>NW_017306642.1:4652-25457 GCF_000935625.1 Nanorana parkeri | reverse complement strand
ATATTCTCAAATTTGATCTCAAATGATATTAGCATAACTCCGTATCAAATACAAAAATGTAGTAAAAAATGCACTTAAGTTAATTTTAATTCCTAAAAACACAACATAATACCCTTTTTTGCACAATTTTAAAGATGAGGTTATGATGAGTAAATAGATACTCAACATGCCTAGGTTACAAATTGCATGTGTCCGTGAAATGACAACAATATAAAAGGTACCCCAAATTGTCCATAGGCGACGCTTTGAAAGCCTCTACAGGTCATCAGTTTAGAGATATTCATGCATATTGGCCCTAGAATTATTGCTCTCACTCTGGCACACGCGGCAATACCTAACATGTGTAGCGGGATTGTTGTTTTCGTACGGAGGCACAACGTTTACATTTTTAAAATTTGTTTTAAACTTTTTTTTTTTTACTTTACTTATTTGCTATTACATAAAGCGGCTTAAATGTCACCTTTGTACTTCAAATAAGCTATTGGAGTGCAGATTGTGCTCCAATAGCTTATTGCCTGGCTTCTGGAGCTGAGCAATGACAGCTAAGGGACCAGAAGTGATGCAATCAGTGTCACTTCCGGTTCCTTCGAGCGGGGAGGAGATCGGTAATTGGATGTTCGTCTGTCTCCCACCGACTACCAACATGCTGGTCCGGGGCCCACAGTTGGGAGGGGGGACGGCACTTCACCGACCCTGGAAGGGATCTGGTGGCAGCTAAGCCACTAAAATCACTTCCACTGTAAAGCTGACAGAAGGCTTTACAAATGTAAAGAGAGTCTGAGTGGCTATAGCTGCTTGGAGTCTGTTTAAAGGGGCCTGCTGCCAAGGCTGTATGAGATATGTCCGTGGCAGCAAAAGGGTTAAGGTTCGTGAGCCACCACGTTTTATACTCAGTGTATAGGAAGTGAAGACACATAAAGTGAAGTGAAGGGACATATAATCGCTTCAGCGGAGAAGGGGGCAGGCTTAATGGACTGCTGTGACAGCCGGCCAGCTACTAAGATTGAGTAAATATAGCTTTGTTATTTTCCTTCCTAGATTAAAACGAGCACTTAACCCTTGCATTTCAGGGGTAGCCCTACTGTAAGGGTTAATAAAAAATGCTTTAAGAACAAGCAGGAGTCCCTCGATAGTGAACTTTTCTTTTTGTTTTCTTTTAGTTTGTTACCTGTTTGAAACTCACTTTGGGTATTACATTGTTTTATATCACATTTGCACTGTTATGGCTACCAGTTATATACGGTGCTGAAATAGGCAACAATCTGCAATCAAATACAGCTGCACATGCTGAATATACAACTTAGAGGTTTTAAGTTTCTGAGTTTTTATCGTCAAGTAGTTCTACCTTCTATGCATAACGCTTAATTAAACCTGTTGTTGAAGAGACAGCACATAGCTAAATGTAACTGACTGTTACAACTATATTGATTGCTCTTCTTTCCAGTGTATGTAAGATAGTAAGCAAATAATTTAATAGATAGGATCATGCTCTCTGTAATAAGAGCCATGACTAAGACCATTGGAAACACGGACATTGCTAGGATTGCATAAGACCATGGACACTGCTAAAGTTTAGAATTTAATAATAGGATTTCCCCCCACCCCCACATAAACTTTAATAGGATTGAATGCTACATTCAGGTCGCCATATTTTAAACAGGATTCAACAAACCCTTCGCAAATTAAACTTGGGCAGATTCACTCATACCTAATGGTGATATGTTGCATAGTTCTTCAAAACATATATGGCCCAGTTACCCACTATTTGAACAGAACCCATCCAATCAAAAGAAGGATAACTTTTTTATGTTCACTAAGGTTGATGTTTAGTTATCATAAGTTTAACACGTATGTATGGCAGAAGGAAGAAAGCATCACTTTGGGACACATGTCTTGCTTGTCTCCTTGTCTAGGAACACCCTTAGGTGATTTTTTCAGGTTATTCTATTATGTTGAACTCTTTGGTGCTCCACTCCTGAAAGAGCTCTTCAGAACTTTTCTTTACTTCACCTCAGAGATTAAGTAACTTCTCTCCATTAGGGCACAAATTCAGCCCTGGGATTTAACAGTCTCTTCAATTTCTGGAGTATTTGGTGGGTCTTACTAAGCCAGGCCCCCTGCAAATTTTTTATCTGATAAAAACTTGTTGCCGGGCTGTGCTCTGGAGGACTCTATTTCAGCAACAATGTGAAAGAGCAGGGTAAAAAGAGAGCCTCTGTGTATTGCTCTGGGTTAAGACAGATGATAAACAGTTTGATGAGGATGGGATCATGTGGTAAAAGCTTTAAATTATGAATGAAGTCAGGAAGATGAACAGTATGAAGAGTGAAAGAAAGAGTAAAATAAATCTGAGGGCATATAGTCAGGAGCACTACCCTTGTTATAATGATTTTTCTCAGTTTGTAAACTATGTGACCACATTCTAAATTCCTTTACTTAGATAACATGGTTTTGCTTTTTTAAAGTTAATCATTGACCATTTTTAACTTATAAACAGTAAATGGTCTAAGAGCAGATACCACTTTGTACTCTTCTGATTCTGGTTCTACCAAGGGTTGCACTACCTTCTTCTATTGCGAGGATGGCCTAAGAGCAGATACCACTTTGTAGTCTTCTGATGCTGGTTTTACTAAGGGCTCCCCTACCTTCTATTTTTAGGATCTTAGAGGCCAATAAGAGCACCTTCACTGGTTAGGCAGTAAAACCTACTGTCTTCCTTATATTGTAAAGTGCTGCGCAAACTGTTGGCGCTATATAAATCCTGTATTATAATAATGATAATAATAAAGTGAGGATTAGGTCCTCTCACTGGATGATTTTAAGTCAATGACTTTGTAACGACAAAGCATGCAACTTGTTTGTCTGCAATGCTTTTGTTTTTTTTCAAAATATAAAAATGGTTGGCTGGCTCACTTTTACTATCTCTGAGTGAAGACACAATTGAATAGTGTGCATTTTCCATTTTGATAATTTTTTACATTGGAATGCATGTTACATTATATGAGAAAAAGTAGGATGCTTATAAATAACAAAAGAATGGACAAAGCAATTTTGTGAAGTGTAGGGGGGGAGGGGGTTACAAATTCATATATAAAGTAATTTTTTCCTTTAGGATGCTCATAAATAACAAAAGAAAAAGAATGGACAAAGCAATTTTGTGAAGTGTAGGAAGCGGGGTTTTACAAATTCATATTTTAAGTAAATGTTTCCTTTAGGATGCTCATAAATAGCAAAAGAATGGACAAAGCAATTTTGTGAAGTGTACCAAGGGGGCTTTTACAAATTCCTATTTAAAGTCAATTTTTCCTTTAATATATTTGTTCTTGATCAGTTTAATATTGATATTTATATACAGGGTAGATTGCATTCTAAATAGGAGTAATAGAATAGCACACTTAAGGTTCACAGTGTTGAATAAAGCTGAGCAATGTTTTTATAACAGACAGGAATCCTGCAAAGCATGCTGATTAACAGCAGGAAAAACATTAAAGTATTTGCTGATTTTATACTAGTTAAATCCTCCATATATTCTATATCACTTTTTGTCACTATAAATCATGCATTTGTTTTCTTAAGGCAACAGCCATGCAGTAAGCTTCCTTCTATGGATTCTGCAGCCACCTGTCCATTACTAATCCTACCCATGAGGTTTACACATTCACAGCTAACTGTTGGAGAAAAACAATGTTTACTGCCTCCCGTATGCTGTGAAATGAAGGCAGTTTAAGACAAAACATTTATTTGAGCCTTTTAATTAGTCTTTCATTGCAAGGCTGCAATGGTACATGTAATTAATTGGACATGACATTGTGATTGCTATCAGAAGTTGCATGCCAGCTAAAAAAATATTCAAGGTGCTTGACATGATGTATGCTGCCAAATCACTTGAGGCATGAAACATATCATGCTATTTAAGCGCTGGGAAGATTGTGCCTAATCAACTGCTATATGAAATTACAAACACAAACACAAAAATGCATTAGTTAAACAGATGCTTCATGCTGTATTTGCAACAAAGTGCAATACCAACAGCAATTAACATAGGAGAGGGCATAGAAAAAAAAAAAAAAATTATATATAAAGGATGCACCAATACCATTATTTCAAGTACAAGTATAGATACTTGTTCAAGTACTCACAGATACAAGTACTGATACATTTTTGTTTATTGTCATATGACAGTATTTCTAAAACAATACAGACTAATGATTTTAGGACTGTAGTGAAACATCAGAGCTAAGTCCCAGTTGCAACCCATGTAGTTCAGTCCAGACAAATTCAAGCTGACATTCAGGCACAGGGTACAACTGTGTCAGCTCGCAATATATGACACCATCTGAATGAAAAGGGACTCGATGGTAGGAGATCCAGGAGGACCCCACTGCTGACACAGAAACATAAAAAAGCCAGATTGGAGTTTGACAAAACTTAACTGAGGAAGCCAAAATCCTTTTGGGAGAATGTGCTGTGGACAGAAGAAACAAAATAACAGCTTTTTGGTAAAGCCCATCATTCTACTGTTTTCAGAAAAAGAAATGAGGCCTTTAAAGAAAAAAATACAGTCCCTACAGTCAAACATGGTGGAGGTTCACTAATGTTTTGAGGATGCTTTGCTGCTTCAGACACTGCATGCATTGACAGAGTGCATGGCATTATGAAATCTGAAGACTACCAAAGAATTCTGGGGTGCAATGTAGGGCCCAGTGTCAGAAAGTTGGGGCTCCGTCAGAGGTCATGGGTCTTACAGCAGGACAATGATCCAAAGCACACTTCAAAAAGCACCCAGAAATGGTTTCAGACAAAGTGCTGGAGAGTACTGGAATGGCCAGCAATGAGTCCAGATCCGAATCCCATAGAGCACCTGTGCAGAGATCTCAAAACAGCAGTTGGGAAAAGCAACCCCTCTAATCTGAGAGACCTGGAGCAGTTAGTGAAAGAAGAGTGGTCCAAAAGTCCTGTAGAGAGGTGTAAGAAACTAATTGATGGTTACAGGAAGCGATTGATTTCAGGTATTTTTTCCAAGGAATATGCTACCAAATATTAATTGAGGGTGCCAATAATTTTGTCCAGTCCATTTTTGGAGTTTTGCGTGGAATGCGTCAGTATTGGCTTTTCTTTCTCAACTTTTTTTCTGTCATACCAACACAAACAAAAGAAATAAACATGAGATTGACGAAAACATCTGTAATTGAAAGAATTTTTCTGCGCGAAGTGCTAGTGCTGCATTATCTGACATTGGGCCACGAGATAATTCCACGAGATGACTTTGTTGGGCCGCCACGTGACTCCACGACATGTTGAAAGGTGATGCGAGGAATCTGACACTGCACTGTTGCTCTTCTGTTTTATTGTACCAGTCTTGTCACTCTCCGTTCTGCCCTAACATTGACTAGTCGCTGACGGCCACAATTTGCACGCTCAGACCCAGATTTTCAGCTGACAGTCCGGTCTTTAAACACTTTAACAACAGCTGCTCTTGAACATTTAACGAATTCTGCTGTTTTGCTGATACTCGCTCCATGGCTCCGAGCGCCAACAATCATCCCACGTTCAAAGGCTGTTAAATCGCGTTGTTTCCCCGTATCTTCAGAAAAAAATCATGTTTATTGTCGTGGTTAACAACCTGCTTCCCTATTTATAATGGTCTGGCCCTCTAGCAACTTCAGCGCGAAATTATAGCCAATTTGCCTACAAACGTCAGGTGGTCATAATAAACTGGCCACTCAGTGTATAATGTATATATCTTGTTAGAAGGACTCTCCACTGTAGACAGGAGGTGCAAGTAAAATGCAGTTTATTTAGGGCAAACACCAAATATCTAATTCCATCCACATGGTAGACCTCCCCTGTTGCACAAGACAGTTTCTAGCCGCAACATAAAGGACAGTCTTTTAGCTTCGCTCGGTAGCTTTCCACAGCTCCAAGACACTCACGCTGCTCACCCCTCGTGAGCCCTCAATCTGCTCTCTTAGCAGTGTGTACCACAGGTCCTTCCTGACCTCTCCGCTCTTGGGCACTCACTCTGCTCTCCATGCAGTGCGTCCAACAGGTCCCTTGGGTCACCGACCTTCCTACCCCTCCCAGCCACCCCTGGCTGTTCCTTGTGCGTCCAGCATGCACCTGAATTTGTCTGTGTCCGTGTGCTTCCTGCACACACACAATCCCAACACAACTCCAACACTCCCCTGAGGCTGGCTTCCTAATGAGGCTGCTCTCAGCCACCTGATCAGCCCAGGCTGATCATTGGCAACACCTGACCCCAGGACTGGAGATCTCATCCCACCCAGAGCTCCAGATGCCAGCTACTATTTGGAAAACCAGGACGAACCTGAAAAGCCAGGCTCTTCCTTATAACATGGTTCACATTCTGGACCCTCTAAGCCCCTTTGGCTGAGAGTCCTGGGTGCCAAAGCCGCCATGCTACACCGGGGCATTGCCATGCACTGCCACAATATATATATATATATACATACATATACACACAGCGCTAAATATACACTTTGTTTTGCACTCAACCAGCTGGGGATTCCCAAAGCCAACAGAACGCAGTGCACATTTGTAAAGCACACCACCGTGCCATATAAATATAGTGGGTCTTTTTTCTTTTTCTTTTTTTTTTTTCTTTTAAGCAGTGGTATGGCCGTGGTTGTGGTTTTTTTTTTGAATGGACACCTTAGTTCTCTAAACTTAGATTCTAAATACAAGCATACTCTTGCTGACACCATTTTGTTAAAAATGACAGCCAAAACTCCCTTTAAGATCTGTGTTGAACATCTCCAGACAGCAGCTTAGGGTGCTTCAAAAGTTTATCTTCTGTTTTTTAGCCTGCAGACATTTGTTCTGCAGTATCCTTACTCTCATATAGGTCAGTCTTTTAGTGCTTAAGGCAAGACCATGGGACCCAGCGCTTATGAATTAAGGGGAAAAAAACAGAGAACGCACCCGAACACAAGTCTCCTCTGCCTAAAATGATTTATACACTGCCACATTCAGAAAGGCCCTTCAGTAAAGACTGCTGTCATCCTTGACTCTTGAATCATATTGTATTTTGCTGTGATCATGAGTGTAGACGTGATGGCCCCATAGTAATATATTACCCACATAAGCCATTTCTTCATGACTAGTAAGAAACAAAAACCACACTTTAATCCAGTAAAAGCATATATAGATGAGTATTAAGTACCAATCCAAGTATACAGTAACAATAAGGATTAGAACCCATCTAGTTTATACTGCTATCTGGGTCTCTGTTAGAGAGATTTCGCCTCACTTCCTGTCTTGTGGACAACGGTTTTTCCAAACAGTAAGTAAGGGAAGAATCTGCAACAGGCACAGAGACAGAAATACAAATCTGGAAGTAGGACTTTGCTTTAATATTTTGAAGGACTATATGTTACTGAACTGTACATATCCCTACTGCTATTTGTACTGCCCTACTGAATAAGCTGATAGATGGCCAAACAAGGTAGTTAATACATCTAAAACTGGCATTTGTTACATATTTTTATTCCTAATATTGCTTGAAAACATTACACATGGTATGGCAAACAAATGACTGCCTCTTTTCATCAAGGTTCAGATAGAAATCAAACAGTTGAGATAATTCACTTCGGCTGTTTGTACACAGGAATCTATATGAGATAAAAGGGTATAGGCCTGTCAGCTGATATTAATAAACCAATAATGTTAGGGAAAGATAAAGAAAAAATGTACACTTTGTCTTTTACATGAACAAGGCTCATCATTCAAAATGTGTACAGTGAAATCAGAATTTCCTCACATTACTGTTACAATTCTTTATCTAAAGATCTACTTTAAAAGAATAGCTAGACAACAGGCGTTAAGGTCTGTCATATCTGAAAAATGTTTGCCTGCTCCCCAGATCCGAATGCTTCTATAGTCACTTTTGATTCATTGCAATATTGCAGTGATGTGATTAAAAGTGTTATTCCATATGTGAAAGACAACTGAAGCCCTGTCACAATGTGTTTCCAGTAGTTGAATCAGTCACATGCCTAGGATAAACCATACCCTTGTATAAGCTTTGGTGCTAGGACCTATGATCGTTCATAACTTGGATGACCTCTTCATCCCTTCACATGTACTTTCACTGTTTAGCCCTCATTCACACCTATACTTTAGGTGCGATTAGGGATTCCTGTGTCAGGAACTTGCAATTTCCTGCATTAGGAATCCCTAATTTGCCATTTTGCAGGATGAGTTCAAGACAAACAGTTTTCATGGTACATTTCAAGATGTACCTTATATCTTCACTTTTTGAGTTCAGGTCCACTTTAAAGCTGGATAAGAACTCCAGGATAAGCAAATATTGACTAAATTAAGAGGCATGTGTGTTCTTACTTGCTTTGTGAATTTCTTTCAGATCTGTGCAGTAATCCTGCAATAAAGACAAGTCACTGCTGCTCTCTCTCCTTCTGCAGGATGACTGGTCTTGTATCCACCTGTAGTTTTCTGCAGGCAGCCTGTAGTGGGTGGACCAGCTTGGCCTCTCCCAGAGCTATGTTCTCTGCACAACGTAATAACTGAGTTTGCAAAACATTACCGTATTTGCCGGCGTATAAGACGGCTGGGCGTATAAGACGACCCCCCACTTTTTGAGTAAAATATAGGTTTTGGGCTATACTCGTCGTATAAGACGAGTATAGCCCAAAACAATGTTTAAATGCACTTACTAACCTCCTTGGCGGTATTCCCGAGTGTGGCTCGGGGGTTAATTTTCAGTACCATAAGTGTTAACCCCGAGCCACACTCGGGATTACAGTCTCTTACCTTGTCCAGGATCCCAGCAGCGTCCTCCATCTTCCGTCCTTCAGCTACTACCGCGATGAGCCAATCACGGCAGGCTTTCTATTCTTTAATACAAAGCCTGTATTTACTGAATACAAAGCCTGCCGTGATTGGCTCAGCGCTGAGCTAATCACGGCAGGCTTTGTATTCAGTAAATACTGGCATTGTTTTAAAGAATAGAAAGCCTGCCGTGATTGGCTCAGCGTGGTATACTGTATGTAGCCGAAGCTACATACAGTATACCGAAGTATACCCGGCGTATAAGACGACCCCCGATTTTCGGGCGATTTTTTTGGGTCTCAAACCCCGTCTTATACGCCGGCAAATACGGTAATTTGGTGCACAATTATTATATCCTTTTCGGCTATTGGGGAATATCTTTGTTCTCAGAGTTCAGTTCTCAGTTTGTTCTCTTTGAGCTCTCACTTCTTCAACATGTGTTTATTTATAAATGTTATTGCTGTATCACCTTTTGGCTGTGACAGAGATGATTGAACAATTTGGGAACAGATGTAGTCTTAACACTTTTATCTCCATTCCACTATAAACGTACACATAACACAGTTAGTTTTATCCTCCATAAGTACCAATTGTACTATACCTGCTATGCTCTCGTCACCTGCATATTAAACTTAAAACGTGCATTTAAAAGGTAGAAAAGAAAAAAAGAAGAGCAAAAATACAGAGCCAAATATGGCAAATATTCTACATAACATCAACTGCTTCATATTACAACTTTTCATAAACAGATGGATGTGGTGCTGATTACCTGCTGAAAAAAATGTTAATAGTTATTCAACAGTGTAATTAAAAAGACAAATGTGTCATAGCAATATTTACATAGAGTATATTGTTACTTACAGTTGCATGTAGTTTTCCTTTTTTCGACATGGCTAGAAATGAGTTGCTGAAAACTCCTCTTATTCCAACAATCCCCTGAGACACGGCAAATATTTCCAAAATACCTGGAACGGCAGAAATCCCAAAATAAAGCAGTGCTCCCAGGCTTTGGGAAGACAGAACAAGAAAAGAATAACAGCTCTCATTTTCTAAAGTTGTGTGTATCTATCTTTCAAGAAGCCTGTGTAAATCCATCACTCTTTTTATTAGCATTCACTTGAAACTAAAGACTGCTCAGATGCCTGGGGATCTGGCTGAGAGTTTTCCCGGAGACATCATCAACTAGCTACTAAGTCGCCACCATTTGTTGGTATGACAAAAACAACCACTGTGTGGCAGATCTCCCAGAATTTAAATAATAAATAATTATTTCCCTTTAAAGCTAAACTACATGGGAGATCTTGCTTCTGAAAATTTCTGTAATTGATTGCAAACCTGTCTGTAGTACTATTATTATTATTATACAGGATTTATATAACGCCAACAGTTTGCATAGTGCTTTACAATATAAGGAAGACATTACAATCACACTACAATTCAAGACAAGATGGTAAGGCGGGCCCTCCCCATGAGGGCTTACAATCTAAAAAGGAGGGGCCAGTGATATATGAGGAGATAGCTGTGTGGGGATGAATTGTTTGAGAAAGTGATAGTTCAGCTGTTAGGTTGAGGTGGGATAGGCTTGTGTACACAAAACAATTGAATGTTATTGTCAATGCAACATGTTGGTAGGAAACAGACTAGTTGTTCATTGATTTATTATGGAACTGTATATTGATAGCCTATAATAATAAATGGTGTTAAATAAAGCAGATAATTCTGCAGCCAGTAACATGTGATGATTGGATGCATGAACAAGGAATAAATGTGCTAAAACAGTGATCTGTGTCAATTATTTCTGAGATTATTTCATATTTTTCAAGTCTTGTTTCCATGTGAAAACTGAAGCTACTTTATAAAAATGATGCGTCCCTATTCTTGCAGCATATAATCTTTACAGATCTGAATGCAGCAGTATTGTATATTTTGGGCCTGTGCACACAGCTGTGTTGTGCTCAGTAATCTTATGATGCATTCAGTTGCATAAATTAAAGTGGAAAGTTTTACACACGCACACAGTATTTCTGCTTAATTTGCGTGTATGCATGTGAACATGTACATACATACATGCAAAGCTAGGGAAAACTAAGAAAAACTAGAACAGGGATTTTGTGAATGTTAACTCTTTTTACAGATGTGTACATGTTTAAACGCATATAAACTGAACCACATTATGGGCCAGAAAATGGAATAGATCCCTCTGAAAACCAGAAAAGGCAAATAACATTATTGACACCTAAAACATTTATTGCTTTGAACAAAACATTTAAGAACCAGGAAATGCAGGGCGATGTAACTGCAGGGGAGGAAGAGGACAGTTGATTATTAACATGGTCCACGCTGAGGTTATTGGTCAAAAATAACAAGCCTCTGTTCCTCAGCTTTTCACAGTTCAATTGCGAGACAGGAGACAGGAGGAAAAAGCTCCAACAAGGTAAGGTTATGCAATAGATCAGTCTGAGCCCATGAGGCCGACCAAGCATCTTGGCACCGAAAAACTCCAGGATTTTTTTTATTAACCCTTGCAGTGGGGCTTGTTTGCTTTTGCCTGGGTGCTAAAATAACAAAATTATACTCATCTGAAGCTCCGAGCCGGCCAGCTATAACAGTACTTCTACCAGCCTGTCTCTTCCTCCCATTGGAATCTTCTTCAGGGTTCTCACGTATATACACTATGTATAGACGTTGATTTTAGACCGCTGCAAAGGGGGAGAGACATTGGAAGGACTGGTTTAAGAAGAAGCAAGCGCGGAGTATCAGGTGAGTCTAACTTTATTTGAACCTAGACACAAACACTTAACCTTTGCAGTGCAGGGGTAGCCCCACTGCAATAAAAACATTTCCTAGAGTTCTTCTTTAAAAAAAAGGAACCAAAACTGCAGCGTTCTGTGCCATTCATATAAAATTCATATAAAATTCCAAAGCAAAATTAGGCACTTGCTCCAATTGTCAGCAGGATGGCCATTATAATTGGCTAAAACAGATAGCAAAACTGCCATGTCAGCCTGCTTTGGTTTATTAACTCTTATGATTTTATTAAAAAAAGTCTGTTAGCTACTTTGGATAAGTTTTAATTTCTGTTTAAAAATAAGCATTCCGATTTGTCATGCAAGTGGAAATTCATTATCATATCGTTTATAGTGGCTATCACTATGTCCAAAAAGAACAAAACATGAGTAGGGCCCTTTGTTTTAGCAGCCAACACAAGGACTACAAATTCCATGCAAATATTCTAAACATTTTGTAGAAGGTACTGATAGAGTGCAATATCTAGAGGACCTATGAGAAGTATAATCCTGCTATCTACTGGACCATCCATTCAAGAAAACTACTAAACATCTTGAAGTAATACCAAGAGGTAGAACAAGCCATGGTGAGGCATACAATCATCATTAACACCTTCCCACCAGCCGTACACATATACTGCATGTGGCAGCACAGAGGCAGATATTATTGTGTGCTGCTACATATAGTTGTCGCCGATATGTTTTTGTGTTGGTAGCGTGTTTAATTGTGCACTGTACCCACTCCGTCCCCAATAGCACCTGGCAGACTTTGTCCTGAAAAAGATGGTATAACTTTGGTAGAACTGAATACTCATTTTTGAATACTCTAGGTAGCTGAAAAGATGTGCAGTTTTAGCAACACGTGCTCCAGCTGCTCTAACGAGGCCTTGTCAAAGGATGTGTATTGGACCTTCAATTTTTCTTTGGCTACACCATCATTAATGGACATTCTAATTGGATGGGGAAGGTTGTGTATTAAATGATATTTACCAGATTCTTTTTTGCAGACAATATCCAATGGGGATACCCTAACATTGTGATAGTGATGGTAGGAGTATAGGCTGGCCATGTGACCCAATTCAACTTCTTTGCAGATATTTTCGGCAACAATTGACTTAAAGTAGCAACAGATTTTAAGCTGTCTGACTCTTTAGCTTCATTAGACAGACTACAGGGGATCCAAAAACCAATGCCTCACCCTTCACAAAAGATGCTAACCTCTGTGTTATGCAGCAGATATCTGTCTAACCCTGAAGACACCCTTGCTACTCTCACTGATGTCCTCTGATTTGGGAAGCCCTGGCGTTGTGCCTGCCTTGCTGCTAGGCTGTCTTGCCTTTTGCAAAGCAGTGGACAGCTGGATTGGCACCTCCACAGATGGAACACCGGTACTTTATTCTGCAAGCAGTATACCATCTGCAGCGGCTTTCATTGAAAAGACAACACACTACTTTTTTGGGTACTGTCAATTCTCCTGCAGAAGTGCCGGCAGCAAATTGAAAGGGAAAGAGTCAGTGTGGGCACACCAATAAAAGTCATAGGCTCCCATTTTGCCAATCAAAATGAAGATCTTTCCTTGCAGACATTTTTTCCTGAACTGTGTGTCATAGTTAAACAGCCAGTTACCAAATGTTGTCAGAAGCTGTTTAGGTTTGTGAATACACCTGGATTTGTGAACTTACTTATCTAGATGGACAAGGGATAGAAGATCATCACATTTGCACTTCCATATTTTTTCTTTTATTAGATCAGATGAAGTCCTGGAAATGCTATTATTTCTTATTGTTGTATTTAGAAGTGGTAGCTGAAAGATGTGGTGGACGTTGGGTGTCATGGGACCACCTAGCAGGTAGAGTAGGCACATTTGGGTCAATGTATGATCTCTGTGTTGAGGTAGGGGTGCAAAGGAAAGGATTAAAGATGTAGGCATTCATGCCGAGGTACATACAAGTAATATATCCCGCTGAATTAGAGTGACCTGAGAAGGAGGAGAAGAGCTGAGGGTTAATTGTGTGGGTGCTGCAGGAGGTGAACCCCCTCGAACCTCCCCCCCCCCCTCTCATTGTGTGTTGTGCAGGGAAATCAAGAGGCTTCCCAGGAGCCACCCTGCTGCTTTGCAAAGGAATAAGAGTAAGCTTCGGTGGCAGGACCAGCACACCCAGTTCCAGTAGTCCCTCAGCCATCTGGCCTTATACCACTGCTTCCTGGAGCAAAGTTTAGGCTGGGGCTGAGGCAAGAGGCAGGTCTGGACCTGCAAGAAAGTCTCACAGGCCTAGGAGTCGCAGGCAACAGAACGCTTACATGAAGAGCAGTATTAGTGGATGTATTAGGAGGGGAAGAAGACATGAGGCCTGTCCCCTTTCTTGAATCTTTTTGATGTGTTGAATCAAGCTCAAGGTGTCCAAAGGAACACTGGAAGGCAGTGTGCAAAGCGAAAGGGGGAAAAAGTGGTAAAAAGGAAAAGAGAGACAAAAAAAGAGATAGCAGGAAGACAGCTGGTTAAGCAGGTGTTGGAAACTTTTCCTTTTGGAAGCTGGAAGCTTTTCCTGCGGGTGCCGGAGCCTCAAAAAGAAGCATCTGCCCAAGGCATGTGTATATAAATGATAATGTCTGACCCCACCCAATATTTTGAATACCAATGAGGTAAGGATTAACAATTGGATGCAAAACAGCTCAGAAAGTCTGCCAAGCTTCCAACAGTCAAGAGCCCCTTCCCACTATGGCTCAAGCGACATTACACGCTTCTTGCATAGCTTACGCCATAAAGAACCATTTGTTCCATCTAATCAGTGATCCTCCTAGCAAAGAATAGCTAACAATTTAAGTAGCATTATTGATCTACTAAAAATGCCCTGTTTAGCTGTAGCCTATTGAGCTGACATGTATAGCAGGATGAAAGTCTAAGATAAGTAACATTTTTATACCACTTTAAGCATCGCACAGACAAAAGCATAAATTCTTAAAAACACAATACAAGTTGTGATTCCATTACCATGCATCATTTGATAACTGTAACAATTGTTTTTCAATTCACTTAAGGGTTTATTGCATAGTGCTGAATTTACCACATGCAGAGTATCGATTTTGCAGTATTCTATACATAAAAGTCATTTTAGAAAATATTACTGAAAAGGTTTTTCTAAAAATAGAATTATCTTCTGCCTGATGTTCACAATAAAACTTTGTATTAACGTCTTTGACATCATTTTGAATATTTGCCTTGTGCTAGTTGTATGCATCTGTCACAAAACCTAAAGATCTACCTGCCATGTTTTAACAGACCTCTCTTGAAATAATGTTGCATTGGCATCACTGTTCAGTTCTCATAAATTTGGAGTTCTTTTGGAATACTATACAGAATTCTTTGGCTAGATATTTGTATCTGCACGATATTCTAATTATTCGAGTTTCACCTGTAAAGTTCATTTATTTCACTAATGCAACTTAAAAGGTGAAACTAATATATGAGATAGACTCATTACATGCAAAGCAAGATAATTCAAGCCGTGATTTGTCATAATTGTGATGATTATGGCTTACAGCTCATGAAAACCCCAAGAACCCCAAATCCACAACCTCAAAAAAGTAGATTATTACATGCAATCAATAAAACAAGGATTGTACATAGAACAATATCGGACCTCTGAAAAGTACAAGCATGCATATGTACTCAGTACTTGGTTTGGGCCCCTTTTGCAGAACTTACTGCAATCACTTTTGCACGATATTCTAATTATTCGAGTTTCACCTGTATACTATTTTAAAATGATGCTTTTTTTATTTCTCCTGGTGTAGCATATCACACTGTACAGATACAAAACATGTATTTATAAAAAATGCATTATTCATAAATATTCCTTATTTGCTTGGGATTTCCTCAAGAATAAATGGTTTCATGAAGGCTGAGATATGAAAATACACTGAGTGGCCAGATTATTATGACCACCCCATCAATACTTCGTTAGGGTTCCACGAGATGGCTTCGTTGGGCCGCCTCGTGACTCCACGAGATGTTGAAAAGTGATGCGAGTAATCTGACACTGCACTGTTGCCCTTCTGTTGTCTAGTACCAGTCTTGCCACTCTCCGTTCTGCCCTAACATTGACCAGTCACTGACGGCCACAATTCGCACGTTCAGACACAGATTTTTGGCTGACAGTCCAGTTTTTAAACACTTTAACAATGAGCCCCTCTTGAACATTTAAACACATTTTTTACCCTTACATGCTATCTGCATTTTCTGCATGTAGAGAGAAATACCTGTTGATCCTGCTACAATCCCAGTTTCCTCGTATGTTCCTGAACACTGAATTTATATCAAAACATTATCATCCTTCTGGAGATCAGGGGGCGTGTTCTGTAGTCCAAATGAGGAGAGCAGCTTATAGTATAGTACAGTGAGCGATCAATTTCACCCTAGGAAAGGAAGTACATGGCTGGATCACCAGGTGAAAATAAAGTTTAAAAAAAAGCCTGGTTAAAAAAAACCTAATGCAGCCACCACAACTAAGCATTGCTAAGATGCAAAATACTACCTTTTTATTCTTTTTTGATGTGCTTTAAGTGTTACTTTTTAGGTCTTTTTAGTGGGCTGAATTTAGCTAACATCCAGAGGCAATTAGGTGATATTTTTTTATAAAACAGTACTCAGTTTTTCAATGTACACTTATGATACTTAAATGCTACTGTTTATTGAAATAGTATGTGAATTGTGAATTGATCTTATATTCCTCTTTTCTAGAGCACAATGATAGTAAGCTGAAATTAAAAGATATACAAACCCAAGAACAAAAATGTAATATATTGCAGCTAACCAGTCTTTTAACGCGGTGACTGCATTTGTTTTTAGGCTAAAATCATTTTCAGAAAGTACAGAAAATACCTGTTGATGTTGCCAGAAATTAAGGGGTCTATTCATGAAGCAGCCGAAGCATCTAGCCGTAGCTTCGGCCGATCCTTCGGCTAGCTTCGGCCCCAGGACCCCTTCGGTTCAGTAGAACCAAAGGGCTGCTGTACGGGCTATTCACTATAGCCTGTACAGCTCCCGAAGTTGGCCAGGGGGCTCAGTCGAGCATATGCTTCGGCTCGACTGAGCCGAGGTGAAAGCCGAACCTGGCCGAGTGGCCGACAGCCTGCTTCTGACAGCTGGCCGTGATGTTACGGCTGGCTCCAGCCACTTGCAGAGAGATCAGCGTCCCTGGTTACCAGCTAACCAAGGACACTGATCTCCAGACAGCCTAACTCTCCCGGGCGCTCCGGGAGTCTCCCGCTCCCGGCTGCCCAGGAGAGAAACACTGCTTTTGCTTTTTTTTTTTTATTCTGACACGGAGTCGTGTCAGAAGAAAAAAAAATAAATAAATTTGGCCCTTTGGAATGCATTGCTAGATTTCTATTGGCTATTTCAATTTGCAATAGCCAATTGCAAACTAGCATTGCACCCGCCCTCTGCTGCAGTTCTCAGTGGCATTCGGCTATTCACTCACTGCTGTTCGGCATCTATAAGGATAGCCTGTTGGAGGTTCGGCTTAGCCGATCCAGATGTTGGATCGGCTGAGTCGAACTCCTTCTGCACTTCGGGTCGGTCGAACATGCTGAGCAAGTTCGGCCGACCCGAAGCCACGCGAAGCCACCCGATGTACGGCTGATTTCAGCCGATATACGACTGAAAACAGCGTTCGGCTCACTTCGCTTTTGGTCGGTCATTCACTCGGCTGCCTACGGTAGCTTAGTGAATAGACCCCTAAGTGTTCTTCCAGAGATGAATTGAAAGTACAATGTTAACTTCCTTGTGTAAACTGTTAATAGCCTCTCCTTCCTATGTAATGTCGATGAAGAGAGGAAGACATGCTTAATATCCATCCGGGGTTAAAACCTCGATAAATATGTAGGGTAGTGGGCAGGATTGACAGAGTGCTGTTCTGCTATCTGCCCAACAGACAGTGCTAGAGAGCACAGCTAAGTGTTTGCGACTATGGGAGTCACTATGGAATTAAATATCCCTGTCCTCTAGGAGCTCTATGGTAAGGGAGGAGTCATAGATATAGTTTTGGGCAGGGGAAATTCGGGACCAGGAGACAGAGAGGCAGATCAGCAGAGTGATTAATAGGAAGCAGCGGGCTGGTCCATGGGAAGGCACAGGACCAGGCCTACCAGGATGTTTTCACTGTTGGGGGGAGTACAGGAGCATCACTAATCTAAAGGGACTACTCGCATGCCTATGAAAGGATGCCGGACTCTGGGCAATAACCTCTTAATGGCTCTGGGCTACACCTCGATGATCCTCATCTCTTACCTATCCTTGGTAACTATTAAGTGTTTAAAGGAGAACTATGGGATGAGTGAAATACATTCATACACATAGTTGGAGTCGATGTGTGACACTGAAGCTGTCACATGTCGACTCTATTGATTAAGAACTGAACGATCACATACCGCTGATTGCTCAGTTCACTATCTTCTCCCTGCAGAGAGCAGTGATTGTCAGTCAGTGCTCCCCGCAGAGATTCCCCCCTCCCCTCTCCATTCCTTCAGCGTTGACTGGAGGGACAGACAGGGGAGGGAGTGGGCACAGCCAGCTGTCAATCAGGCAGCGGGGTGGATACTGACAATATTGTCACGATCTTTCCCGGCTGCAGTGCGGCTCTGTGCTGTCAGCATTTAGTGGGCAATAGCCCACTATGTGCTGAGTTTTGGGTCACAGGAGGACATCATCATCATAAATGTCCTCCTGTGACCCTGAAGAAAACTATGACCAAAAAAGGTTGGACCGCACAGGCAATGCATGCAGTCCAGCACATGCTCACCTCTCGACACAATAGATACAGTTTACTGAGTGAGCGTAGCAACTCTCGGACAGGAAGTCTGCTATTGACAGGTTTATTAGGGGAAAATAAAGGAAAAATAATCCCAAGGGCACTGAGGACAGGGCAGCGATAGGCTGCTGCAGCTGCCTGTCAAATTGCTGTGAGGAGAGAGGAGGCAGGAGAAGGGCTGTAGCTTTAAGAGCACTGTGGGGTCTATTCACTAAGCTGCCGAGGGTAGCCGAGTGAATGACCGATCTGAAGTGAAGTGAGCCGAACACTGTTCAGCTATTCACTTCAGGCTGGTACGACTGATTTCAGCCGTACATCGGCTGGTTAGCAGGTAACCAGGGACGCTGATCTCTCTGAAAGTGGCCGGAGCCAGCCGTAAGATCATGGCTGGCTCCGCCCAGCGGTCAGAAGCAGGCTGTCGGCCGGCTTCTGCAGTAATCCCTTCTCCTTGACTGTATCCTTTGTATCAGAATGCAGGACAGACAGAACATGTGACCTGATTTTAGAAGGTGATTTTTTGGTGCTTACAAAAAATATCTGTATTAGTGAAGATTTTGAATGCATGTACTAAGGGCATTTGTACTGAGCTACGTCTTTATTTGGGTGCCTTGCCTTCAACTTAAAGCAAAATCTTCAATCGCTCTGAATGGAATGGCAGTGAGAAAAATAATTGCAACATCAAAGGATATAAGCTCACTCTTTGGTCTACAGAGGTTCTGTAGAAAAAGGACACTGATAGAATCAGACTGGCTGCACAGAACAAGAAAGTATTTTATAGCTACTACCATGTATATTGGGTTAATCTTTCAACATAAATCTCATCTGCCCTGCAACGATTTACTCACTTTCTGTTACCTTCTTCGAGTGTATTAAATATATGAACAATATGCTAGTTATGAAAGATGCTGCTGTTTGCAAAGATTACTGTTATAAATCTGTCAAAGAAAGAACAGGTTGGGAATAGTGATTGCTAGAGACAGGTGAATGTGGAACTTCGCTAGGTGTGGAAAATGGGCACATAATGATCTTTCACCAAATGCAATAAAAGATGTTTGATCTTTCTCCAAATGATTATCTCCAAATAGAAGAACCATATTAATGCAATGGGTTTCTCCTCTGAACTACTTACAAATTACCTTCAATACTTCAATGGTCTGAGTACAGTATGTTGAAGATGTTGGAAAATGTTTTGTCCTTCAGAATTTGTATTTGTTTATTATTCTTACTCAAGCTTGAAACTTACTATATAGAAGTGGATAGAGAAAAAAATGACTTTTTAGGTACCCATACAAGATATTTTTATAGTTTATAAAATAATTATTTTTATTAGCTCATCAAACATACAAAAAAAAATCTCCAGCTCATCACCTCTTCAGCAAATATACAATGTTCTGACACATAATGTAATCTGATGTATATGGATGAACATCGTTTATAGCGAATAGGTGATAGATAGGGATCAAAATCATTTGAGGCAGTGTATTACTATATATGTTATAGGGCTGTTTTAATATGTTTTATTGTGCTATTAATAAAGTTAAATATTGTTTTAAGCTAAAACAATTCGTGTTTGGGTACCTATAAAGTCACTTTTCTCTATCTACTTCAGTATAGATGAGTCATATATAGATTTGGTACCCCATATATCAAACCAATCTTCTTTCCTATATTTATTTATGCTTGAATCTTCTTTTACAGTGCTAGAGCACTACCGGTCCACACTATCAGAGGACAGATGGATATCTGTCTCAGACGGCACACTGACTAAAGGGCAAGCCATGAGCTCTAGCGACTACTGTGCAAGTTCTGGCCAATAGTCCATGTGGTCCTCACTTCTAAGAATGTCCACATGATCACTGGATCCAATGCAGTTGGCAATCAGGTGCTTGAGGGGCTGCCTATTAGTGCTGTCTGCAGATGGGCCTGTCCGCTGTGGTTTAAAATAAAGCACTGATAAAGCAGCAGCCACCACCGCTGCTCCTCCTTTCAGGGATCAGAGGCATGTTGGCCATAAGGGGGAATCCTGCCACATGTATAAAAATCTGCCCATGAGGTTCTTACACTGCAACCTCATCAAGTGCTTAATTTTTCTAGGATTTGTCTGGGATGGTGGCAGTGGATTGTCCATTCCCATTTGTATCAAGGATGCAGTAAAGTGGCCACCCAATAGTGGTCCATCTCTTTCATAGCCCAAATTCTGGGGTTCTGTAAAGGCATCTGAGCATAGATTAGCCCATTCACCACATATTTTCTGCAGCAGAATACACCAAGTCCTTAGTGTTGCTGAAGACAACATTGTCCTCTACAATCTCACCCAACCCATATACAACTCCCAGGATTGGGGGGGGGGGGGGGGAAATGCCCCCCTTGCGATTCTGCTTCCTTTCCTCTTACCTCCC
>NW_017306642.1:0-4577 GCF_000935625.1 Nanorana parkeri | reverse complement strand
TATAAAACCCCCCGGGTTGGGGGGGGGGGGGGTGAAATGCCCCTCTTGCGATTCTGCTTCCTTTCCTCATACATCTCACTGCCAGCAATCATACTATCCTCCATATATTTCTCCACTGCCTCCTGCTGTCTTTGCCTCACAAAGATGGAGGTAATAGGCAAAGGATCCTACTTGCCCTTGGACAGCAGCAAGTCCTCATCTTTCTCCTGCTGCTGTGCCTTTAGTGTCTGCTCAGGGAGAGGGATTCTAACACTAATCCCTACCTCATTCCTGCTCACCATTCTGGTTGCCTTTTCAAAGGCATACACATTCTGTATGATGAGCAACTGACTCCATAGAGCTGTCCTCAGGCTCATAGCAAAACCACACAGGTAATCATAGATGACATGCTTCTGTTGATTCAGCCACTGCAGCATTGCCAACATTCAGTTCCAAGCTCTGACCCAGTGTGGCTCCTGTCCCTCAGACATACCGGCAGCAAAACAACATGGCAGCATTTGGCCTGGGATGTTGCATATGCTCTGGTGTTCTTGGGGGGCACTGGTATTTCCAAGGAGTAGAGAATGAAGCCACTGAGGAAGATGGGGTACAGGTAACTTCTCTGTCATCAATGTACAAGACACAAGATGGTACCACCAACTTCAGAGGGGTGCCCTGTCCGGCATCCTTCCCAGCTGCCTCTCTAATTGGTGGAACCTGCATATAGTCTGCCACCACATTTTCCAACCCTTCTTTATTGGCGTAGCCCACTTGGCAGCAAGTTCCAGCTGCTGAAACATCACAACTTTTGCTGCCCCCTACCTGATGTGCCCTCTCTGTATGATTCTGGCAAAATCTTCCTCAGAAATGAGGAATGCTTGTACATGACCAAGATCACCCTCTTGCAACAAATGACTGATATCATGTGATAAAATAATGCCACCCACTCCATATCACCATTTTGCAGGGCTATGGCAGGATCAGCAGGAGAGGAGAAAGAAGAGGAGGAGGAGGAAAAAGAGAGTGCATTAGCAGCAGTTGCGGAAAACTGGCTGCTCTGCACCTTGGAGAGGAAGAAGAGGAAGGCTTTGTCAGCCACTCAAGTACCTCCTCCATGTGCTGTGGCTGTGTAGCTTGCTCAGATAGAAAATTTAGCTGCGCAAAAAAACTAATTTGTTCTGCAGAAAAGAAATACAAAAACAGAGACTGCAAGCCAGCAGCTAAACAGCACAAAATGTAGTCCAAAAAAGAACTACGGGGTCTCCAATCTGTGAAAATGGGAAGGGGGAATTACAAGAATATGTAGCCCACCACACACAACCCACAATCATTTAGCTCAGTGGTTCTCAACCAGTGTAACCTCAGGACCCACATTTGTCCTTGGTCCTTAGTTGTGATCCAAGTCACACTGCAATAGAACACACGGCACAATAGAACACACGGCATTGCGGTACCGCGTGTTCCAGATCGAACTGTGGGTGAGAGGTACGTTTAGGGTGCTAAACAAATGAATGGCAATGGAACACACCTTCCACACCAGAATGCGCATTAGGTGCTATTGCATGTTACAGAGTGTTAATCGCCCAGGACTGTGCGATAAACGCACTGTACTAGTGTGAACACTAAGAGTCACACACAACCACAGACACAATCTCACACACTCACAGACATTTTGCCCCCCCAAAATGTATTTGTTTTCCATTTTTTAAGATCCGCCCAGTCTCCCTATCTTACGAGAACTGGAGTGGATCCTCGGCCTGGGGTCCAGTGTGGATTGCTCTGCTGTGACGGAGCAGAACGGCTGCTTGGCATGAGAACTGATAGTGCTGTGCTAGGGGAAGGCTGAGGAGCTTCTCACCTAGAAAAGTGGAAGGCATGCGGTGACCCACTGAATACAGGGTCGTGACCCACTTTTGGGTCATAACCCACCAGTTGAGAACCAAGGATTTAGCTCATTGTACTCTAGTGTAGCATTGTATAGCTCTAACTAACTCTCCTTGCACACAGGCTGTCAGCTCTTCCTATCCACTTCAACAAACACTGATAAATGGCTGCTGGAAACCCACACTTTTATAGTGAGGGGACTGGGTTATCCAAACACCCCTTACTTGCCCTTCTTAGCCATCTGACCTAAATTCAAAGGTCAGGACGTGCATTGTAGTTAGTTGGTTGTTATATACTTCAATGCTTCAGTGGTTAAGTGAACCACGAATGGGTTGGGTTCACGTCAAACCCATTTTAGACTAAACCCAAACCTCATGCCTGAAGACAAAGCAAATGAGAAAAATTAACTACAGAAAAATTAATCATTTTGTCATCAAGCTAAATAAATTGTCCTGCCTATAATATTTATTTTGAATAATATTATACAATAATGCAAATCCGTTTCAGTTTTAATTAACTCCTCATGGCTTATGCAACCCATGAGAACTAGCCATCATTACAAAAACATGTCTGTGGATAATTAAACCCATTTTCTAGCACACAGATAATGTTTCCTTATTATAAGAGTGCAAATTAAACAATAGCATCATTCAGTAATTGAAATGTTACTGCTGCCACAATTCCTTTGAGAATTTAGACAATGACAATATAGACTTGCTGTCTGACAGTAAAAATGCAGGCTGCAGTTAGTAGGTCTCTCTCTGAGGCCAGTTAACGTATTTGCGAGCCATGGTGTGGTGTGTGGTAGAGCCACAAATTTTTAAAGGCACCTCATGGCCGATGCCCAGCACACCACAATCACCCTCTGTTTTACTGCACCAGAATGCATAGATGTGAACCATTATTATCTCACTTTCAAGAACCAGCCTGGTGTTTTCACAGCATAACAACTTCAAGTTTCAAATTAAAATTTTGAATAGAATGTGAAAGGGTTAAAACATCTGCCTGGTTTTTATTGCTGTCTGATTCTCCTTAGGGAGATGTCCTCTCACTTCCTGTCCAGCTGCCAAATGTATACACATTTTAAGAACGGAAAAAACTGTATTAAAATTGTAATACTCAATATATACCAATAACAAAAGATGAATACAAGTCCAGACACTTCTAATTACGGCAAACTACTCTTCAAATTCTTCCTGACGTACCATACTCTTCAAATTCTTCCTGATGTACCGTACACCACATCCTTTAAGGTCCCCCATAGGTAGAAGGCAAGGGGTGTTAAGTCAGGAGAACGTGGGGGAAACTCAACCACACCTCTCCGTCTTATCCAATGTCCTGGCAAATTCTCATCGAGGTAAGCTCTCACGTCTTGGTGGAAGTGCGGTGGGGTGCCATCTTGTTGGAAGTAAAACCGATCATTTCCAAAAAGTGGATGAATTGCAGGTAAAAAGTTGCATGTCTAGGCACAGATGACCAGTAACTGTACCTTTAAAAAGGAATGGTCCAATTGGTCCCCTTAATGACAGTCCACATTAAATTGGCTTCATTTTCCACCTGAACGTGTGGATTTTCTGGAGCCCCCGTACACACATTTATGTCAGTTCACTGTTCCGTTCAATTTAAACAGTTGGGCGTGTTGTAGGCTCTGTTGCATACTCACGCCTCCATTGTCGTTGTACTTCCACATCGTTCTCGAATTTCAAATAGAACTTCAAAAAGGTTTTCCGCTCCTCGAATGACAACCGTGCTTCGGCAACTTTCTTTGACTGTCCTGCCTGTCGCATGGTGGCGCTAGCATAGTATACATTGCTACCGTAATTCAATTCAACTTCAAAAAGCATTACATAGATAACATCTCTTAAAATGTGTATTCATGTTTTTGGCACCCCCAGGTGTATATACAGTATATAGATAGATAGATATATCCAGGGCTCGAAAAATCCACTCGTCTGTGACGAGCAGACAGTGGAGCCCGACGAGCTGCTTCCCGGCCAGCCGTTGTAATTACACGGCCGGCCGGGAGCTTAACACAGTCAAGCGATCGAGCGTCTCTATAGACGCTCGATCACTTGTATCAGCATCTGTCACTGCCGTGTTCGGTCCCGAGATCCGCTGTGCCCGATGCGGCCGGGACCGGCACTGCTCAGTGACAGGAGATCAAAGGGAGTTCAGTATACGAACTCCCATTGATCTCGGTAGCAGCATTTGCCCTGTGATGTCACAGGAAACATGTGACCAGGAAGCAGGAAATAGTGGGCGGAGCTGCTATACAGTGAGAAGGAGGCTGCAAGCAGATCACACGTTTTTTCCCCCGAAAGTCTCCCTCTGTCCATCTTCTTTTACATTATATCCTCTCTGTGTATTTCTCTCTCCCTCTATACCCTCTCCCCCCCTGTATATCCTCTCTCTCCCTGTATCCCCTCTCTCTCTCCCCCCCTGTATATCCTCTCTCTCCCTGTATCCCCTCTCTCTCTCCCCCCCTGTATATCCTCTCTCCCTCCCTGTATCCCCCCTCTCTCCCTGTATACTCTCTCTCTCTCACTTCCTGTATACTCTCACTCCCTGTATACTCTCTCTCTCACTCCCTGTATACCCACTCTCTCTCCCACCCTGTATATCCTCTCTCCCTCCCTGTATACCCCCTCTCTCCATGTATACTCTCTCTCTCAATCCCTGTATACTCTCTCTCTCACTCCCTGTATACTCTCTCT
>NW_017306641.1:1330616-1336831 GCF_000935625.1 Nanorana parkeri | reverse complement strand
CGCGTGTGCGTGTTGGGCTTCGTAAATCAGCCCCATACTGTTTTCTAATGCCTGCCCAGTTTAGTTTAATTTCCATTGCAGAGGTAGGTCTTAAGAAATAAATTCTCTTTTTACACTTCAAAAGACTGGAGAAATTATGTTCTAAAATAAAACTATGTTGGATTCAGCTTCTGTGTCTGATTAAGGAGTTAAGCTGTCTGTGAATTCTGCTCAACACATGGCCATACAATATTCACAGACTGGAATCTAAGTGTAATGAACCAGGCCCGTCTGGTTGGGGGTGAACTGGATCTCAGCTTCAGTATTGGTGGAGCCGATTGAAAGGTAATGCGTTTCTAAGTTAAGCAATCTGGTAAAGTCAGTGGAAGGAGGTAGAAGGTTGTAGCAGGTTATTATCTTGGGTAGCACTATATCGATAACCTGGTATTTTGTGGCATAATGTACAGATACAGTCTTTTATCCTATAGGAAGCAATTGCTTTGAAACAGTCAATTGAGTAAGGTTTAAACAGCTGCTGCTGTATACTTGCAGTTTATGAGAATTCGGTCCCACAGTGCCACCTGGAGGCTATTCAATGAATTGCTGTTTTTTCCCCATGCAAAGGGAATCATTGCTGAGGAAGTTACTGGAAGAAGTTTCAGTATGCCCGGGTTGAGTGGGAGGAAGTGGCCGCTGAGGCCAGATAGAAGGGGCACTCGTCCGGCCCAATAGTAATAGGTTCGGTGCGGAGACTAGGAGGTCCTTGCCTGGCGTCCTTTACACTTGTACGAACACCAGGCAACTGAACCCGTCGGCTTTAAGTAGAGGAAGGGGGAGGAGCCGCCTGACATTTTTGCTGATGACATCGCTGGTTCCCCGACAGAGCCGAGGGAAGACCCAGAACCGGAACGACGGGTAAGTTCGTTACACTAAGAACATACTGTGTGTCATTGCCCAAAGTGGCAACAGAACAAAAAGTTATGTCTGTTTGATAGGTGCAAATACTTGTTGATCAGGTCAGAAATTCAAAGCTCTCCTGTGTCTTGAAACAGACTTCTGGGTTAACTCAGAGAGCCATCCTAGATCGTATCTCAGACTACTGAATGATTGGTGTGCATGTTGGGTAGAAAAGATTAGAGGGTTAGTCTGAGTAGTTTTGCAAAGGACAACTGAGCAAGGCTGACACCACTCAGTCCACAAATATGCTGTGTGTTTTCAGCCCACAACAGGACTTAGGAGCTAAGTGCTTTCCTGAAAGATCAACAGGTATTTTTTTTGCACTTGCAGAATCTTTAACCACCTTCTGTCCATGGCCGTTCCTTAACGGCCGGATGGGAGCCTTATAGGAGCGGGAGGGCGTCTTAAGACGTCCTGCCCCTCCCCCCGCTCATGTGCGGCCCTCGTCGCGCACACGAGTGGGGAACTGTTAGAAAATTAAACATCCAGCAATGGCTACATTCAAGCGATCAGGCGTCTCTAGAGAGCCCCCCTGCCAGTCCTGAGATCTGCTGTGCCCAGTGCGGCTGGGACAGTACACAATCTCCCTTTGATCTCCTCTCCTGTCCCCGAATGCAGGAAGTGATGTATATTACATAACTTCTGTATTCCTCTGTCACTCTCCGGTACAGAAGCCGGTGTGGTCGTTTTCGCGGGCGCGTTTGGTGTCTATTTACCTGACATGACCCCCGTATTTTATATTTTACCAAAAAATCGGGGTGATAATAAATGGCTCATAACATTTCATAGGGAAACAGGTTTTTTTTTCAAAATTTAGGGTACTTTTTTGTTATATAGTAAAAAATAAATAAACTTTGCAGGGAAGTCTGTTACAAGCTTCCAATGGTGCCATAAGTCATATGACCAGGCATCAGAAAATTATAATACTGGCTAGAATTCTGGCCCAGTTTTTTCCCAGTCTCACCATAGCTCATGTCTGTCCGGTATCATAAACTAAGGTGTGTAGCCAACATCTCAAAATTATATACCAAATGTGTCCTTATCAAGTTTATCATATAAATGTCAAGTTATACAACTCATTAATAGAATTAGAATGTAATTTTGGGGAGGCGGGGTGTGATTTAGGGAAGAAGCATACTTCTCAAATTATAATAGATGTCGTTCATCTGATGGAATTTAATATTTATTTGATATCTAACCTTTACACAAAGAAATCAAGTATCCACAAAACTTACTCCCAGTATTGCTTGCTTGGTAGCTCTGTTGTGTTGTCCGAAATACAAGTAAGATTTAGTTCATGCACCGAAGACATGTTAATAGATATTGTAGCGTTGTCCAAAATTACATTGCAGAAACCTGAAAAAAAATCAGTTTCCATCTGAATTATTATGATTTATAAAGATATTTAATTCAGGACAAAATCCCACCTACCATGTTTGCTGCCTTGACAGTTACTATCTGCCCATTCATAGCAATCACTCCATGGCAGATAACTTCGAAATGAGGAAAATAAATAAAATAAGCTGTAAGCTATGATAACATTGTAGTATATAGATACAAGGGTTGATATAATCACCATAGTGAATCCAACACCTAAAATTAAAAAAAAAAACAATATTCACTAGTTACACATAATATAAAATATTTCTTATCAGGAGGAATATTAATGTACCATAAGTAACATACAGTACTTAAACTGGAAAAGATACATCTTAAAATTAATTTCTAAGATACTCCATTAACTTTGTTTAGCATCTAACATTGTTGCTGGAGAATTTTCTTAATGATCGCAGTTACAAAATGTTTGGCGGAGAGCACCTACGTGGACCTGGTTATTAAAATGAATAATATGTTCTGGGACAAAATATTTTGTATACATGATATGATATGATATATTTCACAAACACATGCTTTCTTATTTAAATAAAATGAATATATAATATAACATAGCATTTAACTATACATAGTATATATAGTACTGTAGTATAACGAGATATACTGTATTATAATATGATTTAAGTATAATGTCACCCTCTAAAAAAATAAAACAACTCTACCATATGTCCTGCTTGAAGCTTCATGCTTTTACATGGGTACATAACTAATTCTAAAAACTCTTGGGTGGTAGTTCAGTAGCTCTTGTATATTAAAATTGAATTAAATTCTTTTTTTTGCTTTAAGTCCATCACAGAATCTTGGCAGGGCTAAAATGAATAATGATCAAGTTAGGTTAGTGTATAAAAAATTAGGCTTCCTTCCAGCATTGCACTCATTAGTTCACAAAGCTGAATTGCACTTTATCTGTGGCAGGATGTTTCAATGTCTTGGAGTCGGAAGCACTAGAGATAGACTAGAGATGAATGAACTTTTACAAATCTGTTCCATCATTGCTCCCACTCTGTTTCCAACGTCCAATCTGCCATGTTCTAAGCATGAGATTTGTTGGTAGGCATGCTTTTTTGCTTATTTTGCTTTTTGATTTAAGTTGAAATAATTACATTCTGAAAACTCTTACTGATGTCAGGTCACCTTCATGGATGCCAGTCTGGCACACCAAGCCAAAAAGCTGGTAGTAACACAGATCAGTAGCCTCATAGATATTTGCAGATGTTTACCTTTTGATAATCAGCCTAATGAAGGCACATATTGAATCTCACTTAATGTTGGAGTTATATGCTTATATCTGACATTTTAAAACTTGTGTTTCTTATCAGGATCCTGACATGATAGAAATATGGGAAGTTGCCATTGCTGACTTGCTTAGGAAAAGTGCATTTTCCAGAGCTGTCCGCTATATAATTATTTCACTACTTTCACCTAGAACAAGCATATACATATCAGGAGCACCAACACTTCACTGGCTGAATACATTTTCTGGATCACTGACTGAGTATTAAAGCAACAAAAAGAATGACAGGAATGGGGCATCTTCATGTCTCCAAGTTAGCAGTGTCACACCCATATTTAGGTCTTGAAATGTTCTCTTTAAATGGTCAATTAAGGTTAAAAACAAAGTGCACAGCGAGATACTTATGACATAATGAAGACAGACTTGACTGCTCAAATAATAACAATATGTGGTAAATTATTTTACTTAGTAACTCGATGCTTATAAATGTCACAGTCTGATTTTGGCAGCTCAGGATGGCTGTTTCTTCAAACAGGTTCTTCCAGCCTGCTTAGTTTTTCCAGTAAAAGAATTACAGAATATAAAATAGTCTGTAATAACAAAACAGTAGATGAATATAAAGGTAATGAGGATGGAAATGTGTATAGCCAAGCGTGTCATGGTACACAGGAAATGTATTCAAACTTATGAAATAAGGGGCAACTATGTGGCAGCTGATCACAACAATCAGATTGCAGATTGACAGTTTTACAGGCTGGCCTAGGCTGCTGAGGATTCCTGAGCAAAAAAAAAACCTATTTGATTAATTCCTCATTTTATATTTGTGGCATACTATGCCATGTTCATGTTAGGATGCCACATTTGAGTATCACCTGAGGCAGCTCCATCTACTCCCTGACAGAAGATTCTACTATTTATTTGTCTACATGTACATGTACCTGTAACAAAAATGTTCCCAGCAGTGTAGAATGCTTATGTGCCACCCGCCTCAGGAAATAGTCATAACCATAGCCTAGACTATCCAGTATATTTCACTATTTAAAGAAATATAGAAGAGTGACAGCAGAAAAAGAACAAGTGGTTAATTAAGGAAAACCCCCTTTTTTGTATGATTATAGACCTATGTTCATCCTAAGATTGTTTACATTCACATAATGTTGACTGGTTTATTATTTCTGTGGTAAGTCTGTCCCAAGCATCAACTTTTTTATTAATACCGTCTTAGGTTTGTTTTTAAAGTGACTCTAAACTCAGGAGTTAAACCTTAAAAATGCATTCAAGTACCCTATCTATTAACCATACTGGACCTTATTTGTGTATCACTCAGCTGTAGATCCTCAAATCATTTCTGATTTGATGCTGACACTGTCCTTTCTTCTGGAGGGTGGTTACTTTTGTTCGCCATGGTCTCTCTGTGTGTTGTAAAGTAGCCACTGATCCAAGCTGGCTCTCATGATGTACTACAACCTCAATACAAATTAGTAATTTATATGTGAGATTATAGACCATCACGGGAGTGAGTTTGGAGTTTGAGAGTTTGAGTCCCTGTGTCCTTGAGCTTGACATTATACTGAAAATGCTCCCCTCCTGTACCCTTTGCACATCCTTATGCTCAGTATACATTGGTAGATTTTAATATGAACTTTCATACAAAAAAAATCTCCTCAGAACATTTGATAATGCCATCAGAGACTTGTAGAATGTCATTTAAAATTTATTTTGACTTTAACATTTGATTTCTGAAATGAATTAATTTTCTTAAACGAAAACCACATTCACTGATATTTTTCATCCTGCTCCTTTGATTTTATTTTGTCACTATGGTCAAACTCATCATCATAAATGTAACACCATTAACTATTAGAATTTTAAAACAACATTCTGAAAACGAATTCTTCAGAAGGAAATTTTACTGGTTTGTGTCCTTTCATTAATGTATTTAAAGCCTTCCGTCATGTCTCTCTTCTGGTTCTTTCCATAAGGCTGTACCTTTTCAGTTTCTGCAGTGTGTCTGGTTTGTCAGTTCCCATGTACTGCCCTTATATAGCTGCACCTATCATACACGTTAGTTGGATCTGGTGCACATCATTTTCACTTTACCTCCAAAGTTCAGAACATTGTGGCTTTGTGACATCTCTCTATGAGATACTAATCTCTTGTGAACATACCGTATGCAAGTGACATTAATACTTTGTGAAATACAATAGTGCATGGTTTGACTAGACAAAATGTAATATATATATAGGCAGACTATATTAAACAGAATGATATTTGCATTTAAAACTAATTTTTTGTAAAGGATTCTGATTGTCATAGTTTGCTATGGCTTTCAGAGATTTTGCACAGTGAATGAGGAACATATTTTAACACCAAAGGTAGACAATACCCATAATGCTACAATATACCACCTCATAGGCAGCAATGATCAGGTTGACCTTAAAGTTAACCTGGCTGGTGGCTGCCATTGCTGACCTTCTTCTAAGAATGCTAGCTACCAGGCTGTCATTCTGGTGGTGATAGCGAAAGGGAGTGGCTGGGTAGTGGTGGTGTACACAATTTTGGTAGAATGGTGAGAGTGGGGGGCACTACTGGAGAGTTGGTTTGGTGGAGTGGGTAGTTGTGCAAAGTGATGAGGGGGATAACCTTATTT
>NW_017306641.1:1327719-1330301 GCF_000935625.1 Nanorana parkeri | reverse complement strand
GGAAAGGGGCAGGCATAGGAAATATTGCAAAGACGCAAGCAAGGAGATCACTCTCACCGCTCACTCACTAGCACCCCCTTCAATCTGCAGCAGAAGGACTACTGCTGCAGATTCGGTCTGGCAGTAGCAGTAGCTTGGTGGAGAAGGGGGGGGGGCAATTATTGTGCTGCTGGTGTGTTACTAGCTTAGTGGTAATAGCAGGGTAGAGGAGTCTTGTAGGGTGCTAAGAGTACGGAGGGGTGAGAGTTTGCTGTATATTAGACTATAACTAAAAGTAAATTCTCTTTCACTACAGGATAATTGATAAAGAACTGTTTACTAAATGCACCAAATTAAAATTATAGTAGTTTTAAACTCACAATTGTTTTTCAATAATGAATCCAGATCAAACAAATATACATTGTCCAGCAAAGTATTGCTTTAAATTTTTGCCCAAACAATTTTAAAACATCAAGTTCTGTCTCTAAGTCTCTCAGCTCAGCTTCCCTGAACTTCCTGCCCAGTACAAGATCACAAAGTACAGGGCAGACTCCAGCAACTGTTCATCTACTAGTTTGGAGGAAGGAGAGGGGGGCAGGGTAGTAGCTTGGTTTGCTGTGCCTGTGTGTTTGTGGAGACACACACAGCTTACTAGCACACACAAGGGTGACTCTGCTTGAGAAAGGAGTCACTCTAAAACAGGAAGTCAACACCAGTGCTCAGGAGACCAGCTGATTCTGCAGGGAACTAAAACTTTTAAACACTTTTAAAGGAAGCAGTATTCTTTGTAGGTGATTTCATCAGCACTTGAAATAGCTTCAGAAACATTTTGACTTTAATGTCACTTTAACTTATTGGCCTATTCATTTTAAATGCCTTTGCCAAGTTCATATGTGGGACAACCACATGTCTACCGCCCTTGCCACTACCCTGGTTGCCTACATTCATAATGCTGCAAGTATTTCTGGCTCACCCTATACCTGTAACTTAATCATTAAATAGTAGCTTCACCCTCCCCCATTGAATTTTTTTTGAACCCTCTTACCCAATGCTGGGTAGTCCTCAATTTACATACTCCCCACTCAGTAAATCCAACGTTGCCCAGCTGTCATACATGTTCTGCTGCCACACACTGGGTCCCAGCACCGCAGTCTTCTTCCCTGACTAAATTGGGAGCTGGCTCTCTCTTCTGGGTACAGATGACATGCTGCCAGGTGAACCCTCCTCCTCCATCTGCTGTATGGAAGCTGATGCATCCTGGGATATGCACTTTACATATCCCAGGAGGCATGTGTAAAGTGCATATTGTGTGCTTGTTGCGGAGGGGGGGGAGTTTAAGTGGGGTAAACTTTTCTTATAGGGTGAAGGTCTTTTTTAAGGGCTCTTTCCTTTTCACGTTACACTCATTCCAAGATCTTTCCTCTAATTACTTTTAGCAAATCATTTTTCAGTTTTAAAAGTGTTCTTTTCTCGGAAACTCTCTACTTGGCTCCATAAAACCTGCACAGCTGTTCCGCAAATGATGGTTACTGCTGATTTGACATTATTCAGCAATCAATTGCTCAGCAACATATACAGTCAGTAGTCTGTCTCTTCGGACCAAATGATTTAGCATATGGTTTTCCAAATGGATCTCAGCTTTTACCTTTTTTCTTTTATTATAATTTAAGAGAAAGTTCAGACTTCAGCCAAGTAAGCCTTTATTAGGGCAGAGTCTTTCTGTTATGTTTCTGTCAGGGATACCGGCACAGGTGACCCCACACCTGCGCAGGTACCCACACAGGCAGACCAAACACTTATGACCACACCAGACAGGGCAGAATGTATTATATACAGTTTAATAAACAGCAAAACTAAACAACACACAAAAGCAAACATAAATAAGTAACATCAACCAGACTACAAGCAGGTAATGGCAACAGGAGGACAAGCAGGTAATGGCAACAGGAGGAAAGGCAGGTAATGGCAACAAGAGGTATCTAGGACTGCAAATGGGTAACCAGGCTCAGGACACAAACAGGGTACAGGACTGGTAACAGGACTCTGGACGGAAAGCAGGGTTCACCGGAACTTGGGACTCATGGTTCAAGTTTCAGGAAACAGGAAACGATACTGAGCCATCATCCTGACTGCAGGGAGGGTTTAAATATCCTCCCAGGAAGCACCAGGTGATGGCTAAGTACTGGCAGCTGGGAAACACCCGCAGGTGAGCACTGGAGCTGCAGGTCTCAGCTCCTGCGCCACCAAGAGGCGCTCTGGATCCTAACAGTTTCTCAGATTGCATTGCTTAATATCTTACAAATTATACTAAGGGGTTTATTTATAAACAATTTGCAGAGCCATTTGTCCTGTAAACCTCGTTGTTCATTCTGTGCATATGGCGGGAATAAATAATCCTCTTAGTATATTTTGTTTTCAAGTTGAATGTAATATCAGGAAAATATCGCATGATGACCACTAGATAGAGCTGAGGAGCAAAAGAAGGAAGTATTTATTTCTTATGATCCTCAGGTTCATCTAGTGGCCGTTATGTAGTATTTTTCTGATATTCGGGGCAGCCTTCAGAAATTTCAGGCCCCTTACACTGCTTTATGATGAAGCCC
>NW_017306641.1:1324242-1327186 GCF_000935625.1 Nanorana parkeri | reverse complement strand
TGTGCAGGTTCCTCCATCTTGGTGTATAACTAGATATACTCCAAAATGGCGGCATGCGCAGAACACGCTGGCGGCCGATATGGCCGCCGCTCGATCTGCAATTTATTTGTGCGGTTTCGGATTGGGAGGCTCATTGCCTCTGAATCCAAAACAACATTAAAATTAGTTTCCTTTGACAAAACAAATAAAAATGTTTCTCATTTTCATTTGTTTTGTCTGAACCAAATTTTTTGCCCTGCATGTCTATTACAAACCACAGCAAACCATTTAATCTGACTAGTATACAGCACATATGCACAAAACATAACACAACATAACATTACACAGGTTGTAAAATCTAAAAAAAAATATATAAGAAAAGTAAACAGTCGCCCCGACAACAAATCAGATATTTACATGAACCCAGTCTGCCCCTATACAGGATACATTTTCTTACCAGTGCCAATAAAGTTTAAAAACCAAAGAGTTCTCACAAGGGGCAGATGTGGGCACCATTTTTTCAGTGGGGGGCTCGGGACCACAGGGGCAGTATCTACAGCCCCTGCCCTGCTACCTCTGGGCACTTGTCTGTGCCGCTGTCAGACTAGGATAGAGATGGCGAATGTGTTTGAACCCGAGCACCCAAACTGCGATGCAAAGTCAATGTATTTATGTCAAAGTGCAAACTCTGAAAATAACTTTAGTATTGCGTTGCAGTTCAGGCGATCGGGTTTAAAAAATGTTCAGCATCACTGCCCCCGGCAACATAGGGAAACACACAAATTCAAACATTTATACACGCATTAAAACACACACATGACACACGCATTAACCACTTGCTGTCCAGAGCAATTTCTTACATTTGCACACACATGATAAAACCTGAATGTTTGGCTAGAAAAAAGCTTTAGACCCCCAAACAATGATATATTTTCTGAAAGCAGAGGCCCTGTAGAATAGAAAGATGCTAGTTGAAATGTTTTATGTTGCACGGTATTTGCGCAAATGTTTATCAAACAAGTATTTTTAGGATAAAGTACACTAAAATGAAATGTAGTACACAGAAACAGAATATAATGGTTTGTTAAAATATAAAAGACGGGGTCACGCCGGGAAATAGATACCAAACATGTCAAGCCTTAAAATCGCGTGCATCCGTGAAACCGCAAAAAACGACACTAACCAAAATTTCCCATAGGCGACGCTTTAAATGCTTTTATGGCTCATCAGTTTAGCTCTCACTGCGACATTTGCGACGATTTAAAAAAATGGACAGATGGCAAACTCACATAGGCGGGTTGCCGTAATTAGATGGCTTTTTGTTACTGCTTGCGCGCACCCCCTAGCGTGCGCACAGGCAGAAAAAACCATCCTTTCTGAGGAGCCGTTACCGGCTGTTTGACATACAACCGATCGGCGGTTCCATAGCTGCCAATCGCTTGTATGCTGTGGCTGCGTGCCCCCTCCCCCTCCTAGAGTGCCGCCACCCCCCTCCTGCACCCTCCCCTTCAATCCCGGGATCCACTACCACATCTGCGGCCCAGGTCCGGCTCGGAAGGGTGTCAGGAGGAAGATGGGAGTGAGATCAGCATTTTCCTCATTGCTGAACTCCCTCCGTACTGTGAATGTGGAAGTAATGTGTAATACATAACTTCCGCATTCACCTGTCAGTCATCTGGCTGCTATAGCCAGAGAGAAGAAGCTGGGGGAGCAGATCCCTGCTTCATCAGCTTCTTTGGGGGTTCCCAGGTGACATTAGGGGTCTTAGAGAGGACCTAAAGAGGCCCTGTCACTGTGCCTTTGCTATTATATAGGGAGATTGTTATCCCCCTATGTGATAGCAATAACATTAAGTGTAAAAAAAAATAAAAAAATCCCCCACCCCCACGTATACGCACATATAAACGTAAATATGCGTCAGATGCACCAGCGCGCGAAAAAAAATTGCACTACTCATTTTACATATCGCCGCAAACGTTGGAGTGAGCGCAATAATTCTAGAGCCATCAATCACTGATAACACTAAACTGATGAGCGGTTAAAGCTTTTAAAGCGTCGCCTATGGCCAATTTTGGGTATTTTAGTTTTTTGAGGTTTCACGTGCACGCGCAATTTTAAGGCTTGACATGTGTGGTGTCTTTTTACCCAACGTGACCCTTACCAAAAAAATGGGTAATAATAAATGTTTTATTATTTAATATAGGAGAAACATTTTTATTTTTTTTCGGCAATTGTTGCTTAGTATAGTAAATATTAAATACCACCAAAAGAAAGCTCTATCTGTCCCCAAAAAATGGTACAAAATTCATTTCAGTACAGCGTTGCATGACGGAATAAATGTCAATTTAAGTACCGCAGCGCTAAATACTGGAAAATGGCCTGGGCAGGAAGAGAGTGTAACACCGCGGACTTCAAGTGGTTAAAAAAAATAGTTTTGCATTTTTTTATGTTACTTTAATGTATACAATTTGTTTTGTATTTTTTTACACTCAACAAGTCCCCTATATAATAGCAAATATGATGTGACAGATCCTCTTTATGGAGATATCAGGGGTCTTTCAGACCCTAATGTTACCTAGGGACCCTAAAGAAGCCGAGATGCACATCACTTCCGGGGTCCAGTGATCGGGGTCGTTCCAGCCGGAACGCACTGCAAGTAATGTGTACAGGCCTTAAAACGGTACCAACAACACGGCTGCAGGAGCAGCCATATTCTTGCTATAACCACTTCCAGTGGAGGACGTACATTTACGTGAACCCGCGGGAAGTGGTTAAAAAAACACACACATGTAATGAAACACACACAGCACACACATATCACACACTCATTAACTGCCTCCGGGCCGGCCGTAGTAAAAAAACGGCCGGCCAGGAGCTCTCTCGATCTGAGCGGGCGTCTTTAGACGTCCGCTCAGACACGCCCCCTTGCGTGCGCCGCCAGGCGCGCGCGAGCGGGAAATGGCCG
>NW_017306641.1:1285719-1323895 GCF_000935625.1 Nanorana parkeri | reverse complement strand
ACGCAGTGCATCGCATTGATGCCGACTGCATTTTTTTCCCTGGCAGGTGGGGGCATGGCGGGCCATTGTAGTGAATGGCGCCATAGCCACACTCTCCAGCCGCAATGCGATCGCCCGCACGGGATCGCAGGGCACATTTTGCCTGGGGTCCGGTACGGTGCCGTTAAAATAGTGCAGCAGCATTTTTAACGCACCGCAGTGGACCGGACCGCAGGCACAATGTGCCCTTCGATCCCGTGTGGGAGATCGCATTGCAACCAGAGGGCTTGGCTATGGCCATTCACTTCAATGGCCCACCACGCCCCCTCCTGCCCGGCCAAAAGTGAGCCGGTGCAATGCAATGTAGTGTGTCTTTCAGACCCTAATGTTACCTAGGGACCCTAAAGAAGCCGAGATGCACATCACTTCCGGGGTCCAGTGATCGGGGTCGTTCCAGCCGGAACGCACTGCAAGTAATGTGTACAGGCCTTAAAACGGTACCAACAACACGGCTGCAGGAGCAGCCATATTCTTGCTATAACCACTTCCAGCGGAGGACGTACATTTACGTGAACCCGCGGGAAGTGGTTAAAAAAACACACACATGTAATGAAACACACACAGCACACACATATCACACACTCATTAACTGCCTCCGGGCCGGCCGTAGTAAAAAAACGGCCGGCCAGGAGCTCTCTCGATCTGTGAAGGGGGTCTAAACACCTGGTCTTGAAGTGGTTAAAAACACACACACACAGACAGCATCATTAATTTAAAAAAAATCACACACCCACAATAAAAACACACACACAACTAATACAATAGTTAATAAAAAAAAGTGTCCCCCTCTCCGGCTTACCTGTTTTGCAGAAAGGGGGGCTGAATTCCTGGGGTCCAGTGTGGCACTTGGGGATTCTCCTGATGTCCAGTGGAGAATCAGTGTGATCTGCATCTCAGGCAGAGAGCTACTCGCGGCGACCATCTTTAAAAACCTAATGTGCAGTCAGTCACTACAGGGGAGACAGGGGGACACCGGAGGCTCGCACAGATCCTGCCAGTCATGTACAGCCGTCGGCCGATACTCATGTAAGGTTCTCTGGCCCCTCAGGCGGCCCGGGCCCCTTACTTGAATATCGGCCGTATCCCCCTGACGGCGGCCCTGCTGATATTAAACTCAAGTAGAAAAGAAAACATTCCAAGAACAATTTGTGGTCTCACATTTCTCAGTTGCAGTTAAGCAATGCTGCTTGGACACCCAATCACCCCTAACCTACTGATTAGACAACTGAAGAGCACTACCACGCTGTGAAGTTCATCGCTCTGCCTTCTCCTTCATACAGAAAGCTCTTTGTGTAAGAATAAGAGCACTGTGCAATAACTTAGAACCTGATTATCTCACAGTGGTGCCCCCCTCTGTCTCACAGTTCTGCTGAGTAAAAGATTACACAAAGCTAATATAACGATGGAGTTGACTTACGTATTGATCTTTAATGCATACATATCATTATTTAATGTTAAACCATTATTTATTCACTCATTATTGTTTATAAATGATGCTTGCTTGAAGAACACCTGTCATAAAAGAAATATGTGGGTTTGCCACTGGTGACCTCCTTCTACAAAATGCAAATTGCCTGTCTATCACACAGGCTACAATACTTTCTGATTATCCAGAACAAGGGTGATCAGGAATTTTGACTTCATTTTGTTTTGCTGCATATTTTTTTCAGATCAGAATATCTCTCTTATGTGAGGTGCCCTTCATCAAGCTTGACTTAACAGGACCTCCTAATGACAGGGAAAAGTGGGATAATTCAAGCTTACCTTGGAATAAAGGGGCAATTCTCCATATTTCAATGGGACCGAGGCTGGCAAACTGGCCTAGGGAGCACTCTAAAAATAATAAAGGTAAGCCTGCCAGAGCCAGCATTATTACATAAGGGATCAGGAAAGCACCTAAAACAGATAACAGCGGCATGTTAATTGTTTCCCACACATTGTTACAACCATTTGAATATAAACTTTCTGTTTTTTTTTTGTTGGTATATCAGTTCTAACATCTGAATTGCAGACAGTAATTAATAACCTGTATGTCAGGCTTGCTGGGTGTTTAAGTAACATTTTTTGCTACAGTATTAGGTTCACCACATATAAGATATAACAGCAATGCAACAGATCCAATTATTGATTGCAACATCTAGGCCATGCCAGCAGGGGTGTGTTAAATCCTAACTCCAGCCAATTAAGATTTTTGTTCATTAGTTTTTTCTGCCTTCTACCTGCTGAGAAGATGTTCCTTTACTATTATTATAATTAACAAAATGGAAAGTACATGAACAGAAGATAAATCCAAATGAGATCAATATTTGTTGCGGCCACCCCTTGCATTCAAAACAGCATTAATTCTTCTAGGTACACTTGCACACAATTTTTGAAGGAACTTGGCAGGTAAGTTGTTCCAAACATCATGGAGAACTAAGAACAGATCATCTGTGGATGTAGGCTGCATCAAATCCTTCTGTCTCTTCATGTATTTCCAGACAGACTCTATGATGTTGAGATCAGGGCTCTGTGGGGGCTAAGCCATCACTTCCAGGACTTCTTATTCTTCTTTACAGATAGTTCATAGTTACATTTGCTATATGTTTGGGGTTGTTGTCCTGCTGCAGAATACATTTGGGGCCAATTACACACCTCCCTGTTGGTATGGCATGATTTATAATTATCTGCTTGTATTTCTCAGCATTGAGGACACCTTGCAAGTCTGGGGCTGCATTTTCAATGGAGTTGGAAATTTGGTCAGGATCAATGGTGTCCTCAATGCTAAGAAATACAAACAGTTCCTTATAGATGCCATGGCATCAAGGAGGCATGTGATTGGCCCCAAATGTATTCTGCAGCAGGAAAAAACCCCAAACATACAGCCAATGTAATTAAGAACTATCTTCAGCGTAAAGAAGAACAAAGAGCCCTGGAAGTGATGGTTTGGCCCCCACAGAGCCCTGATCTCAACATCATAGAGTCTGTCTGAGATTACATGAAGAGACAGAAGGATTTGAGGTAGCCTACATCCACAGAAGATCTGTAGTTAGTTCTTCAAGATGTTTGAAACAACCTACTTGCCAAGTTCCTTCAAAAACTGCGTGCAAGCGTACTTAGAATTAATGCTGTTTTGAAGGCAAAACGTGATTTGATTTGGATTTCTCTTCTGTTCATTTACTTTCCATTTTGTTAATTGATTAAATAAACTATTTTGCACAGTACTGTATATTTCTGAAATAAATGCAAACCAAAGACAAATAAAATTTCAATTGATCTACAAATGTGCTATGCCAATCCGTTAATCAGCAACCAGCATGTTTCAAAGTACCTCCTCCATGTTTGTATGCTAGATATGGAAATCTCCAGACATTTCCAAGTCCTACCGCATACCCCACCAAAGACAGCAAGTAATCTGTTTTGCTAGACCAAAACTCTCGTTCTGAATTTTCATTTGTACTTGTCACACTTGTGTTATCCTGAAAAAGAAAAAAAAATGGTGAAGCCAGTTACATTTATTATATGATTTACAGTATTCAATACTAAAACCAACAGCAACAAAAAACAGTTATCCAATCACGTGAAAAGCACCTGCATATGATTTGGTATTCAAAATGAACAGGAATATGCTTTTTACATGATTGGATAATCGAAGTGAATATTCACACAAATGTGTGAGTGAAGATTCTCCACTCCTTTAGTAAACCAGCTTTGCTGTCTTTTTGTGCTTTTTGTGGATGTTTTAAACATTTGTTGTTCATAGTTTGCAATTATGCAGCCTTTGACCAATTGTTGTAAAGTAGTGGTTGATATGTATTTGGCATGTAAAGATCCAAGGAACATAGATGATGTAAGTTGAAATAATCTATGTTAAGGGTAGTGAACAAATGGCAATCAAAATCTGGGTAAATCAGAGGAAGCGAATGTTGCTAGATTCACCTACCTATTGTTTTGCGTCTTTGAAGACAAGAAATTCTTCCGCTATTTTAGCTTACTTTTGTTTCTCTTCAAACTAATCCATTTATACATTTAGTGCATGAAGCAAAATGACAGTAATATGCATTAAACACTCATTCCAATTCGATGTAACAAACTATAATACAAAAGTTTCCATAATAAATCAAGATTAAGGATACAAAGGAACAGATTGTTTCCACAGTGGGCTGTGCAAGGACCCAGTGGGGAGAGAAAAGGGGGCTTTTTAGAAACCAGTCCAGACCTCGTATATAAAAGTCTTAGAAAAACATTTATTCACTAAATTGTTGTATACATAGTCTAGAACCAAGGAATAAAGTACAAAATCATGTCATCAATAAAAATATATATCATTAATAAAAATACATATTGAATATGCAGGTTCACCGTTAGGTGACAGTACCGTGCGGTTACGAGATATACGGTAACTTATTTTCAGATGATGTAAACGCTCCTATAGGTCCCTACATGTTTCGCCCCCAGAAGGGGCTTCTTCAGGGGAAAGAAGGCAGATCTCCGGGAGAACTGTATTCATGTATGTCCTCGCCAGATGTATAATCAAAGCAACAAAAACTAGATGACATGAAGCAGCTGCAACGAAATCATATAGGAGGTTGATTCTGTCGAAGGTAAACCGCCACGAACAACAATAGATGGAGGGATCGCGTCGGAGAACAGCACGCTATACTCCTCAGGGATCACGGGCAGCCGGTGAGGTACACTTAGGGGTCATGAAGTTCTATTAAAGGGACATATATAAACCAGATCTCTTGCCGCGTGTGAAGTTACTGTTTGTATCCCAGGAATCAGTACTGATTTTGTACTTTATTCCTTGGTTCTAGACTATGTATACAACAATTTAGTGAATAAATGTTTTTCTAAGACTTTTATATACGAGGTCTGGACTGGTTTCTAAAAAGCCCCCTTTTCTCTCCCCACTGGGTCCTTGCACAGCCCACTGTGGAAACAATCTGTTCCTTTGTATCCATAACCTGGGGTGTGAAACCTCCAGCTCCTCTAGATGCTATTTGCAACACACGCCTGCCAATATTATCCTTTAAATCAAGATTAAGACTTTTTTCCCCCTTCTAATCCAAGCAAAGGATGTAAGGAAGGAAGGTCATATTTATAGATCACAAAGCACAGAATGATACAATCTTTAAACTAGTTAGATAAAACCTAATAAATACACTAAGAGGATGTATAGAAGATAAATGATTTGAAAATGACTTACATTAGTTTCTGCTGACTTTTTCCCACAACATTTTAAAAATCCTGGTAGCGTTATATTTCCCATGTCCTTTTTGTCCCTTGCTGTAACCTCTGTGTTGTGCTGTGATGGAGTGATGTAAAGTTTAACAAGACACTGTACAGTGTAATTAAAGAGTGTAACAATTGACTTCTTGTGAATACTCAATCAGACTAGTACAGTACACCTAATCCACAATAAGACTGAAGCATGTTCATGGCTCTGCAAATATTTAAAGTAAATTACCGGAACCACTTAGAGACACTGCAACTCATACTGAGAATCAATTGTAAGTACTACAGTCTCGTTCAAGAGCTAGGTTATATGTCTGTGACAAGTGCAGCCCCGCCTTGGTTGAGAGGCTCTTTCAACATTAAATGGTAATTATTCTTTATGATTATGAATTGGATCCAAATTGAAAGATTCAAGCCAAAATGTTTTTCCAGTTTTGTGTAGTGTGGAAGGGTTTGCAACTTTGTCAAGTTTGTATTGCTAGTTTTGTCCCCCTTTGGAAAATTCACTTTTACTTTCTCTAATAGTGAACGCTATAAGCAAGTTAGAGGTGAGGGGAAGGGAAGGAGAAGTAAGGGGGAAATCTAAAACTGTACTTTTTTAGATTTAATAGGAGGCATGGGAAATCTCACAATAGGGGGCAATTATTTGATAACTACTGTTAGAGCGCTTCACCTTACTGGAGAGATTTCTTGTCACTTCCTGTTGTGTCTTTGGGACATGATGTGAAGAGAAACTTTCCCAGTGGAGCACACTGCAAATAAAACCTGACAGGGGTCCTAACTTTCTTTCACTCATTTGTATGGGGAACATTTGTATGGGGAACAATACTGTCTGTACACAAGGGAGCATGAGCACAGATCATGATGAATCACAGAACACTAGACATGTGCGAATCGTTTCGTACGAATCGAAATTCGTACGAATTTCCTGAAATTCGTAAATTCGGAGGCATCCGAAATCCGAATTGCAGTTTCCGAATGTATCCGAAATACGAAATTCCGTTAACGAATTTCGGATCCGAATTTGTTGAAATGGGAACTAATAATATTACCCCTGTGACTGAGGTTGAACAACATGACAAGATTTTTTTTTAACCAAAATATGAAATTCGGATCCGAAATCCTTTAACAGAATTTCGTATTTTGGATAAAAAAAAAATGACTGTTTGGTTGACCATTAAGAGGTTTTCTCTTCTGCTGCTGAGGGTTGCATTACAATACAGGCAGGAAATACGAAATTCCGTTAATGGATTTTCGTTCCATTACGAACATTCGTTATGATGAAGTTAAAAAGCAAAAATACCTTTGTTAATAATAATATTGGAGTTGATGGTAGTTTTTTTTTTATCCGAAATACGAAATTCCGTTAACGGATTTCGGATCTGAATTTCGTATTTGAATAAATGTTTTTCTAAGACTTTTATATACGAGGTCTGGACTGGTTTCTAAAAAGCCCCCTTTTCTCTCCCCACTGGGTCCTTGCACAGCCCACTGTGGAAACAATCTGTTCCTTTGTATCCATAACCTGGGGTGTGAAACCTCCAGCTCCTCTAGATGCTATTTGCAACACACGCCTGCCAATATTATCCTTTAAATCAAGATTAAGACTTTTTTCCCCCTTCTAATCCAAGCAAAGGATGTAAGGAAGGAAGGTCATATTTATAGATCACAAAGCACAGAATGATACAATCTTTAAACTAGTTAGATAAAACCTAATAAATACACTAAGAGGATGTATAGAAGATAAATGATTTGAAAATGACTTACATTAGTTTCTGCTGACTTTTTCCCACAACATTTTAAAAATCCTGGTAGCGTTATATTTCCCATGTCCTTTTTGTCCCTTGCTGTAACCTCTGTGTTGTGCTGTGATGGAGTGATGTAAAGTTTAACAAGACACTGTACAGTGTAATTAAAGAGTGTAACAATTGACTTCTTGTGAATACTCAATCAGACTAGTACAGTACACCTAATCCACAATAAGACTGAAGCATGTTCATGGCTCTGCAAATATTTAAAGTAAATTACCGGAACCACTTAGAGACACTGCAACTCATACTGAGAATCAATTGTAAGTACTACAGTCTCGTTCAAGAGCTAGGTTATATGTCTGTGACAAGTGCAGCCCCGCCTTGGTTGAGAGGCTCTTTCAACATTAAATGGTAATTATTCTTTATGATTATGAATTGGATCCAAATTGAAAGATTCAAGCCAAAATGTTTTTCCAGTTTTGTGTAGTGTGGAAGGGTTTGCAACTTTGTCAAGTTTGTATTGCTAGTTTTGTCCCCCTTTGGAAAATTCACTTTTACTTTCTCTAATAGTGAACGCTATAAGCAAGTTAGAGGTGAGGGGAAGGGAAGGAGAAGTAAGGGGGAAATCTAAAACTGTACTTTTTTAGATTTAATAGGAGGCATGGGAAATCTCACAATAGGGGGCAATTATTTGATAACTACTGTTAGAGCGCTTCACCTTACTGGAGAGATTTCTTGTCACTTCCTGTTGTGTCTTTGGGACATGATGTGAAGAGAAACTTTCCCAGTGGAGCACACTGCAAATAAAACCTGACAGGGGTCCTAACTTTCTTTCACTCATTTGTATGGGGAACATTTGTATGGGGAACAATACTGTCTGTACACAAGGGAGCATGAGCACAGATCATGATGAATCACAGAACACTAGACATGTGCGAATCGTTTCGTACGAATCGAAATTCGTACGAATTTCCTGAAATTCGTAAATTCGGAGGCATCCGAAATCCGAATTGCAGTTTCCGAATGTATCCGAAATACGAAATTCCGTTAACGAATTTCGGATCCGAATTTGTTGAAATGGGAACTAATAATATTACCCCTGTGACTGAGGTTGAACAACATGACAAGATTTTTTTTTAACCAAAATATGAAATTCGGATCCGAAATCCTTTAACAGAATTTCGTATTTTGGATAAAAAAAAAATGACTGTTTGGTTGACCATTAAGAGGTTTTCTCTTCTGCTGCTGAGGGTTGCATTACAATACAGGCAGGAAATACGAAATTCCGTTAATGGATTTTCGTTCCATTACGAACATTCGTTATGATGAAGTTAAAAAGCAAAAATACCTTTGTTAATAATAATATTGGAGTTGATGGTAGTTTTTTTTTTATCCGAAATACGAAATTCCGTTAACGGATTTCGGATCTGAATTTCGTATTTCGGATTAAAAAAAAAACTACCATCAACTCCTATATTAACAAAGGTATTTTTGCTTTTCAACTTCATCATAACGAATGTTCGTACAGTTACGAAAATGTGACAAAACTAACGAAAATTCGTATTTCGTACGAATCCGGATTGAGTTTCGGACACGAATGACGAAATACGAAATAACGGATATTCCGAAATGAAACACATTTTTTGACGATGCACAAGTCTACAGAACACAGCAAGTCAATAAAGCCATATGTATGTGTGCATTAGATCATCGTCATGTCCACTATACCAGCCCTGGCCATGTGTGATTAGATTGTTTATCCTTTTTGGATTCTCCCTCACACTAAATAAATACCATCTACTCTAGTTGCAACCGTCACATTAACCCACTATAACAATAACCTTAGTACTAACCTTCACAATAACCCCCTATAACCCCTAAACGTTACACTAGCTCTCACACTAACTCACAGTAACCTAAACCTACAACTAAACCCCCATATGAAACTCTGATGACTTCCACCAATTACGTTCAAGCCAAAATACCGTTTTTCTACTTGATTGGGTATTCTTTACAAAGTGACCACTGTCACTAAGCTAAGCGCAAACTTCCCCCACAAAGTGCAAATTCCCTTGCAGAGTTAACAGTCTATTTGGCTTTAGTAAGTCAACAGAGTCATTTCTTAGAGATTAGAAATTCCAATTTCTCTCTGACTTTCATGTATTGCATTCTTATTCTAAGCATATGACAAGTGTATCATATGAACTGAATTCTGGGAAAACAAATACCCTACAGTGGCTCCCTCCATACTACAAGGGTAAATGATCAATAATTCTAGAGGGCAGAGAAAAATGCTGTTGCTCTTATTGTATTCCTCACTGCCCTAACCGCTGGTATGCTTCTCTTTGACACTCTGGGTTGTGGACGAGCCCTGCGTGTCCTCATGTACAATGCAGTACTATTTGCCCTGCATTGTACTTGGAGAACAGGCTTCAGGGAACTGGTCATACTGCTGGAGGGAGCCTACTGGAGCGAGTATTACACCTTATTCCCCTACCCTAGACTTAGTGAGCATTTAATCCTTGAGGTGTGTGTGTGCGTGTGTGTATGTGTGGTTGGGGAGGGTGCTGCACTGCAAGGGTAATTTGTACCTCCCTTAAGTGGGACTTCAAGGAAGAAAGCGATGACAATAGTTATGACGTTTCTAGATATACCATAGAGAGATAATAGACTTTACCAAAAACATTCTAAAGGGCACCTACATGGAATAGCCTTTGTAAATAATTATAAATGAGCTTTTAGAAATTTACAGCAGTCAGGTTTGTTAAGGCAAATTTTTAAGTTATCACAAATCTTTGCTCTAGACACCATATTACTAAATAAGCCTTTTTGGTTTTTTTACATTTAAATTTGCCATGTAGGAACACAGTAGCAGAGGAAACCTGGTTTAATCTCTGGCACCGTCCAGAAAAACTGACTCTAGACTGATAGGATAGGTTTTTAAAACTCAAAGACTCACTGTGACAATCTTAAGCAGTTGTGGATTAAGAACAATCATGTTTCTCTCTCTCATTGATTGATACTTCATTATTTGCATTGTTGGACAAGGATTTGGGAGGGCTTGTTAACAGCAATAAGAACAGAGCTCAGTGTTAATCTACCAATTACAAATATTTATTGAGGATAAAAGAAGGGTGATTCATTGGGGAGGTCAATTTTGCCACATTTCACAAGACAGTGACAGAACAAAGACATAATTCTAATTCTGGTTATGCAAGTAACAATATAATTTGTTCAATATACTGATAGATTCTATGGAAGAATGATATGTTTTATAAATCAACTAAAGTAAACAAGTGATTAATTCATGAGTGGCCCATTCAGACTTCACCCTCTTTTGAATTCTCTTTTCAATTTTTCCTATTTAAAAAAAACCAAAAAGCTTTCTTATGAAGAATACACTATATAATAATACAAGTGTACAGTATATGTTCTGATTGCATACAGTGGCAGCACATGACTCAGTGGTTAGCATTTAATCCTTGCAGCACTGGAGGTTCCCTTTTCTAAAACTGGACAGGACAATATCTGCATGGAGTTTTCATGTTCTCTCTGTTACATCCCACACTCTAAAGAGATGCTGGCAGGTTAATTGGCTGTTGTCTAAAGCTCCTTGAGTGCAGTTACTCATACGTATGTACAGCATGTAAAAGTGCTCTGTAAACTGATGGTGCTATATAAATATACAATATAATTATTGTTATGCAAATTCAATCAAATTAACAATGACACACATTCTATATAACACATTATTGGAGACGTTTTATCTTGTTAACTGCAGACAGCAAAGGTGTTTGAACAGGCCTTCGGCTTCCATATCCCATACGATGCAGTGTAGAGAGGATCCTTGATTAAGATCTGCAGTAATTTCATGCACTGTTGCCCTTCTGTTGTCTTGTACCAATCTTGCCACTCTCCGTTCTGACCTAACATTGAATTGGCACGTTCAGACCCAGATTTGCGGCTGACAGACCGGTCTTGAAACACTTTAACAACAGCTGCTCTTGAACATTTAACAAATGCTGCTGTTTTTCTGATACTCGCTCCATGGCTCCGAGCGCCAACAATCATCCCACGTTCAAAGGCTGTTAAATCGCGTTGTTTACCCGTATCTTCAGAAAAAAATAACTTCTACTGTCGTGGTAAACAACCTGCTTCCCTATTTATAATGGTCTGGCCCTCTAGCAACTTCAGCGCAAAATTATAGCTAATTTGCCTACAAACGTCAGGTGATCATAATAATCTGGCCACTCAGTGTATATAACTTTTTAGTCATGTGTTCAAAATGACATTGAATGTTTTAATGATAATTTTGAGTGTATTTCTAGGCAAAACCTATTTTATCAGTTTTGGATAGAATGGAGAACGGATAGACCCTTTGTTTTGTTTGTTTTGTTTTTTATATTGCTGTATGTGTCCCCATTGGGGAGATCACCATCTATATTTGTCCTGGTGACCACTGTCACCAAGAGAGAGGTTGAGTGAAAAATTACCAATTTTAAAGGTGTGCCTAGAACAAAAGGTGAGGGAAATCTTACAATGGGGACACCTTCTGTTAGTACAAATTTCTCCTTCCATTGGGATATTTCCCCTGACCTCTTGTTGCATTTCTGGAGCATGACATGAAGGGATAGCAAAACAAATGAACTGGCAGGGATTTTAACTCTTCCCTAAACTATCAAAAGCAAACAAAAGTGGTGAGCAAATATGTATGCGTTGATTGAAACTCAATATTTAATTGCATATAATACATTTATATTAGCAACCTTTGTTAGGTAAATGCATTTTCCCATGTTACTCCACTCTCACACTGCAATTGAATGGAATACATGGCATCTAATACTCATTCAGAGATCATCTAAGTACACATGTGCTGATGGGTGTGATTGACCTTAAAACCCGACTGCAATCATAATTTCATGTTAAGTCTTGAGTAGGGGGATAAGGTTTAAAACCTTTGGCTAGTTTCTATTTTTTTCTGTGGCTCCACTGAAGAGACTTTTCCTCTTTTATCAAAGCTGTGGCTGAAGTTGGACTTATAGGCCAAACAATAGGCCATGCACTAAGGTTGGCAGCATTGCTTTATCAAGAAAAACACAAAATGATTTGTGTGTTTACCTATGTGTCTGGCCTGTGACAGTATCAGCTCCATTTCCTCTAGATCATTTGTTATAAAGTTTGCTTCTCACAATAAAGTAATTTACACTTTTATATTGCTGAAAGCCATTGTTTATTGTTGAGGACCCCAGCTCTACCTAACGTCTATTGTAGTACATGTTAATGACAGTAACAACCACTAACACTTACTTGATGAACATAAGTCTACAATACACATCAGAACTAGAACAATTAGTCCTGACATTAGCATGCTGTACTAGAGGCATTTTGTTAAACTTCACCTATAGGTCCCTTACTGATATTCTAGCTGATCTGGAATAAAGTTTAATGGTGAGGTTCTACAATAAGAATTTTTACACTGTAGGGTATCTTGGCTGTCTCCATTATTTGGAGCCACCAGAGATGACTCTTGGGCATGGTGTTTACTACTGTAAATGTCACTGTCAGCTATGTGGTACCTGCACTGAGACAGATATATTCTACATCTGCTCTTTTCTTAGCCATCCAATTTTCAGAGTTCAGCTTTAAGGGGAACAGTCGATTAGTTTGCTGCTGGCAAAAAGCAACTTCTTTGAGGTTTTCACTACAGACATTTTTCATGTTTAATAGTGTACGGGGTTTGTCTAATACTAAAAAGCATTATTGCCTCACGTTTGATAGCTACACAAGCAAGATTAAACAGTGTTGACACTGTAAAGTGGGATAATAGCTCCCTCTTTAGGAGAAGACTTGGAAATGTTATCTTTGTTGATTCAATTAATTGTTGTAACAAAAAAACATTTTCTAAGGTTGATTAAAGGAGAACTATGGGGTTAAGGCTTTTCCCCATAGTTCTCCTTAGGGTAATGGGAGGACACAGACTAGCGTCCTCCCGTCACCCTAGGCTCAGTATACCGCGAGCTTTAGCTCACGGTATACTGAGACGCTGCAGTATAGCGCGAGCTGCTGCTCGTGGTATACTGAGACGCCGCAGCTGAAGCGGATCCGCCCAATTATGCCGGGATCCACCCAGCTGCATGACTGACAGCTGGCTCTGCCTATCTAGAGGGAGAGCCAGCTGCAGCCGCCCCCTCCCCCATCCGTTCCGCCAGTCAGCGCTGGCGGATCGGAGCGGGGAAGGGGGAATCCAGCCCCTCCCCTGTCACGGCAGAGAGCCGTGACATACATATCTGCATTTTGCATATCAATGAAATTCCATCTGCCATTTTCCAGTGTATGGTAAATGAAAGAAAAGTATTTCACCAATGTATATATATATTGGCATCTTTACTCTATGCCTTATTTTTATAGATTATTTGGATTCCAGTTTGAGGTCCATTGAGGTCCAGTTAAAGATAAAGAGAGGCATCCAGAAAACTAAAAAGGACTTAAAGGTATAAAATGATAAGGCTGTGGTAGAAACAGGCATTCACTGGCTCTTGTACTGTATACTACTTCCACGGCAGTAAGTAAACAGATTAAATGTAACTGACCCATCATATGTAAGCAGCAAATAACTCAGGAAATTGTTTCTTTTATTAAAGCTTATTGACACAGGCATTTTGTTTTGTGGCATTGTTCCTGTAAATAGTGATGGTGAGTCTACCAGGTTCAATTCGTCAAGGGTTTTGCAAATTGTGCTCAAAATTTGGCAAACCTGAACTTAGAGGTGTAATGGAGGGCACATCTTGTTTTGGCCATTTTTTAGATTATTAGGCAAGCTATTGTGAAAAAGCTGGGCAGGGCCATGGGAGGACATGTACCAATGTAAAAAAATGCTTTAAAACATACTGTGCAGTGGGGGGAGAGTCTTTTCATGTGGCTTTGAGTGCAGCATTTAAAATACACAAATTCTTTGAGGTTCTTGGAGATGCTTTAACGCTGTATGTTACAGAACAGTATTATTTTCACGGACAGTCTCAACGATAGCATATACTAGGCGTGCATATTGGGCTGTTTAAATAAAAAAAATTTTTACAATTAGCTTGGCTTACATACAGCAGCAGCACCATCACAGGACTTGTTCTGCCAATTTGTTTACATTCCATTAGGGGACCGAGAGCTGCCACAGAATGTGAACAAGTCTTGTGACGTCGCGACTCGCTCCGCCCCTATGGAATTCGGGAGCAGAACTGTCATTTTGCAGCCGGTGTTCTTTGGGTTCGGACATGTTAGAGGACGGCGAGATTTTTTTCCTTGGCGTCGTCCATCGTGATTCACATGGATCTACATCAATGGACTTTTTTTTTTTACACAATAAAATCTTGTGTAGTTTTTTTTTTCAAATAAAGGATTTTTTACGGTGTTTATTTACTTTTTTACTGTATTTGGTGTATGAGTAGGGGTAACTACCATCCTTACCATCTTGTCTTGAATTGTATTGTGATTGTAATGTCTTCCTTATATTGTAAAGCACTGCGCAAACTGTTGGTGCTATATAAATCCTGTATAATAATAATAATACTAATTAATGGGAGAGAGGCAGCATATGGGGGCCCCCTTTATGGAAAGGGGCACCCACATTCCTATAAGCCCCCCTACCTTCAGACCCCCACAAAAACTGGGCTAGGGTTGTGCGAAAGAGGCTCTTGACCTCATTGACATGGGGGCAAGGGGGGACTCCCCTGCAAATCACCCTCACCATTTTGAGGGCATGTGGCCTGGTATGGTTCAGGAGGGGGGTGGCCGCATGCTCATCCCCCCTTTCCTGCTCTGCCAGGCTGCTGCTCTGATCAAGGGTCTGTTAAGAGATTTTAGGGGACCCACTCCTTTTTTTAAATTTTTTGGCGTTGGGGTCCCCCTAAAATTCCTACCAGACCTGAAGGATCTGGTATGAATTGGAGGGAACTGAACACTGTTTTTTTTATTATTATTTATTTATTATTATTTCTGTGGACCATCAAAAGTTAAAAAGCAAAAAGCAAACATTTAATGTCACTTTTTGCAACTCATTTTCGTTTGTAAGTATTGTTTAACTCATCCAAAATGAACGTAAATTTTGGATTCAGACGAATCCGAATACCGGACCAAACTCACTTTCGGATCTGAATTCCGAAAAACGAAATAACAAAAAATCTGAAACAAACGGAAACAATGTTTTTTGCCAGCTCACATGTCTACAAGTTTCAGACATATCTACATAAAAACTCTAAATAATAAGTGGGGTAAAAAAAGATCTGTGATATGTTTTATATAGATATGTTTTTTAATCCATATCTATATAAAACAACTGAGAGAAAAAGGATAAAGAGAAGAAAAGAGAAAAATATATATAAGGGGGAGAGGGGTTCCTGTCTCGGTCTGTTTCAAACAGGGGGGATCCATTGATGTTCGGCCCCAATGTAGTATTAAATATAAAAGTGTGGGGTCAAAGTTGTTAGGGTAGGTGTAATTGATTCAGGTTTGCCAGATTGTTAAGAATTTCTCATGTTTATCCAAAAGGATGACAGTAATCTTTTAATTGTGGACTATATCATTGAGTCTAGTTGTCAACTCATAAAAGCTAAGCAATAAGGTTTTCCATGCCCTGGTAGTTGTTTGTTTTGTTGCACTAAAAATGTGTGTGATTAGAATAGACGTTTATTTTGGAATTTCGTTACATTTTTTGAATAAAAACACAAGAGGAAATTGCACAATATAAGAAAACATTTTGACTATTTAAATAATTATTTAAAACTAAGCCATGTAGGATTTCAGAAACCATCTCATAAGCCGTTGGTAGAGCACCATGGTACAAAATACTCTGCTCCTGTACTTTTGTCTGCTAGTCTAAATAAATCAAAATTTAAATCGCATGTCAAAAAAAAAAACCCCCATTCAGTACTGTACTGCAAACTGTAATAGATACATGTTTGCCCAGGTTTTAACCCTTCAAAAACCCTGAAACATACACAAAATACCTGTGTTATCTGTCAGATATGCAGTCAGCATCTAATTTCCTATTGAGAGCTGACTTTATAGTGCCTTTCTGGACCTAATTTGCAAGAAATGGTGTCAAACCTGCTAACCTGCAAAATCCATCCACCTCTCTCCATCTCCAAAACATACAGATTACATGTTTTGTAGTCCAAAATAAGAATTGAGAGGGCTATTTAGGCTAATTGGCATAACACAGTCACAGTGAACAGGACAAAGGGCAGTTATTCATTTTTTGTATGTAGGCATATTTTTGGTCTTTGCTCAGATATAACAAAATGTTTCTACTGGTATATTTAACAGACCAAAGAGAGCAGATAAGAGAAGTTCATTGTTATGGTTTTCATACTCTATAAAGCAGACCCTTCACAATGTTTCTATAATTAGACCCAGATTAAAGTTCAGTGTCTGCATCAGCAAAGTTCTAAGACTTAGCGCTGAACCTGACATTCATTCCCCTGATCACAAGCTTGACTTGAGCTTGAAAAATAGCAAAGTTTGATAGCTTAGAAACTAAGAAAACATATAGAGGAACATTCTCGCTTCCAAAGTGCCTATAATGTCAAAAGGTATCTGAAGGCTTATCAAGAAAGGAGGCAGTCCTTAGAGGGCACCAGCCAAGACACATGCTATCTTTCTTGGAGACTATTAGTGAGGTCTCCAAGAATCTGCTCAACTGCTGTGGCCATTATGAGATTTCCCAATTTCCTTGGTAGATATATCTATTTACTTTGTATGGTCAGAAATTCCACAGCAGGGTCTAGATCATGCAAACACAGGTGATAACAAACTCTAGGTAGACAGGGACAGACTCAAAAATAGGTTGATTTTGCTGTAGGGATATCTAAGCCATAAAGCAAACCAAAGAACCCACCGGTAACTAATATTTCACTTTTTGGGTTGATTGATTTTTTTTTCTGTCACATAATCTCAAATAAGTCTCCTTGAGTTTCAATTTCCTTTAAGCAAATAGAGGATGCATCTTCTGAATTCTCTTATACCAGTATATGCTTATCCTAAAATATTGACTAAAAAACAAAATATAATTGTACTTCAGTAATTTATTATACATAGAATTAAATCGTTGGCTGATTTCATGGAGTTGATGTATGTGAGAGTGTCAATTGTTAGTCACTTGTTGAGAGTCCATACAACTGAGAGGTCAAAGATAGGCCTCATTGTCATATTCCATCGTGGCAGTCACTGTGGGGATCTCTACATTATCCTTTTCTGTGGTAGTGCCGGGCATATGTTTGTATCGCTCTCCACGATGTTGGGCTAATGCCGGTCCCCAGTTGTCGGCAGGTCTGCAGGTCTTCACAAAAAAACATAAATATAGAAGATAAGTTGTATTGAAGTTATTAGCTGATGAGTTATTACCTCTTAGCAATACTTCTATAAACTAGATTGCGGTTACACACAATGGAAACAAGGTGGCCCCGGAACCCCCAACCACTAACATGTTATGGCTTAACGTAATGCTGTAAAGGAGTAAAGTTGGGAAGCGGACATGCATTTGGCCAATGCATGGTAAAGGTTTTAGAGTATGTTTGTTGGTCTGGCAATATTAGAGGCTTGATTGTGTGAGAGTAAGATATAATAGGTACCACTGTTTTTCATACAGGATGACCGATGGGAGTCGGACGTTTTTAGAAGCGGTAGCACATGGTAAGTGGTGATGGGAGGGGGACGAGCTAGGTGTCATCCCCCCCCCCCCTGGAATGCCAATTCAGTCACAATGAAGCTATGGACATTACAACATCGTTTGTTTGCTTACAACAGCTTTGTGGTGAGTCTATCACAGCAACGCAGCAGCTATTTCATTGAGAATTCAATGTTGAAATCAATGTTCAATGTTGGTTGACATGGAGCTGTTCCCAGTGACATGGAGCTGTTCCCAGTCGCAACACAGTCCTCAGGTTTGTTGAACATTTCAGAACAACCGGAAACATTATGAACAAGAAACCACCAGGCCCTGCCTGCGCTTTAAGGACGCTGGAAAACATTGCACGGGTGAGAGAGGCAATAGTTAGGAGAACGGTACGGTCTGCTCGAAGACATGCAAGTGAGTTAGGTGAGTTAGGATTGAGTCGTGAATCAGTGTGAACCAAGATCACGTGCATTTGCACAGCAAAGTCTTTTTGTTGCTCGTAATCTCTCACATTGAGCTGTTGAACAACCTGCATTTTGTATGGATGGAATCTTAAATCTCTCTGTAAAATGGTTCTCACTGATTCACGACTCAACCCTAACTCACTTGCATGTCGAGCAGAACGTCCCGGGCTCCTAACCAGTGCCTTTCTTTAGAATTGAGTTAAATCTAAAATCTCCTGAGGTAAATCTTTAATGTACCATGTCGGCTGATATATGAACGGCGGGAAAAAGGAAAGTATTGGTGTTATAGCAAGGAAATGTGTGCTTTTACTTCCCAGCTTGCATGGGAAAAGTCTGCCTAACTACGTTACATAGTAGCTGAATTTATCTTTTAGTTTGTAGACAGCAGTACAAATGCATATGAACCAGTGCAAGCCAATAATATAATGAAGCCAGTATAGCAAGCAATGGTACATTGCCATCATGTATTGTATATTGTTATTGTTATGCTACATCACTTACTTCAAAGAGGTTTCCTCTTGCTTTGATAATTTTTACTATTGCTATAATTGGAATCCATATTAGGCAGAAGGCGCTCATGCACCAACCCAGAGCTGTTCCCCAAGCAGGATATTTGATGGAGCCATATGAAGGAGCTTCAAAGGTAATGAGTGACCACAAGAGAATAGCCTATGAAAATAGACAGAGAAAAAAAATTATTATTATTTTGTATGTGGGCCATATATATTGTATTACATGGTTACAATTTTTAATAAGTAGACCTGGATACATACAGTATATGTGTATTCTTAAGGCCCCTTTCACATAGTCGGATCAGGAGCGTCCGCAGAGGTGTCCCCTGCACAAATTGTCATTGTCTCTATGCTTGCTGTGATGAAGGGACCCGGTACGGTCCCGAAATGTTGGCTGTTTTGATATATGTGACGTCATTCTACAATAAAGAGAACTTCTGGATTTCTTCCATTTGTGAGTGCTGGTGATCTTCGTTACTATCATCTCTGGATCAGGAGGGGATTCCTGAACAGGTTCCCTGTTGATTGGAACAGATGTCACTGTTGTGACATCCATGTCCATCCAGTTTGTTTGCGATGGAGGAAATTACCTGAAAATACCAGACCCATGTTGGTCTATTGAAAATCAGATGTAAATGGACTTGTGTTTTTGTTGTTCTACGTTTACACCAGATAAGCCCTGATCTAGCACGATTAGGCACAGAGAAACAGAACTCCGATCCATTTGTTTTGCCAGACTTGGCCGAAGCCAAGGGTAACCGGATATAAACAGACGCCTATCTGTTTAGATCGGGCTGCCCATAGAATAGTATTGGGCTTCCAATCAGGTCCGCCTGAAAAACTGACAGGCGGATCTGATCGGAAAGCCCAAAAGGGCACTTTGCATTTTAGGTGGGCTCCTAAAGGCCACTTCTATGTCCTGAATACTCGTATATCAAGAGCTCTCACTTTGTCTGGAAATCAAGATTTACATTTTCTCAGTCTTGTATAAACTGCTTCCTCCGATGGGCAGGAACAGCATCTTTTTAACAATATTTCTTTTATTGAAAATGCTTTGTAGGTGGGCTCCTAAAGGCCACTTCTATGTCCTGAATACTCGTATATCAAGAGCTCTCACTTTGTCTGGAAATCAAGATTTACATTTTCTCAGTCTTGTATAAACTGCTTCCTCCGATGGGCAGGAACAGCATCTTTTTAACAATATTTCTTTTATTGAAAATGCTTTTTTAGAATTGAGTTAAATCTAAAATCTCCTGAGGTAAATCTTTAATGTACCATGTCGGCTGATATATGAACGGCGGGAAAAAGGAAAGTATTGGTGTTATAGCAAGGAAATGTGTGCTTTTACTTCCCAGCTTGCATGGGAAAAGTCTGCCTAACTACGTTACATAGTAGCTGAATTTATCTTTTAGTTTGTAGACAGCAGTACAAATGCATATGAACCAGTGCAAGCCAATAATATAATGAAGCCAGTATAGCAAGCAATGGTACATTGCCATCATGTATTGTATATTGTTATTGTTATGCTACATCACTTACTTCAAAGAGGTTTCCTCTTGCTTTGATAATTTTTACTATTGCTATAATTGGAATCCATATTAGGCAGAAGGCGCTCATGCACCAACCCAGAGCTGTTCCCCAAGCAGGATATTTGATGGAGCCATATGAAGGAGCTTCAAAGGTAATGAGTGACCACAAGAGAATAGCCTATGAAAATAGACAGAGAAAAAAAATTATTATTATTTTGTATGTGGGCCATATATATTGTATTACATGGTTACAATTTTTAATAAGTAGACCTGGATACATACAGTATATGTGTATTCTTAAGGCCCCTTTCACATAGTCGGATCAGGAGCGTCCGCAGAGGTGTCCCCTGCACAAATTGTCATTGTCTCTATGCTTGCTGTGATGAAGGGACCCGGTACGGTCCCGAAATGTTGGCTGTTTTGATATATGTGACGTCATTCTACAATAAAGAGAACTTCTGGATTTCTTCCATTTGTGAGTGCTGGTGATCTTCGTTACTATCATCTCTGGATCAGGAGGGGATTCCTGAACAGGTTCCCTGTTGATTGGAACAGATGTCACTGTTGTGACATCCATGTCCATCCAGTTTGTTTGCGATGGAGGAAATTACCTGAAAATACCAGACCCATGTTGGTCTATTGAAAATCAGATGTAAATGGACTTGTGTTTTTGTTGTTCTACGTTTACACCAGATAAGCCCTGATCTAGCACGATTAGGCACAGAGAAACAGAACTCCGATCCATTTGTTTTGCCAGACTTGGCCGAAGCCAAGGGTAACCGGATATAAACAGACGCCTATCTGTTTAGATCGGGCTGCCCATAGAATAGTATTGGGCTTCCAATCAGGTCCGCCTGAAAAACTGACAGGCGGATCTGATCGGAAAGCCCAAAAGGGCACTTTGCATTTTAGGTGGGCTCCTAAAGGCCACTTCTATGTCCTGAATACTCGTATATCAAGAGCTCTCACTTTGTCTGGAAATCAAGATTTACATTTTCTCAGTCTTGTATAAACTGCTTCCTCCGATGGGCAGTTTGGCCGCACGGGAACGCAAGGCACATCAGTAAAAAGGCTGCAAGCACTATTTTTTTCTGACCTGACCAGACCGGAATGCCGGCATTGATGTGCCATGCGTTCCCGTGCGGCCAATCGCATTGTGGGCCAGAGGGCATGGCTGAGGTGCCATTCACTTCACTGCACCGCCACGCCCCATCCCGCCCCACAACAAATTGAGCCGGCCGCTATGCGATCCAGTGTGTTCCGGCCACAACGCACTGATGATGATGTGAACTAGCCCTAACTGTAGGCACTATGCTGTCATGCAACCAGTCTGACACAAATTTTTCTTTTATTACCAGTAAATGTTTGATTTATATACCTTTTCTATATACCTGGGCTCACGTAAAAATTTCCTTGGACGAAAAGGGGTCACGAGTGGAAAAAGTTTAAGAAGGCCTGATATAGTGAACAACATACGAAAGACAAAACAGTCTTGATACAAGATAATAGAATACAGAACAATTCAGTTGGTACATACATATGTATCACTATGCATTGGGGTCCAAGCCATAGCTGCTATGTAGAGATTGGGACACATTATGTAAGACCCATTGAGTTCAGAGACACCTGTATGGAACAGCATCTTAAAAGTGGTGTTGCAGCTTTCTGCAGTAGTCACAAGGGAAGTGGAGCGCAGTAGAAGCTCATTAAGTACAGATGTGGCTTACTTACTAAGATTTTTTACAAGCCCCAATGATTTCTATTACTTACTGTTAATAATAATGGTGATATAAAGAGCCAGCATGCTCTCCACCATAACCAAAAACTCCAATGCTTCTTTCCAATCATCATTTCAATGTCCTTAATGAACCGGTTGCCACCTGCAAGTACATATTTTTAATTTGACCCTGATTTCATTGTACTATACATTCAACAGCTACATTTATATCCCCTCCTCACTATTGTTATGCCTTATGAACTGATACATTTCTACATCATCATTTAGCCCTGTCAGACACATCTGAATATTAAAAAGGATGGCCCATGAAAATGAGAAAATCATTCAAATTTTATTTCACCTTCAGCTGGTCCCGAAATTGAAATTGCCAGTGCACATCTACCCTGTCAAACATAGATTTCTCTAAAATTAGGTTTTAGGTGCATTTGTGTGTGTGTTTGCCAGCTAAGACTTAGAGATCAGTGAATTAATTTGCAAAGTCAAAACATACTGGTTCTATAAGTAGGCCATGATTTGCTTCACCAGTCAATCTAATTGACTGGCTCAAAGGAATACTTACCAGTTTGCTTTCCACGCTGAAAAAGCTGGGTCCCAACCCTCTGAATGCCCTCCAGTCACCCAGAGCGATCTAAAGGGAATTCTGCTTTTAAGATCATAGTTGGATATAGGGCTAGAATGTTTTGACATGAGTATCCCAAAAAGGAAGTAGTAACATCCTTAATAGATTATATTCTCATCAAAATATCCTAAGAAAGTTCAGTGCTTCCTAAATAGGGCCGTGAAGAAATAAGGAGCTTAAGTATGGCACATACATATTTGTAGAAAAAAAGAAATTTAATTATGTCCCAAACTGTCCTAAAGGCACATCTAGAATTCATTTTCTTAGAACCAGAGCTGGAATATAGTATAATAATATCACAGTGTGATTTGTACAACTTCATTTGCATCTTATGTTTCTTTACTGAAAAGTCATTATATATACTTTATTCAACATTTCGCTGTTAGTTTACAGCGGTGGTGGGGTCTCCCTGCTGCAATCATCAGCTTGTATTTTAAATGATAGTGAAAAGTCAGAAACTCTTTTAAAGTAAAACTCCACTTTCTTTAAAAAATAATATAACAGATCTAAATGCTACAAAGGCAATTTTGCAATTTAATGTTTTAAAAAATCATCTTTTCATGTCAATCCGCAACCATTGTGATTTTCGGAAAATGTCAAATGTTGCTTCCTTCCAATATGGCATTCTATACACCACTGGTGCTGGGAATGCCTACAACTTGTAATTTCTTTCCTGCTTGTATGATTGGCGTTGTGCTTTTCCCAGAAGTCTGCAGTAGGATAAAATTCTAATTTTAGACATTCTCTGCAGTAGGAGTTTAATTTTTGCTGACATGATGCTAATGATTTCCTATTTCTAAAGGGATGCAGACACTTGAGATTTATTGTTTACAACACTGAGATTTGCTCAAGTAGTTATAATAGGCTGGCCTTCCTGTTCAGGAATCAGTCTGGAAAGACGATGGTGAAACAGCTATTTCTTCAAAATAGAGAAAGGTAATAACTGCAAAAATTTTTTGCTGAAATCCTTGCAGTGCATATAGATCACCTAGAAGAGTGAACATTTATGGTGCACTACCAGGTTCGACCAGCAGGTGGTAATGTTGTGCCATTGTGTTTTCATAAACCTATACTGCATTCAAAAATCGCACCTAAGTTTGGGAGGTAAAATGGAATTCCAAAATTACAAAAATGTTGGCCACAGAATTGGTAAGTCATTTCTGAATATTGAAACTATCTGGTGCACTACCAGGTTCTACCAGCAAGTGATAATATTGTGCCATTGTGTTTTCATAAACCTATATTGTATTCAAAAATCACACCTAAGTTTGGTAGGTAAAATGGAGTTACACAATTACAAAAATGGCCCAAAAAATGGCAGTAATTCATGAATAATAAAGTGGATCTAATATACAAGTGAAAAATGTTTTCCCAACCCACCATGTAGTTTTTTTGCAATATGCTTTTGATAACTCCGCTTCACAGCATGGCCAAACCTAGTTAAATGTTGCTATGTGTCATAAATCCCTGCTTGGCCTTATGGTGCACTCTATATATTAAATGGCAGGAAAGTTTGTTTAGACTTTAGAAACCAAACAGATTTTAGATTTCCCTAATTCCAGTTAGTGTTACAATATTAAAGTACATGTAGGGTAACTTTTTTACTTTTAGATAGAGTAGCGAATGGTAACATACCACGCCAGTTTGCTTTTTTTTTTTTTTGCTGCCTGTCCTGGCGATGCAGCAGGGAGTGAAAGGAAATCTATCCAAAGTGAGACATTTGTCACCAGAATAGGTGTTTCTAGTGAAAGTTTTCCTCTCCCACCTGGTTCAATGATAACCTATCTTTGCCAAAGGTAAAGGTTAACAGGAGAGATAGTGAGCCTGAATCTCCCCAGTTGAGGTACAGACACCAATAAAAACCTGACAGTGGTTCTAGCTCTTCGCCACACTATACAAAAAATGTTTTAGTTTTAGATACACTGTAATTAAAACCTACACTTTGTCTATATATCGAAGCAGGTATCAGGCTTGCTCCCCTGCAAGGGCCTAAAGGGGATTGAACTCATCCATCATGGTGGTGCATGATTTGCAGATAACCTGTTATTTTGCCCATTAGGAGAATTATACAAATTTGCTTAATTTAACTATCTTCAATGGAATTTGGAAGTCTCTGGCCACACGGGTACAGAACACTGTCAATATATTACCATAAATCCAGCAAACTCCCACTAACTCCAGGACTGCAGCAAAGAGAAGGGTCCATCCACCACAGAAGTAGTCAATCAAATTTACCCAGTAAATTCCTGCCTGCAGAAAAGAGCAAGGGTTAACATTGCAGTATCCAATAATTACAGGATGAAAGTGAGGAGTAGCTTACAAACATAATAGTATGTTAACACTGGATCAAGTATGGTAATTCTCCTTTCTTTAGGGAAATGTTACCAAAATAACTGATAACCAGTATGAAGTCATGATTAAAAAGATATTGCACTGCATAGAGCATTACCAGGCAACAAATGAAAAAAATCAGTAAACTTCTAATTGTAGTAGATTTTTAATTTGCCAAAGCATTTCAAGTGGTACTTTTTAGAAGTTAGATGCAAATTAGGATTTTTTAAATAATTTTTTTTAAGAGTATACACAATGGACAAAAACTGTTTCATATTTCATAATCAGAAGGTCTAAGGTTACAAACAGCCTGGGTTTCTGTTTTATGACCAATATTGTTAAAATTATTTATAAAGGATAATATTTTTTAAGTATATATATTGTCTGGATTTATTTTCTGTTTGGTCCATTGTTAGATCATTTATTGTAATCGTGAAGCTTCTGCGCAGTGATTTCCTTGCAATGAATGATAGGTAGAAAACTGGATGGTACAAGGAGTATCAGTGAGGCAGCAGTAGCAATACCTGAGTTACACAGACCAACCCAAGAAGAAAAAGAACACAACAGCAGCAAGTTGTGATTATAGCCCGTCTTTTCTTCATGACTTCAGGAAATGCATCTTGTATTGATGTTGTTATAGTTTCTGTAAGAGACATAAAATATATAAAAAAAAAACTTCCTAGTGAAGGGCTGGACAGCATATTAATTGTTAACACTGTCTTGCCGCAACAGGTTCCTAAGCTCATTTATAGTGTTGTTGGGACACTATCTACATGAAGCTTTTTATGTTCTTCCCATGTTTAAATGTTCCTGTTTATTCCCAAAAACAGACAGGTAGGTTTATTAGCATAGTATAACTATCACTTATCTGAATTTTATTGTTATAACTGGTTCCAAACGTGTGCTTAGAATGTAGGAGGATTGGATGTGAGGCCCACAAGACAGCTCTGTAAAGGGCTCCAGGAGGATTAAATGTAACAATTTAATGTAGGGGTAGTTTGGGATTTAGTGCCACTTAGGGGAAGTTTGGTGTTTGCTACTATTCCTAGTGCCAAGAGCTCTTCACTGAAAACTAGCAGAACCACTCTTACCCTTGTACAAGTCCTTGTTTATTAAATCCAGGATACTTGTTTTTGCCTAGCTTGTTTCTGATGTTCTACCTCACCTACAGAAGCATAACATAAAAATAGTTGTAGTTATCTTACTTGCCTCCCTCAGGCTATGATTTAATGAACCATAAACATAAGGTGACAGTAGTTTTCATCCAAATCCAGTGATGATCCCATGTATGTAGGTGAATTTACACCCCATCAATTGCCTTTGGTGGAAACAAGTGATTGCATAAGTTAGGGAACCTTTCCCAAATTAGATTTTTTTTACTCATGATAACCCATGGCCAGTAGTATAACAATAATTGGCATGCTCTGATTCTGATGAAGGCTGCACATCTGACCAAACTTTGGTGTTTGGTCAGACTGAGAGGTAGCATTACACAGTGTTTAAAGTTTTTTTGCTGGATGTCTTTCAAAGCTGAGCTTTCAAATATAACTGGACTTATAAATGGCCTTCAAAAGTGGTATTAGTAGCTGTTAGTAATTTGCTAGATTGGGTGACGTATTGCTAGCTTTGGCTACTGTCAGTTCAGTGCAGAGGCAAATTATAGGGCTAAGTTTTGAGGAGGAAGTCAAATGGTAATGGCTCACATTAGAAGGGTTATTCACAAAAGTGTGAAGAGTTTGGAGAAGGCAGGAGAAGTGAACAATCTAGGACAACATAGCTGAACTGGAAAGTGAGCTGAATTGTTGAATTTTCCCAATTCAGCTATTTTAGCCTAGATTGTTCACTTCTCCTGCCTTCTCCAAACTCTTCACCCTTTTGTGAATAGCCCAGTAGGTGTTAAGTGGTGTGCTTAAGGATTAGTGAGGAAAACCCTTCTTGAGCTGGCTTGCCGAATCGGCTGGAATTCAACCAGTGTTTTGCCCTGCTGGGACCCCTATGTTCATCAAGAGTCCATTTTTTAATTGACTTTTTGTGAAGGAGCCAGTCCGAAAATTCTTGGTCAAACAGTGATTGTAGCTGCAGTTACTTTTTGGGTATTCCTATTGCAGCACACCCACAGCTGTCAGAATACAACAGCCAGGTGAAGGGGAATCAAGAGTGTATGGCCAGGCTTAGACAGTTGTCACCGGGACAATTGTCCCTACTGGAAGATTTCCTCTCAATTCCTGTTTTGGTTACAACTTAAAATCTTGGCTTCTTCACTCACTTCCAGTCCAACTGCCAATAGTCACCAGGACAAACAGAAATAGTGAATCTACTGCATTGTTTGGCATAGCTGTGTAAATCTTAGAACTGGATAAACAGAAATACAAATCATTTGGCAGGTTAACTAGCTCTCATATATAATTTCATCTGTGTTTTTAGCTTTTTAGAGTTCTGCTTTAGGGATTATTTTAGTGTTAACCTTGTTTGTGATGTTTTAGTGTTACAACCTAGGGACAATTAGAAGAACTGCAGGACGCATTCTTTTTTTCCTCTACCTAGAATGCAAGTCAAAAATAGCACCACAATGAGTACTGCATGAGTGACTGTCTCCACTGTTGCGAACCAAATAAATATGCTTTTTAATATCCCAATCTTTTCAAACTTGTTCTTACCAATCAATGCAAACTGTGAGTCCAGGCCCAGTGTAAGTAGCATGACGAAGAACAGGAATGACCAAAGTTGAGAAACTGGCAGCTGGCTTAAAGCTTCCGGATAAGCAATAAATGCCAAACCAAAGCCTAAATGAAAGTTTAAAGAGAAGTAAACTCAGTGCATGTAACGCAAAGGTCAATACAATGTGTCAAGGCACAGTATGTATATTTGTATTTAATGAAGGGGAGAGGTTGTAGAGAGAAGGAGGTTGGAAGAGAGTTTGCATATACCAGAAAAGCTGTCATGCAGTTTGCAAAATTTTCAAGAGCAGACAAAAGCCATGGACATAAGAAAAACAATTCAAGAGTCTGTTCATGACAAATTGCAGTGTCAGCAAAATGCCTGTAGGCTGAATTTTGGGTACATTGACCTGTAGTTTGCCATCCAAGTCAATTCAGATGCATTCTCTCAAAACATCCTCTAACAGGCCAAGCTAGCCATTAAAAGTGACAGATACAGGGATTAGTGCAAACCAAATAACACTGCTGGTAGTGTGTACAATGGTCACCTTTTATTCATATGGTTTATATTTTTTTTCCATTTCTATAAAAGTCTTGTCTAAAAGTGCTGGCTGGGGTTGGGGTTTAATTTGTTTCTGACATGTATTTATATTTTGACTTTTTTTTTGTTTGGGATACAGATTATTATTTGCTGTCTGTATCCCGTTTTAGAAATTTCCCTTCACTTTTTATTCAGGAGATATAACAGGAAGTGAGGGGACATTTTTAAAAAATGAGGGGACAATTAAAATTTTTTTAAAACAGGTGTCCCAATTTGGAAAATTGGAAGCCTAACCACTTGTTCTGGTGACAACCCAAGATATTGCATTTCCTATCACTTTTGTTTCTGAAAATGGCCACCAGGACAAACAGAGAGAGTGGATTTATCCAGCAGGGACACAGACAGCAATGAAGCTATCACACCTAACATATCTAAAGGATCTTTCAAAAGGAACAGAGAACCCAGTAAAAATAAAATTAAAAAATCATATATAAGCTGATAGTATGACTGACAAATACAACACATTTTCCTTTTTATGTCTTTTGTTGAGAAACTATTATATAATGAAATTATCAATATACAATTATGACATGCCCTCATACAAGTCACATATGTGCATACTTCAGCCCAAACATTGAAATAATATTGGGGTTTTCAACTTTACTGGATTACCTTAGTTGACTGGAATTTAGATGTCTGAAATGTCATGTGATTTAGAAAACATTCTTTTATCTACTCCCAAGTTCAGGGATTCTCCTATCAGGGGAATTTCATCCAAAAAAAAGAAAAACCTAATCTATAGCTCTTCACAACAGAAGGTTAATAAGAAATGTTTCTGATGCTATTGTAACGAGAAATAGAAAAACGCTTTTTATTAATTAGATTTACTCGTACACATATACAGTTCTTGTACATACCTGAATCTACTATTTCAGACACAGATTTTTCTGAAATGTAAGCCATATGTCCCAAAATAGAGAATATGGCGAATCCTGCAAACACACTAGTGCCACAGTTTGTCACACAAACAATGATGGCATCTGTATAGCAGTTGTTGTGGAACTTGTTGTATGAAGACAAAGCAATAAGTCCACCCCAGGCTGTTGAGAGCGAGAAGAAGATCTGGGTGGCAGCATCCTTCCATACCTGCAAATTGACAAATTAGAAAAGTGACTAATATGCACTCAATACCCAATACCCTTTCTAATCAATCATGTGGCTGCAACTCAAAATATTTACCGTACAGATATGCTTGGGAGGTTCAGTAATTGTTCAATATGAATTTACATTGGCAGACTGTGGGATCAAAGCAATTATAGCCATAGAATGATAGTTGGTGTCAGACACCTTGGTTGATTGTGGAATTTGTACACTAGTTTACAAAGTATGGTATGAAAAACAACAAATATCGAACAAGTGGCAGTTCTGTTGGCCAAAAAAATTAAGAGAGAGGAAAATAGTAACACATTTTTTAAACTAAACAGGGTGTGTGGAAAGGCACAGCATGTTGAGCACTGAAGAAGATGGACTACAGCAGTAGAAGACCACGTACCTTCTCAGAAGATTACATATCAATCCAATCCAGCTAAGAACAGGAACACAAGGCTACAGGGAGCACATGATATCCAAAACAGGACAACTATATCATGGAGGATGTTAACAGGGCTGACAAATTTAAAATCCTACAGTGACATGCATATAGTAGGGACACATTTTTGGGCCCAAAGCATGAATTCATGGAACCATCCTGTCTAGCTCAGACAGAGAACGAGTGCGTCAACAGAAATTTACTATTGATAAATCACAACATGGAGAACCTTGTAAGAGATTGCTTTGTTGTTTATTACCCAGTAGGAATGATACTTAATTACTAAGATGAAGAGAGATTTCTGAATTGCAGTAATTCATAGCAGCCAATCTCAAGCCACCTTTGACTGTCCTGATTGCACTTATGTAATAAAAAATACAGTTTTATTGGTTGTTAATTAGTAACTATACATCCGTTCGCTGAATACTATCTGTATATGCTGATTATGATTGTAAAATGTCTGGTTTTGCACATAATCGCTTAAGGCTGATCTACTGATAGCATCTCAATGAAATATCAATGTCTCTGTTTTTCAATGGCGGTTCTTAACAAATCCCTACATATTCCAAATATAGATACATATTTGTAAGCAATCTATAGGAGACATAAAGACACAGTGAACCCACCTCTGCATCCATTAGCTTTGTAATGTTTGATTGCGTTCCAATATAATAGTCAATCCCAAGACTTGCTCCTTCGAGAGTTGCCCCTCGAACCAACAGTATTATAAGGACAACATAAGGAAACACTGCAGTGAAGTATACCACCTGAAATTAAATAGACATTAATAACCCTTTTACTATGACATCAAGACATAATTAATACTTTAAGGCCTTGGTTCTCAATTGGCGGGTCGTGACCCAAAAGTGGGTCGCGACCCTATGTTCCGTGGGTCGCCACATGCCTTCCACTTTTCTAGGCGAGAGATTCCTCAGCCTCCTCCCAGCACTGCACTGTCAGTTCTCACACTGAGCAACCATTCAAAATATGCTGCCCGGAACTGTGTCAGCTTGAGGTGGGGTGGGCTGGAAGTATGGCCTTAAGGAGCTCCACTAATACATGCTTTTCTTACAGCTCCCTCATGTGCCCTGTAGAGGTGCCTGGACTGGATGGACATCACATTCTGGCTCCCGACACCTCTACAGTGCACACAGGGGAGCTGTACAAACAATGCAGAGCTGCCCACACTGGACCTCAGACTGAGGCTCCACTTCAGTTCCCATAAGGTAGGGAGACTGAGTGGATCTAAAAAAAAGATGTATACATTTTTTTAAGTGTGATTATGTGTCAGAATGTCTGTGGTTTTTGAGGGTCTGTCAGTGTTTTTGTGGGTCCGTTCACACTAGTACACTGTCCCAAACGATTAATGCACTGTGCCATGTAATAGCACCTACTGCGCATTCTGGAGGAAGGTGCATTGCGTTGCCATTAATTTGAATGACCCCCGAAATACACCTCCCACCCACAGTCTGATCGCCTGCACTCAAACGCCTGGTACCGCAATGCCATGTATTGCATTGCAGTGCGACTTGGGTCGTGACTTAATGACCAAGGACAAGTGTGGGTCCTGAGGTTACACAGGTTGAGAACCACTGCTTTAAGGCACAGAATCACTTGAGAGTGTTACTATATCACTCTCATGTCTAAACAATACCACAACCTGAAACTAAGATAGATAGATAGATAGATAGATAGATAGATAGATAGATAGATAGATAGATAGATAGATAGATAGATAGGATAGATAGATAGATAGAATTCAGCTGCTATAACTAAAATTGGAGGGCTTGGACATGCAGATTTCCTGCTATGTTAATACAAACCTTTTTTAACCTATATACTAATCAGCATCAGACTGCTGTGTCATTATAAAGGAATAGAAAATCAGCATGGTTTTTTTTCAAAAAGCACTGGCCCATGTTAAGGGCACACAGGGCTCTTTTTATACTTCATAGGCATGGAAGAGGAGCAGGACCTCTTGAATGGAAACTTGTACTACTTCACAAGGGTCTGCAGGTAAACATCTTATATGTCCCCAAGAGGCAGCAAGAGGCATATAAAATCCCTGCTCCTGTGAGTTCTACCTCCTCCAGTCTATGTGGGGCAGAAAAACCCAGTCTACCCTAAGCAAAAACTGATATTTTTAATGCAGGGATCTATACTAAAACCTTTGCCCTCCCTTTACTGCACTTCACCAGTGGGCTGTCTGTCTTTAGTTGGTTCTTGCAGCTGGCCCCTGATGTGGATGTGCCATAGCACGTCATCAAGGACCAGCTTCACAAAAACAGAAGGGGGCACAGCGCCCCCTTAATGATATAAGAAATTAAGACTCGGGCACGGAACTTGGTGTGCTGTGGCAGATCTGCGGATTGCAGCAGGACATTGCTGAATTCACTGAACAGGTGAGTATGTATTTTGAGGAAAGAAGGTCCTATTTAATGCATTAATAGATTCAGTTCACAGAGCTAACACAACAAGAGAAGGATACTTATTAAGTGCAATGGCAGATGAACATTACTATCACATAGCTAAAATAAAGACACTTATTAATGTGTGAAAGTTATGTGAATTGAGCCTAGAGTGACCAAACTTTGTATCATGTTTTTATACAAAGAAAAGTGAAACCTGCTCAATTGTTATTGGCAACAGTTCCACATTTGTTCCTATTTTATTTTTTGAAACTTTAATAAATCAGCCTCAAAGTAGTTTTTCAACTACTTAGTTGTGAATACGCACTGCTAAATGATCAAGTTATTTAAACAGCATGAGTAAAGAACAAGGGCACTATAGCAGCTAGGTTTTAGCCTATGCAAGCAAAATAAGTAAGCAAGTAAAAACATTATGGGGTCTATTCACAAAACTGCCGTAGGCAGCCGAGTGAATAAACGACCCGAAGTGAAGTGAGCCGAACGCTGTTCGGCTATTCACTTCAGGCTTGTACGGCTGATTTCAGCCGTATATCGGCTGAAATCAGACGTACATTGGCTTGCTTTGTGCGGCTTCGGGTCGGCTGAACATGCTCAGCAGAAGCAGTTTCGACTCAGCCGATCCAACATCTGGATCGGCTAAGCCGAACCTCCGGCAGGCTACTCACTGCTGTTCGCCTATTATCATAGATGCCGAACAGCAGTGAGTGAATAGCCAAATGCCGCCGAGCGGCATTCGGCTATTCTGCTCGGTACCTCTGTGGTACCGAGCAGAATAGAAAAACAGTTACAAAATTAGTAAAAAATAAAATAGAAAACGATTGGGCGGAGCTAGCAGTGACAGCTAGCTCCGCCCAGCTGTTTTCTATTGGCCGGGCGGTTCTGCTGTTGTCAATCACTAGAGGGGACCTGATGGAGAACTTCAGGTCCCCTCTGCTTTGCCCTCGGCTCAGTCGAGCAGAAGCATATGACTTCGGCTTGACTGAGCCGTTCGGCTGACTTTGGGAGCTGTACGCGCTATAGTGAATAGACCGTACAGGAGCCCTTTGGTTCTACTGAACCGAAGGGGTCCTTGTGTCGAAGCTAGCCGAAGGATCAGCCGAAGCTACGGCTAGATCCTTCGGCAGCTTCGTGAATAGATGCCTATATATTGAAGTGAACAGAATATATCCCCATGGAATTACTAACCAATACCACATATAAAGATTTTACTCATGTATGTACCTTTCCAGATGATTTAATTCCTTTAAAGAGTGCAGCTCCAACAATAATCCAGGCTAAAAGTAAGCAAAGAGCCAAATACCAAACTATTTCACCAGTTTCATCCAGCCCACTAGAGAGACGGAGTGTCACCTTCCTGAAATTCAAGGAAAAATTCCATATGGTTAAGCATTAAAGACATTAAAATGCATGTGTAGCAGCTTGTGTATTTGTGTTTGCTTGTGTGGTCTTTCAGATTCCTATGAAGAATACAGCAGGGGATGTTTGACCACATTGTATAAAGTAAGGATAGGTGTGAATGGACATACAGAAAGCTCTGGAATCCCATTGGTGTGTGTCTGTAATGAATATAGTCTGCACAAAATTCAGTTTGCCATTTCCACCTGCTGTCTCGTCGGTACACTAGACCATATGAGCAACACTAAAATACAGTAAACTGTCAGTTATCCAGCATTCAACTAACCAGAACTCTCATCTAACCAGAAAAAAATCTTCTGTGTACTCACTATTTTGCTGATCTGCGGCATGTATTATCCTGGAAATGATCGTGTGTCTATTTGTCTTAAGTGTGTCTATTTGTCTTAATTTGCTTTTGATTACTGAATTTAAATATTAATATAAAGTCAATACAGAGTTTATGTTATGATATGGTATAGTATGGGGTATGGCAATAGTTAGATCTATTTTTAATAGTAACTCTCAAGCAACCAGAAACTACCTTTTTCCAGAATCTACCAATCCCCATGAATGCCGGACACCGGGGAGTTTACTGTATAAAGCAGCATCGACTCTTGTCCAGCACAGTGGAAAGCATTTGTATACATACCAAAGGATCCCCAAACCATCACGGGTTAGCTAATAAGAGAGCACAGGGTACAAGGATTACTTTGTAGCAGAGCTCCATATGCCTGATATGGGCTAAGCCATCTAATATGGGATCAGTCACTACTTATTCATTTGGTTTGTAAACAACAGACTTTTTTTCAGGATAGATTAAGGTGATACAAAGCTTCACATGTAAAAACAAGGATGGAGCTCTACCTGCTGAGGGAATGGAAGACTACATGGTATTATACATATACATATCCTGTTTCACAGAAAATAAGACCTACCCCGAAAATAAGACCTAGTATTATTTTTGGGAATTGCTAAAATATAAGACCTACTCCGAAAATAAGACCCAGTTGTGACCATTCGCAGGGCTGGTGGTGGCATAAGGGGGAACTTAAAGAGCCACGGGAGAGGCAGGAGAGAATCAGCGGTGCGAATGAAGCCAGCGCTAGAGGAAGCGAGGCGGCACCAGAGGGAGCAGAAACGCATAAGCCGATGTTTCCTCCATAGCGTCGGCTCCTGTCACAGGCGGAGTGATACCAAATGCCCTCCGCCTGTGGGGAATCCATAGTGAATGTGCACTCATTCTGGCCAGCGATTGGTTAGCAAATTGCTCTTGGAAAGGTACGGCACCCCTGATTGCCCTGATAACCATATTTTGTACATGAATGCATGTAGACTTTTCTACATGAATAAGTGTGGATTGTTGTACATTTAAAATAACAAATAAAAATAAGACCTACCCGGAAATAAGACCTAGTGTGTTTTTTTGAGCCAAAAAACATATAAGACAGTGTCTTATTTTCGGGGAAACGCGGTATATAAACATATACATTCCCTTTAATAAAATCCTTTGGATGTTTAATCCAACTGAAGCTCTGAAATTAACAGGGTGGTTGAGACAGAATAGTTGTTAGAAGAAGTATCTACATAGATTCTCATAGATCTGAATAGCTGTCCATGGTAGTGCCTTACCTAACTATCAGTCTATTATTGCAAAGCCAAGTTCCAGCTCTACCCAGCCCTCAGCTCTCATCTAGCCCATGGAAGTCAGTGAGCTAAGGGATGTAAATCCCTGAACATTCCTCAACACCACCCATACACACACACACAATCTGTCCCTCTGTCTGTCTGTCTCTCTCTCTACTGCACTGGAAAATGTTTGACTCTGTTCTGCAGAACCAATAATGGACAATGATAAAGGACATACTAAGTATATACTTACTCCCAATACTGTTTGCTAGGCAGATCCACCTCCAGCAGGACTGTAGTGTTCGCTAAACAGGTCAGATTCTGTTCTCTCACCCAAGTTAGATTTGTGGTGAGTATATTATTATCCAGTGAAATATTGCATGAACCTGGATTAAGACACAATTTTGTAGGTCACTTTATACTAAGCAGCATTCATTTCTAAAGCAAAATAGTGTATTCTAAAAAAAAATTAAACTTAGTACTGTGATCCTAAAAATGATAGCATTCTGTTGAAGGCCAAATATATAGAATTCAAATGTGTAGGCAATTTATAATCTAGGGAATAATCTGTAAAATATAAATAAACAATGAATGAAACACACTTTTTAAAAGTCAAGCTACAGTCCTCTTAGTACTGTGTATATGACCCATCATCTGCCAGCCTTCAAGAGCTGGGGAATGTACAATAGAAAATTTACTTGGCATTTATGTATGAAAGTGTATGTATGAACTAAGAGCCATAGACAATCCATTGATTGTCATTTCCCTGTTTCTCTAAGGCAGCCCTCAACTATAGTAAATGTAGTAAAGATACACATCAGAACACATGAAATGTTCACTGGAATTTAATGAATGTTGCAGATTTGCAGTGATGAAAAGCCATTCTCTTTCCTGCTGTGTCTAATTAGGCCTTATCCCTTGTTATGTCAGGTAAAATATCTGACCTGACCTAATACCAATGTTTTTACTGTCAACCTTACTGAGGAAGTTGGAAGAACATTGCATTGTTTTGCCCATATCTGAACTTTAACTGGCATTACATCTTAATAAAATATCAAACTGAAAAGTGAGATGGATAAGATTGATTCTTTAAATCCTTTTGAACGTCCCTTTTGATGAAAGGCCCAATGTTGTCAATAAGGAAAAATAAGATTAAATAAAATTAAAATAAAGAAATAAATAAAGAAAGAATACATTTATTAAATAAAGAAAGAATACATGTGATGGGGCTTTTTCATCTTAAAGAAGAACTTTGAGGATATGAAAACGTAACCCCCGCGCTGCAAGGGTTAAGTGCTCATTCTTTTTATCCGGGGTCTAAAATAAAGAAGAATTACTCACCTGATTCTTCCTGACAACTCTCCTCTCTCCCCTCTGCTTTTGGTTGTGGAATGACCCTCGGCATCCTCACCTCTAATATACTGTATTAGAAGTGATGTTTCATGGATCCTTAGACTGCCAGAGCCCGGGGAAGAAGAGGGTACAGGGACGGTCTAGCAGCCATTTAGGTGAGTATATCTTTTTTTATTTTAGACCCTCGAGAAAAACAAGCACTTAACCCTTGCAGTGCGGGGGTAGCCCAAATGTAGGGGTTAACTTTTTTAACTCCCAGGAATTCTTCTTTAACAACCCTGAAAATAATTAAACCTGGCTAGTCTTTGTCTTTTTAGATAAACACACTGTAGTGAAGAGAAATATCTGGCTGAAGAATCTTCAGAAACTGGCACTTCTCTATCTGTCAAATTCCGGGTCCCCCACTGCGCTTTGTTCAATCTACTGGCCCTACATTACTACTGAGCCCGGTAGTGACCTAGGGGCCAGTGGAAGGAACCACAATGTGCAGTGGGAGACAAGGGAATCTATACTCCCGATGTATATTCTTCAACAGGCAATTTCTCTTCACTGCAGCAGAGATTGGTGGTGTGGGCCAGAGGACAGGTATCTAAGTTCTTTTTTGCAGGATCATTTTATTTTAAGTTTTGATTTTAGTGACAAGGTCACCTTAAAGTGACACAAAACTTAGAATTTCAATCTTCAAAAAGCATTCAAGTTCAATTATTATTATTCTGGAGGGTGGATACTTTTATTCGCCAAGGCCCCTGTGTGTGTTGTAATGTAGTCACCGCTCCAGGCTCACTCCTGTGATGGACTACAATCTCATATTTAGTTTAATAATTTGTATTGAGATTGTAGTCTTTCACAGGAGCGAGCTTGGAGCGGTGGTTACTTCAGAACACACACAGGGAACATGAGGAACAAAAGTAGCCACCCTCCAGAAGGAAGGACACTGTCAGCACCAATTCAGAGATGATTTGAGGACATACAGATGAATAATACACAAATAAGCTACATATTTATAAGGTACTTGAATGCATTTTTAAGACTTAACTCCTGCGTCGGCAGCCGAGTGAATGACCGACCTAAAGCGAAGTTAACCGAACGCTGTTCGGCTATTCACTTCAGGCTGTACGGCTGATTTTAGCCGTATATCGGCTAAAATCAGCCGTACTTCGGGTGGCTGATTTTAGCCGGAGCCGTGTCAGTATAGAAAATAAATATATACATTTTTGCCCATAGGAATGCATTGTGAATAGCCCGTACAGCAGCCTTTCGGTTCTACTGAACCGAAGGATTCCTGGGGCCGAAGCTTCGGCCGATCCTTCGGCTGCTTCATGAATAGACCCCCAAATTGCTTTTGTTTGCTTTCACATTCACTTGCTAGGAAACAAAGCGTTTCAAACCCAGCAGAATAGGACAAAGTCCATTTACCCAATGAGGAAGCAAAGCAAATTCAGCAATTAAAAAAAAAAAAACCACTTTCAGATTTTTCCTACCCTGTTTCCCCGAAAATAAGACCTACCCCGATAATAAGACCTGGTACTATTTTTGGGCATTTGCTAAAATATAAGACCTACCCCGAAAATAAGACTAGTTGTGACCATTCCCAGGGCCGGTGGTGGCATAAGTGGGAACTTGAAGAGCCGTGGGAGAGGCAGGAGAGAATCAGCGGTGCAAATGAAGCCATCGCTAGAGGAAGCGAGACGGCACCGGAGGGAGCAGAGCCGCATAAGCCGATG
>NW_017306641.1:1258685-1281939 GCF_000935625.1 Nanorana parkeri | reverse complement strand
TACCCTGTTTCCCCGAAAATAAGACCTACCCCGATAATAAGACCTGGTACTATTTTTGGGCATTTGCTAAAATATAAGACCTACCCCGAAAATAAGACCTAGTTGTGACCTTTCCCAGGGCCGGTGGTTGCATAAGGGGGAACTTGAAGAGCCGGAGGAGAGAATCAGCGGTGCCAACGAAGCCAGCGCTAGAGGAAGCAAGGCGGCACCGGAGGGAGCAGAGCCGCATAAGCCGATGCTTCCTCCTGTCACAGGCGGAGTGATACCAAACTCACTCCGCCTGTGAGGAATACAAGTGAAAGCGCGATTGGTTACCAAATTGCTCTTTGAAAGGTACGGCACCCCTGATTTCCCTGATCACCCTATTCTTAACTTTGCCATTTTGGATTATTTAATTTGGATTTGCATTAACTTTGGATTGTTGTACATTAAAAAAAAAATAAGACCTACCCTGAAAATAAGACCTAGTGTGTTTTTTTGAGCCAAAAAATATATAAGACAGTGTCTTATTTTCGGGGAAACACGGTAGCTACTTTAGAAATGTGAGTCAGAAGTCAAAAACAAAAGTCTGTGTATCCTAGCCTTTACAATGTTTTCAGGACCCAAATTCTAAATGCAATATTTTCTCTACCTTCCAGAGACATCAGGATAATGAAAATTAAGAAAGGAAACAGTTTTAAAGGGTACAGGCCACACCTTATTATTAACCACAAGTTCAAGATCGTAAATGCAATATTTTCTGTGTACAGTATATGAAGTATTTCTAATGCATACCTTGGGTGGTCTTACTGCATTTTGCATCTGCCCAACTGAAGCAATCCGACCAAGGCAACACACTTTGAAAGGAGGCAAACATATAATACAAGCTATATGCAATGATAACATTGTAGTAAATAGAAACTAATGTTGTGGTGAGGACCATAGTGACACCAACACCTAGAACAAAAGAAAATATGTATTTATAGAAAATTGACCAATAAAGCACAATTTGCATGTCTGCAACATTCTATCAAAAGTCACTATTCATTACCCAGAGCAATAGCATCGGTCAAAGTAAAACCAGGGAAACTGCAAAATACATGGTTGAAATATTTTTACTGTTTAACCTGCTGAAAGATTTGTAATTTTGGCCAGTCATTTTTGTGAAACACAAGTCTATGCTAGTAGTAGTAAGTAAGATTTCTTTGCTACTTCCTAGTTTTTATGTAAATAATCCACTTGAATCAATTTTTTCACACGGATTGTTGTAATTTTTACACACAGATTTGTTTATTAACACTTTAGTGTGCAGTTGGTTCACATAGACCTAGCGCAACATATTTGCTTTACATTCCTAGTTTATCAGTATTACTTTTTATGTCAGCTTGCTCCTCACTAGTAATGAGCCTGGGCTGAGTGTGAACCCATTTCGCCGGAGTTCACTCAAGCTCACTCAAAACTGTGGCTTCGAACTTCCCCTCCTTCAAGCACAATCAGTTGTGGAGAGGGGCATTCCCTGCCCTGCAGCTATACACCACAAATATATAACAAAACACTTTTAATGGTATATTTAATAATATATTTAATAGACCAAAATGGAGCACATTGAAAAGTTCATTATTAGGATTTGCATACACTTTAATACCTTCCCTGAGAAAAATGTGGGGTATGTCATTGTTGACCTCCTACTGAAAATACTAATTCTCAAGCTTTAATACTTTCAGAGTCACAGACCATGACTCATTCAGTAGTTAGTTATTCAGTTAGAAGTCTAATCTAGCACTAACTGTTATTTGTAAAATAACCCTAAAAAAATCATTATTTTCATATTTTTTGTCTGTGTGTTAGCTTTAAATAAAGAGCATGAGCAAGTTTTTTTTAAAAACAATGTGAAAAATAAATATGCTTTTAAAAAACAATATAGAAATTATTTGGTAGGCAAATCATTCAAAATGTTCTTGGCAAGTTAACTAATACATAATGCTTAATTTATTTTGGACATCTAGGCTTTTTTTTACCTCTGGTCATGAAAGAATTAAATCATTAGAGGGTTAAAAAATTAGCATTTTCTGGGCTGTGAAAAGGTATTGTATACTGGATTACTACGGTAACAATTACTCTATTAAACCTAAGAACCTAGGGACAGTGACACAATCTCGTTGCCAACTTCCTGATTCCTTCATGGAAAACAAAACTCAAGTAAGAAGCACACAGCTTACACAGCAAACACCAGCTTTCAATATCATCTATTGTCTTTAAAATGTCACCGACAAAAACAGTATTAGGGAAAATTCCAACGGCATAAAAAAAGCAACACCCATTAGAAGTTCAATTGTATTTGTGTTTTGACCCATTCAATATTTAATTCTAATTTAAAGATTTAAATTTTTAATAGTGTATGCTCACTTTCACAAATGGAATGATAGAACCTCTGGCTGTGCTTACTTTGAATACCCCGTCATGTGAAGGAAATGAAACAAAAACCAGCATTTTTGGTTGATGAAAGTGAACCAAGCTCGGAAAATATTCAGTTTGCTAAGTGAACAGTTTCTACACCAGTAAATGAACTCCAATATGTCTTAAAAGAATAAAAGTAACCAACTTATTTAAAATTGATCTAATAACAGTATTGAATACAGTAGGAATTGATTAGAATCCTTTTTTTTGCCATTTGTGTCCTATTGGAGAGATTTTCTTTCACTTCCTGACCTGTAGACACAACAGAAAGTAAAAGAAAATTTCTCCAAGTAGAGTAAAATCCCCTCTTAGATAGTTGTCACCAGAATTAGTGTCCTCAATGGAAGATTTCTCCGCACTTCCATTGTTGATGACAGATTACAACTTTGCATTTTCCTTCACTTTCAGTTCTGGTGACAATAGTCACTGAGGCAAGCAGAGAGCATGAAGCTCCCCAGCGGAGATAGACAGCATTAAAACCATAACAGATGTTCTAACTATTCAGTAATACTGATGGGTAAAGTGCAGTAACCATAGCAACTGTCCAAATATTATACTATTAAAATCAGATAAGTGAAATAGGTATTATGAATGGCTTAAACACATTACTAAACTTTGCTTTTTGCCTTTATAAATATGCCATAAATGATGCATAGTAAATACCAACTTAAATGTAACAACTGTTTTACTGTTATGAAAACAGATTCCTATCTAAATGCAATGATTTATTGAAACAAAATCAAACTAAGGTCATACAAAAAAATAAGGAAAAATCATACAAGTGTTTGTGTACCTTGCAGTAGTGGTACAAACTTCCACACGGATATAGGTCCCCGACTGGAAAATTGTCCAATGGAACATTCCAAGAAGAAAAGAGGAAGTCCGGCAAATGCAAGCATAATTGTGTAGGGTATAAGGAATGCTCCTGCAAATTGCAATAAAATTATGCATTATTACTTAACAAAAATTGACACTTGCATGGTACTCTTGTAATACAGCTGGCTATGAGTTGGCTATTAAGGCCATGATTGATTCAGCAGAATGGAAAAATAGACACACCTGCAATATATGCAATATAACCTCAAGTATAAATTTACTTCTGCTTGTTAATGTTTCAGTGAATGGAGATAGAGAACAGATGCTACCGGTATATGGTTTGTGTGGAACACTGGGTGTCGTATATACTGTAATTGTCTGAAGTAAGAATAGTTCTGATTGGCCATATAAACCATTGTGGTTTTATTTTGTTCTGTTGTCTTCCAGAACAGTGATATAGAATGAAAGGGAGAATCTGGTAAAGAAAAAATTGCCAACTGGCAGAATATCTGTGACAGAAGAGTACGTGTGTAAGTCTCTTCTGCCATAAAAGCTTTTTGCTACCATTCAGCATTGTTTTTCTTGTACACTGAGCCGTGCATTGTGAAGCTCAGTGCACAGGCTTGGAATGCACAGATGATGTAACTCCTGAGGACATTCATGGACGTTATGTCATTGGGGCCTGGCCAATCAAGCTAAAGAATTAGAACCCAGAAAAAGATCAGGGGGGAAAAGCCCCAATGAGGGAAGGGATCAGCATTGGAGGGAATCCCTTTGACAGGTAAGTCAGCCATAATGTGCTAATATGCTGTGAGTATGCATACTAGCACATTATGACTAAAAGCTGCAGCAGGTTTTCTTTTTTTACCCACCCCTCACTATACTCAGAATGTGAAAGATGCAACTTCTGATTGGACCTTTGTAAAATAGAATCATATGTGGTCTTACAATCACTTTCAAGAGTTTTGAAATATATCATTAATTTTAAAGATATTGCTCTCAATTACAATTGAAAATATAATTTAATTATATTTAAATTTTTTTAATGTATCTAAATCCCAAAACAAATTAATTCACCTATTCACCTATCCCTATGCTGACTTACACTGTAAGAACTATGAAGGACTGGTCAGCAGGATTGTGGAAGGTGTATATGTGTCACCCATATTTCTTACCATACACATGGTAAGGGGCTTCAGGGTTTGTGTCTGCTATGGAGGAAACAAACTTGTTTTTTTTAGATCATAATAGGTACCAGTCTGGGTCCTGTAGCCCGGAGATTATTTAGAGCATTTGGTGGGATAAAGCATCCAGTCCTAAATCCATGTCCTACCTGTTAGCCAGTCCTCATTATTAGTTCTATCGCTGCACAAGCCTTTTTTATATCTGAGGTAACCTATTCTAGAGGCTTACTCTTACTCTTTCTGCTGAGAGAGCCAGCTGCTGGGTGGAAAGGCTGACTGCTGACAGAACACCAGAAGGTACCAGAGCTGCCTGTTTCTTTTAGGGAAGCCATAAGGGGCAACCTGTTGGACTATTCCTAGTTGTCCCTGTCTTGTGCTTGGTGTACTGCTGCCAATACCAGTTCAGCCTGCCCCCATTACAGTACATATATGTTTGTCAAATACTCTTCCTTTATTCCTTTCTTTTCATGTAACATCTCCTTTGTTTTTAGTGATTGATGTTAAAGTTAAACTGGACACAAACCCTAAATAAATATGGCATTTTAAAAATATAAAATACGTTTTCCCATATGAGTGCTGCTGATTTCCTGCATCCCTTTCCTGTCCACGTGAGTGCATTCCAGCAATGGCAGCATGAAATTTCTCATGGCAGATTTTCTAATGGTGACAAAAGTGGGCAATGCCTATATAACATGTCACTTGAACTGCCAAGGGCCACTTGAAGTCTTTATTGAAAACCCATGTGACAGGAAGTCAACACTGAAGCACAGCTGGAGGACAGGGACATAACGTAATCACCCTATAACAGGAAGGTCCTGAACAATGATTTGCATTGCGGGATCACCTGGTATTGTTTGAATGAAGGCTGCAGATTTAAAACTTTGAATATGACTTTTGAAATTACATTAACATGTTAAATCTTATATTAGATGTTTGTGATTAAGTTTACACATACTTAAATTTAACTTAATTTCCACTTTCCTCATGAATGGATAGTCTAGGTCAGGGATGTCCAAACTGCGGCCCTCCAGCTGTGGTGGAACTACAAATCCCATGAGGCTTTGCAAGTTTCTCACAGCCACAGGCATGACTCCGGAGAGAGATGCTTCATGGGATTTGTAGTTTCACCACAGCTGGAGGGCCGGAGTTTGGACATCCCTGGTCTAGGTGAATATTCTCTTCTCCTTTAGTAAATCAGTGCCAGGTATAAATCCAGCCTGAACGTTGATTGGTTGCTTTGGGCTATTGCACTTTTATTACTTTAAAATCAGTTATAATGGTTGATTATTTTAGATTTGCACCTTCCTTTCCACAGTATTGGATTACACGCCGACAACAGTCTCTTGATCATCCAATACACATGCTTTAAACACATGTTAGTTTATTACTACATTACTTATTATACTTGAATGTGGTTTGTGTGCTGATAAAGTTCAGAGACCTTTGCTTTAAGGAAAGTGTATGCCATTTTCACATTCTCTCATTTACTTCCTCATACATCAAGGTACCAAGTGTTTGTTGCATGGAAGGGAAATCACAGAATTTATGGACATCACACGTACCATACTTATTGCCAGTATTGATTCATGAAATCCCTTGTTCTAGAGAAGAATGTAAGGTGTGTGTGAAACCTGAGCACTGCTAGAAGTGTACCCTGGGCAGGATATTAAAAGTGGAGTAATGACGATACTAAGGCTTTACAGCCAGTTACAGCAATTGTTCTTGGATTTATTAGTCTGCACTAATAGTCCCAGACTTTATTATGAACATAATGCTGTATATATTATGTGTGATTGTGTATTGTGAAAGATTAAATAAACATGTCTTGTCTTGTCACTGATTAACTGGCCATTGAATAAATACACAATCTGCTACATATTTCTCAGACGTGGAACACTTCAGTTAGGACTGACTTAAATTCCCTGAGAAAGGCAATGAAAGCTCATGAGGGGGTAATCGATCAAGTGTATAGGTTATGGCTATCATAATAGTTGCTGGAAACATTTATTACTATGAGGCTGGACATATAAAAGCAAATCAACAACACAAGGTCAGCAGTCTGGTATCACCGTTAAAATTGTAGAAAGGCCAAAACACCTTTTAATCCTGTATTTGTGACTGTTGTTTAAAAACTGCAAAAGGACCTAAGATCACCATGACAGTTTGCAAATCTTGATTGATTTAAGTTGCATATCACGGATTGGAAATGTGCTTTTTTATGTAGCGTTTCTTAAGTTCTGCTTCCAAAAGGTGCCTGAAGAGGCGATGAGAAGATTAAAAGGGTAAAAGTGGGAGGTCCACGCTGATAGCCATCTTGCTGGAAACCAGTTCCAAAGATATGATCTCTGGAAGCACACTTTAAGCGGTCATTTTGAGGACATTATTGGACAAAAATCAATCTAATATTCCCATGTGTTTAAAATAAAGCTTATGATTTGTCTGTATGAAAATTAAACCAATGCATTGATTTGACTGATGACAGTTTATTTCCTTTTTTGTAAGGTCAATGAAGTTCATGTTTTACCTCCTCCATTCTTGTATGCAAGGTAGGGAAACCTCCACACATTCCCCAAACCCACAGCGTATCCAATCATGGAGAGTAAATAGTCTGATTTTCTGGACCAATTACCCCTTTCCGTGTTTTCATCATTAGAATCCACATGAGAGTCCTAGAGAAAAAAATGTTAAATCAAAGTCACATTAAAGAGTTCAGCATAATACAGCAGTTTTACACCGTGTGATTGTATGACCAACTTCTCACACTTAGCATTTTTCAATTTTTCAAACCTACATTCTACACATTAGGGTGCTAAGGACCATAGATACACAACAGACACACTATCAGTGCGAAGATAAAGTGCAAAGTGTAGAACACACAGTAACCAAATCAGGAGTAGTCAAACAATTTGTTCAGACTTTAAAGCTACACAAGTGCCTTCTGGAACTAAGAGGGTTATTCACAAAGCTGCCTAAGGCAGCCGAGTGAATAACCGACCCGAAGTTAAGAGAGCCGAACGTTGTTCGGGTATTCATTTCAGGCTTGTACGGCTGATTTCAGCCGTACATCGGCTGAAATCAACCGTGCATCAGCTTGCATCGGCTGGCTTCGGTTCGGCCGAACATGCTCAGCCCACTGCTGCTGTCAATCAGCAGAGGGGACCTGAAGTTCTCCATCAGGTCCCCTTCTAGTGATTGACAGCAGCAGAGGGGGGTGCAATAGCTAGTTTTTTTTTTTATTCTGACGGCAGAAGAACCACCCGGCCAATAGAAAACAGTTGGGGCGAAGCAGGCTGTCACTGCTAGCTCCGCCCAATCATTTTCTATTTTATTTTTTCTACTTTTTTAACTATTTTTCTATTCTGCTCGATACCACAGAGGTACCGAGCAGAAAAGCGAGCCGAATGCCGGCCCGAAGCCAGCCGCAGCAAGCCGATGTACGGCTGATTTTAGTCGGTGTCTGGCTGAAATCAGCCGTACAAGCCTGAAGTGAATAGCCGAACAGCGTTCGGCTCACTTCACTTGGGGTCGGTTATTCACTCGGCTGCCTACGGCAGCTTTGTGAATAGACCCCATAATGATACCTGTTATTATGCACATATAGTTAATCGCCCTAGACCATCCACCTTTGATTGGTTATTGTATATAACAGTAGAAGATCAAATTATAAAAGTTTTTGTTTTTTTAAATATACATGCTTATTGGTGTTGGTACCTCAAATGCCCATTATTATTTATTTTGTATTTGGACATGACATTATCTTTTGGGATGTGCTACACCCATTTATCCCCTATCGGGTATTAGTCAGGTATATGCAATGGTTAAAAGCTCGTCAGATTTGTTTTAAGTTTGCCTTTTGTGTACCATTAGGTAGATTTATTTTCCTGTCCCAGAAATGCAACCGGAAGAAAAACAAAAATTGCTCCAAAGTGAGAGTAACCAGAACAGGTTTCCCCATCGGAAGACTTACCTTCACCTCTTGTTCTAGTATCAATGCTAAAATGTTGGTTTCCCCTTACTTTCTGTTTGGGTGACATTAGTCACCAGGACAGATAGAGTTGTGGAGATACAGACAGCAATACAAAATTGAGTCATCCAAAAATTACTTTACAGTAATAAATGTAATAATAAATCAAAATGTTTTCTCACTGAAAGTACACAATACTTTTTCTTTAAAGGGTAAAGTATAATTATGGCCTACCGTTAAAAATGAAAATATGTTCTGCAGCACTTAATTATAAGTGCACCTGCAGTCCAGTCGAACGGGTATGTATAACACAAATAAGGAGGATTTGGCTCACAGAAGGTAAAGCAAGTTTTTTGTTTACTTTATAAAGCTTGTTCATTTCATAGAGCCTGGATTGGGAACTTGTTGGGAACTTATGAACTTGAGTATCATAACACAATACACAGAGTAACACAAGACGTCGTTCGTTACAGGTTAGTGGTTAAAACAGGAAACTCAAAACAAATAACTATTAATTGCCAGGAATATGTTATTAAAGTATATAAAGCAAGGCTAGTCAAGAATGTTTAAGTGATAACATTACGTTGCTCTCAAATCATACAGAGTTAAATATAAATGCAAAACTATACACTGGAACAGAAAGAATAACAATTACTTTTCTAAATGGATTGTGCACTGAAAGACATTCAGGTCATTTGAATTGTTGCAAGAAAAAAACATGAAGTGAAACAGTTTAATAGCACATGCAGGAAGTGGGAAGATAACTGTGGATGGCGGTTTAATAGCAGCTAATAAGCAGGGTGACCCCTATTTAAAGATGTTGGGGTTGATTTACCAAAGGAGTAGAGCATGTTAACTTTACAAAGTGAATTTTCACCAAGCTTAGTGAATAAGGTGAAACTAAGGGAATATTCATCTTGCAAAGAATACCCAATCATGTGCAAAGTAAATTTAAAAAAATACTGACACACTGTTGGATCATTGAAGTCAGCACAGCTTTTCCTCTTTTCCTTTCTTTTCATTTGCAAAATGAGCAAGCTCTACTTATTTAGTACATTTATCTTGCAGAGAATACCCAATCATGTGCAAGGGAAAATAAAATAAAATAAAAGTTTTTAAGGGTTAAGTGCTTGTTTTGTCTAAGGGGTGAAATTAAGAAAAAATACTCACCTGATTCTTGGTCCTGAATGGTCCCCACAGCCTCTTCTCCCCTTGGCTCTGGTGGTCATTGTGACGGACTGCACCGTCACTGTGCTAGTTGGAGGTGGCTGCAGACTGGCCTCTTACCCACCGATTATGGCCCAGCAAGAGAACAGGAGATTTTGGGGCTAAATGTACATTTTATATGCAGACAGTGACTGTTACCCTCTGGGAAATATATGTTTTAAAATGGTGGAGGACAAGGACTTGGCCACATGGTTTGTCTATTCAAAATGGAGACTTAATTAAGTTAAGTCAGTTGTATAGAAGTTGCATAGCTCCGCCCCCTCACCTGTTATCTGATGCTCACCCCATTGTACTGTGACTGTGTATGTAAATGTCAGATTCCCTGTGTAAGCTGTTATCTGTGTTTGTCATGAGGGGGAAGGAGGGGGAGGGGTTGTAGCCCTCCCAGTGTCTCAAAAGTGAATGTCCTTTGTTTAATAAAGGAGTTGCTCTTTCTATGTTGAACCTTCAACAAGAGTTTTGCCTCGTGATTGGGGGTTAGGGGCTGGTTACTGCAAATCCGCTGGCTGAGAGTGGGGTTTGGCGGGCAGGATACGCTCTTTGGCGGAGGTACCCAGTCGGGGTACCAGGCGGTCCGTCACAGTCATCACATCTAATAGACTGCATTAAGGTGCCCATACACCTTACAACCATAGCACGACTTTCATTGTGCAATAGTTGTAAGGTCATTCAAATTTTGTATGATCTGCCCATCTTGGACAGGCAGATCGTACTTGCGATCATCGCAAGCCCTCACTGCTGAGAGGAGAGCTTCCGATGATTGCAGTGTTGAGCGGGCAGTGTGCGCTTGCGCACACCGGCCCATGCGGCATTCGTCTTCCGACCACGCCACCAACCTGCCGAAAATCGTACGATTTTCAGAGGGTTTTCAAGCATGCTCATAAGAGGAAAATCGTATGACCTTACAGTAGAAGCGGTCGCACGCTGCCCATACACCCGCCAATGTTGAGGGGATGAGAGATGAGCAGTCACTGCCTCAGGACCGAGAATCAAGTGAGTATTTCTTCTTTATTTTCGTCCCTAGACCAAAACAAGCACTTAACCTTTGAAGTACAAGGGTAGCCCCACTGCAGGGGTCAATTTGAAAAAATCCTGTTGTTTCTATTTAAATGTTTTCGATAATATTTTTAAGTGACTAAAAGAAATAAAACAAAAGAAGTTCATTGTTATCTTTAAATGCCTTCAATAGTATATTTAAGAAACTAAAAAGGACCAATCAAAGGAAGTTCATTGTTATATTTTATATACTCTTTAGTGAGTGTTACCTGGGTGCTCAAGGTTAGAGGACAGATTCTACTTTACATTTTATACACGCTTTTTATTTTTATTTTGCAACAAAGATTACCGGTATCTTCAGAATTCTTCTTTAAATACCTATTTGATTAGTGCTACTATCTTAGTTACACAAAGTCTCTAAGTATAACTCAATATTTCCAGAAAATGTTAATGCAAGAGAATGCATATAAGTATATATATATATATATTGTGGTATTGTGTGGCAATCCCACTGTAGAATTGGATGTGATGATCACCTGGGACTCTCAGCCAGATGGGCTGAGACGTTTCAGGAAGCAAGGGATTGTCTGGATTTTGCTTGGGATCCTGGAACTGGGAGGTTTCAAGGTGATTCTGGAGGAAAGATGAGATCCCTAGTCCTAGGTCCAGGCTTAGGAGTTCTCTGCAAACATCTGCAAAATATGTTAAGTGTGTGAGAATTATTAAAATGAGAGTTATTAAAACAACTTCAGGTTAAAAGGAAAACTTTTGTAAAGTTATATCTGTTAAGGCAGCATGACACAGTAAAGGCATGGACTAAAAGATGTGAAAAATTCCTTCTTTTTCTCCTGTATATTTTCACCCTGGTACCCCAGGGGACCCCAAACCTGGGTGCTCTGAACGCAAAAGTGTTCTTTATTTCTAAGCTGGCGCTTTCTAATAACACCAGTGCTATATTCGTGGCTTGCTGAAGGTAAAAAAGGGGTGTGTATTGCTAAGGGATATGGGTAGCACAATATCCCCAAGCGCTGACTTGGAGCAACATCATCTTACTGAGTTTATGTGTTTTCAGGACTCTCAGGATGGTCAGCAAAAGATTCAGGGTAAAAAAAGGCATGATCCATCATCTACTGCCCCCTGCTTTTATTGCAACGTGCTGCTGTTACATGTCTAACTGCATGACAGGTTTACTTTAAATAATGGCACTAAAAAATATTTGCGAACTGAGAAGACATTGCAGAATATGACAGCTTGTCAATGAACAATACTGATTTAAGACGCTCTAGAAGCTAAGAAGCTCTAACATACACTATGGGGTATACAACTTAAAAAAAGAAATTAACTCTAAAGAGCCAGTGCAGTCCAACACCTTGAAATTAAACTGACCAATATTTCTTTTAAGATTGCTGATTATATTACCATTATGCACACATCTTGAAATAATGCCACTGTTTAGCATAACTACAATTATTTGAACAACAATTTTATTATTTTATAAAGCAAAAAGTTGACAGTGTGAAATGACCTATTTTATAAAGCAAAAAGGTGACAGTGTGAAATGACCTATGATAACAATCTGAATTCACCTCTCCCAAACAGCAAGAACAATAAGAATTGCTTTTTTTCTAGATAGCTCTGCGTTGCTGCATTTTTTTCAGCAGTTTTTTTGCTTTATTATACAAAGATTTTGCAGCATATTTTGCTTTTAGTTAGATCGTCATTACTTAAACATACTTAAATTCCTTTTAACAAGTTAACAATTGACAGAATCCAGGGTATGTGCAAACATTTTAGCTACATAATTGTTTTTGTTAGCACTCACCTTTTTTACACTGGATGAATCTTTCTTGAACTTTAAAACTTCTTTCAAACCCATAATGTTGGCTTCAAGTTCAATTCTTTCAAATAGATCTCCCTTGTTCTGTAGACATAGGAGTTCCTCTTCAGTTGTACAGGACCACACTGCTCAGGTACACTGTGAAATCCTTTATTATTTTACTATGCCTCTCAGGTAATGTTTCCTTTATCCTGGTAGGTGTGTGATTAGTAACTAGCACCTCCCGTGGCTGTCACTTATTGGAACTCAGTCAATGAAAAACAGGACAGCGCTTAAAACAAAGGCTCTGACTATCAAATAACTCTTTAATGTAGACAGCCAATGCAGATTTAAAAATAAGTTTTGCTTCTTTGCCCAAAACTTGTATTTAAATCTTCAAAAGACTGCCCAGGCTTTCTTTACATTTAGGCTGTCCTTGCTAGCATCTTTATTGACCAGTTGGTCTTCTCACCTCTGAATGCAGTCAGCTGAGAAGCCATTATTTGAGTCCATCCAAAACTTTGCTATTTCCATTCAGCCCTGATGAAGGGGAAATTGTGGCCCTCAAAATGCATGGGCTTCTGTTGTTTTTGCTGTCATCAGTTGAGTGATGAAAAGATTTTGGACACTAAACCTTTCTTAGTCTGGCGCTCTCATTCTATCCGTTACATTTGGGAATTTATTATTGTCACATTATCATATGTAAATTCATAGGGGTTGATTTACTGAAGGAGTAGAAAACATTCAATTTGCAAAATAAAAATTAACTTGACTTAGTGAATAAGGTAAGGTTATGCTTATTTAAATATGATATCCAATCACATTTAAAGGAATGAAAAAACAGAGACATGCTTACATGTTATTGGATGATAAAGTGACCACAGCTTAACCGTATTCAGTTTGCAAACATTATCTACCCATAATGTAAAATACTGAAGCTGATTTACCGAAGCGGTAGAGAATATTTAGGGGTCTATTCACTAAGCTGCCGAAGGATCTAGCCGTAGCTTCGGCTGATCCTTTGGCTGGCTTCGGCCCCAGGACCCCTTCGGTTCGGTAGAACCGAAGGGCTGCTGTACGGGCTATTCACTGTAGCCCGTACAGTTCCCGAAGTTGTCCGAGTGGCTCAGTCGAGCTGAAGGCATATGCCTTGGCTCGACCGAGCCGAGGTGAAAGCCGAAGCTGGCCGAGCAGCCGGCCGACAGCCTGCTTCTGACAGCTGGGCAGAGCCAGCCGTTATCTTACGGAGAAATCAGCGTCCCTGGTTACCGGGTAACTAGGGACGTTGTCATTACACACTGACAACCCGGCCGGGCCGCTATGATATCACAATGGCCTCTCCGTGTTCTCAGTGTATAATGACAGATGGCGTTCCTGGTTATAATACGGTCCTGGTCTAATACGGCTCCTGGCCTTGAACCGAAGGGTCCTGGGGCCGAAGCTAGCCGAAGGATCGGCCGAAGCTATGGCCATATCCTTCAGCAGCTTTGTGAATAGACCCCTTAGTTTATTTAAAAAATTCTACTATTGTTGATTGTATTGGACTGTTTTCATGCTGCTTTACAAATGGTTGACTTTAACGCTCCAGAGCAAATTTCTAATGGATATACTTTTTTATATTTTTCTATTAAAGTCACTTAGATATGTGGATTTGATCTTAGTGAATGCTACATTCTATATCTTCACTTACACACAAGGAATTACACAAAAACATATTATTTATTTTGTAAAATGCACACATAGCCAGTTTTCTATTTGTTTCCTCACTGGGGAATTTTATGAAGAGGGTTATTCACAAAGCTAGCCGAAGGATCAGCCAAAGCTCTGGCTGATCCTTTGGCTAGCTTCGGCCGCCGGAGCCCTTCGGTTCAGTCGAACCGAACGGCTGCTGTACGGGCTATGCACTATAGCCCGTACAGCTCCCAAAGCTGGCCGAGCGGCTCGACTGAGCCAAAGTGAAACCCGAAGCGGGCCGAAAGCCTTGCAACTGACAGCTGGGCGGAGCCAGCCATGATCTCTGCTCGGCTGGCTCTGTCCAGTTGCAATGACAGATCAGTGTCCCCAGGTTACCTCGGGACTGTCAGAGACCTGCTGCTTCTGCGCATGCGCAAGCCGGGGTTCCCGTAATGGTCGGGACCTGCTAGAAGACTCTAGCAGGTCCCGGCCAATAGGAAACAGTTGGGTGGAGCTAGCTGTCATTGCTAGCTCTGCCCAATTGTTTCTTTCTTTTTTTTAAATTAATTAATTTTTTTTAATGATTTTTTTTTAATGTTTATTAAGATTTGTCATTTATTTACCTTTTTAAACATTCTTTTTCTTTTCTACTTTTTAAACTGTTTTGCTATTCTGCTTGGTACCACGGAGGTACCGAGCAGAATAGTTGATCTGAATGCTATCATTAGATACGTAAAAAGAATAAAGCTAGATTTCAGGAATATTGTGCTTTTGAATTCTAACAGAGGGGGGATTGGCGCTTCAGGCACAGGCACCATGGAACATTTGGGAGGTTACAATTGCTGCCTACTAAAGTAATTTCTCTAATTTCCTGATTTCCACGGTGTCACCAGCATAGGATATGATTAGGGACGAGCAAAGTGATTTTAGCAAAACTGATACTGTAATGAAAAATGAAATGAAAATGTCACAAACAGAATTTTGCTCATTGAATTGCTAAGGTAAAAGGTGAGAAGTGCTAAGGTGCTGTTTTTTTTCTTTACTTGAAATGTGATTTTGGAGGACAATGTATTCAGGCCCGTTTAGTGAATATTTAATATAATGTTGTTTTTTTTTATTATTATTTGTGTAAGGCTGCTTTAAATTTATTTTACTTTTTATCATTATTTGTGTTTTCTTTCCCTGAAAAAAAGTTAAGAATAAAAGTAAAAAAGGGCCATGTTTGGCACAAGAACAGATCCAACATAGTTTAAAATATCTTACATAACCCTCAGGAGCTATTTAACCTCTTGCCGTCCGCCCGTAGTAGAAAAACGGATGGACGGCACTGCTGCATTGGCGGGTTGCCGTCGACAGACGGCATTTTCTTTCTTTAAATGTTTTATCATTTAATATAGGGGAAACTGTTTTTTTTTTTAATTTCGGTGATTTTTCCTTAATATAGTAAAAAAATAAAAACCCCAGTGGTGAATAAATACCACCAAAAGAAAGCTCTATCTGTCCCCAAAAAAGGGTATAAAATTAATTTCAGTACAGCGCTGCATGACGGAATAAATGTCAGTCAAAGTACCGCAGCGCTGAATACTGAAAAATGGCCTGGATGGGAAGGGGGTTTAACACTGCGCATGTCAACTGGTTAAAGCCCACTACAAGCTTAAAAATCACAAAAAAATATTTTAATGAAAGCTCTCAATTACACTCATCCCTAGAAATGATCAGGAATTTCTCCAGTAGCGGAACAATTCATTTTTGTTAGTAGAGTGGGGAAGGTTAGAACCTCTGCCAGACTTTAATTTCTTCCTGTGTATTCCTGTCCTGGTGACTCCTATTCCCCACAGGTGTCATAAGAACAGAAAGTGAAGGCAGATCTCCCCAATAAAGTCAAAAGCAATAATTAAAAACTGTCATAATGTCCTTTTCTTACTCATTTTATACAAAACAAATAATAGGTTAGGCTGGAGTTGGCATAAATCTGACCGGTCACTATGAGTTACAGAATTTCAAACATATTTATTGCAATATGCAAAACAATGGTAAATAGGCCAGCATATCTGAGATACATATCTTACATACATAACATAGATACAACCAAGTAAAACAACATGATTACTTTTTTATATTTATAGAATTTAATTTAAAAAAAAATCACATGTACATGTGTTAAAAAAATATTTTGAAGAGAAGTCCTTAAAAAAGAGATCGGTGTAGAAAGCTGCAGCAAGTACAAGGCCAAACTATACACCTCTTCATATGCTTAGGTTTCATTTACACTTGCCACTTGTGTTTCTGTCCGCTCTATGCAGAGGAAAATCTGTCAGGCTAGATGCTGTGTCTATGCTTCTAGATGCTTTAAATGATGCATGTTCGCATGTGTTTACATGCATATGCATTTAGCTGCATCTGGTACCAAATTCTAGGATCAAAACGCGTTTGCACGTGTTTGCATGTGCTTTGGTATTTTTACATGTGTTTGTGTGGAAAGAAGTTCACATCAGTTCCTAGATCCACCTGCCTTCTATTTGTTAACTTTAAAGCGCAGATAAACTGACTACAGATAAAAGCTTTGAAATGCAAGATGTGAATATACCGATTGGAAATCATTAGATGCATATATATATGCATTTACAAAAGCTTTTAAAATACATATTAAAAGCATCTAATCGCACACAGCGTGAATGAAGGCTAATCCTTACATTTTAGGAAGCTCACTAGCACTAGCATTTTAGAAAACTCACTAGCACTTAAACATAATGGAATTTGAACCTCTCCTCATCCAGCTTTCTCTTTTTTGTGGACGCCCCTTTAAATTTTAGTTTGGTAAATAATTCTAAATATTACAAACGGAAAATTATAAAGTGTTCATTAAAAGTGGAAAAAGGAAATGTAAACATACTATTTATTCTTTTGCATTATGTTATCTAAAAAAGGCACCATGTTGCTTGGTTCTGTCCAAGCCAATATAAAACTACAGTACCTATCCACTGGATTTAAGAAAGTTGCTGTTTTTCAGCAATATTTGTACAATTTTTGGAGAACAGCGATGATGTCACTGCATCAAATACTTTACATAATTATTACAAAAAATAAAGTATCATTTAAATTACTATGAAATTAAGATCTGAATCTATGTATGTGTGTGAAAGTACAGTATTTCACAAATGTGCAGGTGAATGAGCACCAGCAGAAATTTTGGCCCTTACAATATATGTACATTGGTACTGTCCTATGATAATTCATCATTTTCTTAGCTTTAGTGGAGAAAACAGAGACTATCATCATAAATGATGGCAGGCGCCACAAGGAACACAGCAGTGATGGCTAGATCCCAGGGGCCCTTCTGCCAGGCAAAGCTTCAACGCTTTTGGGTAGCGCCAAAGCTTGTCTGACCTTTCCTGCCTGTATGAATAAAAATGATGCTAACATTGTTGATCGGTGGCAGATGATCAGATATTGGCATCACAGAACAAGTTTTCAGTTTGATACAATAAAATAACAATTGACTTTAAAACAAAATCCTTATTCAATGCATTTGGCATTTAACAGCAATTTGCCAGGTTTATTCAATAGCATTGCAAAGAAAAATGATGATGTGCACAGTGCAACAACCCAATGACATTTACTAATGTTAGTAGAATAAACTGCAATCGCCCACTTTGGTTTATTGTACTTTGCACCTCATCATTGCTCTGCCTCACTGAATATACAGTACATATACTGAGGCCTAAACTGTCATATATATTGTGCCAATAGACAAATGGAAGGCTGCAGGCTTCTTTGAACATGTACATACAAGATTCTATTGCCTCTGCATGTGTAATTATGTAATTATAAGGTATAATAAAATCATTGGGGTCTATTCACTAAGCTGCTGTAGGCAGCCGAGTGAAAGACCGACCTGAAGTGAAGTGAGCCGAACGCTGTTCGGCTATTCACTTCAGGCTGGTACGGCTGATTTCAGCTGTATATCAGCCGAAATGAAAAGTACATCGGGTGGCTTCACGTGGCTTTGGGTCGGCCGAACATGCTGAACTCGCCCTCTGCTGCAGTTCTCGCTGATCTCTCTGAAAGTGGCCGGAGCCAGCCGTAAGATTACGGCTGGCTCTGCCCAGCTGTCAGAAGCAGGCTGTCAGCTTCGGCTTTCAGCACGGCTCAGCCGAGCCGAGGCATATGCCTTCGGCTCGACTGAGCCGCATGGCTAAGTGCGGGAGCTGTACGGGCTATTGTGAATAGCCCGTACAGCTGCCCTTCGGTTCTACTGAACTGAAGGGGTCCTGGGTCCGAAGCTAGCCGAAGGATCGGCCGAAGCTACGGCTAGATCCTTCGGCGGCTTCATGAATAGACCCCATTATGTTTCTAAAAATGTATAAATAAAACTTTTAAAAACAAAACTAGAATTAGATGAATATAAACATTCCAGGTCCTGTGGACATATTAAAATAGTCTTTGTTGAAAATAAAATCACATAGTAGCCAAAGCTACTTGCAGCATTTAGTTTCCATTCTTGGTTTTTCTTTTTAGTAAGTTTAGGAAAAAGCTTTGTTGTCATATCCAGACAATCCTCCTTCGATTGTAGGAATTTCCAAATTGTCACTTTTCTGGATTCTAGTTGTGTCTTTGTATCTTCCAGTGCGATGCTGCTCCAGAGCAGGACCCCAGTCTTCTGTTGGGGAGCAGATCTTCCAAAAACGCTAATGGACAATAGAGTCATAATTTTAAGATTGAAGGAAAGGAGAGAAAGGGAAAGTAGAAGAGGAAGGAAGGAAGGAAGGTAGGAAGGAAAGAATGTAAGAAAGAAACAAAGAAGGAATTCTTTGTTTCTGAAAGCTCATCTAAATTTTTAGGGTGAATAAACATGACTTGGGTATAAAGGCTTAATAGATCTAACAAAAACCTACTTACCTCCCGAAGAGATCCACGACCCTTACATATCTTTACAATTGCTAATATTGGTATCCAAATGATGCAGAAAACGATCATACACCAGCCCAAGACAACTCCCCAGACTGGATATTCAACATCACCATGCTTTGGAGAATCAAAAGTAACCAAGGACCAGACTAAAATAGACTGTGAAGCAAACAAGAAACAAGAGTATTCTTAGTATCCTAAGTATCATTGGGATATGTTAATGCAACTATTACAAAATGGAGCGCAGTTAAAGCAGAGATCCAGGCAACATTTTCACTAATCCTTGCAGTAGGGCAACTGCTCATTTGTGTCTAGGGACTAACATAAAAAAGTTATGCTCACTCAAACCCCAGAGCCGGCTTGCTCTTTGACCAGTCCTTCCAGCTGCGCTCCCCCTCTGCTGCAGCAGTCTAAGGAGTCTAAGCATAATGTGTATGCCATTGCTGCTGCATAGGGAGGAGAGAGGCTGGAGGGAACGCTGTGACCGCTGGTCAGCTCTGAGGTTTAGGTGAATATAACTTTTTTATTTTAGTGCCTAGACACAAACAATCAGTTAACCCATGCAGCCCCACTGCAAGGGTTAATAAAAATGTTGCCTGTAGTTCTTTCATTCTTGCTGACTGTATATGTTCACTTCAAACATCCAACCATGTGCAGAAGTCCTTTTGTATATGTATCGATAAGAGGAAATAAAATACAGTGCATAAAGGACCTTATTTATGCAGACAAATTGATCGTTTTAGGAGCAAAGGTATTTCAGGAGTATTATAATCATTATGTATAAATATATAAATGGCCCATATGAAAAGTTAAAAAAAATAGGAGTATTATAATCATTATGTATAAATATATAAATGACACATATGAAAAGTAAAAAAAAAACCTAAAATTTAAAGTTATAAAAAAAAAAAAAGGAAAGCAGTTATTTATGGATCAAACTGTACTTTATTAGTAAATTCCTCTAACCCTGCCTACCACCCCGTACCCCAACCCACCTAACCTGCACCAGTACCTCCAATCCCACCTTCTGTACCAGTGCTACATTCTCGCAATGTTTCTTATCTGCTGGCAATGTTTCTTCTCTTGGTGCTGTCTGTAACTGAGGACTGAGCCTTCATAGACTTGAATGGGGCCACCCAGAAAGCAACTACAGCGTCCAGGATGGCCCTATACAAGTCCATTAGGGCTGAGTGTGCAGGCCTGTCTGATGCCAAAAAGGACTTTGAACTGGAGGAGAAGTAAACATTGCAAGGGCACAGCACAGATGAGATAGATGATCACACTTACCATTAGCAGAAGGGGAGTTACAAAAAACCAGCAGATTCTCCACCATAACCAGAATGGCCAACCCTTTTTCCCAATCATCATTTCAATGTCTTCGATGAAGCGATTTCCCCCTTTACAAGGCACAAGAGAACAAGTACTTATAAACACTGTAATAGGATTCTGTCATTTTCCCCACAATATACATGGTATAGCAGAGATTATATAGAGGGCATATAGACCATTACAAAAACATTTTTTTTTGCGTGTTAAATCAACAGGGCACATAAAAATAGTGTCTGGTATATATATATTTATTTTTTTCATTCAACTCGTGGGCCGAAGTAAAAAAACCAGAAAAGATTCCTTCATTGACACTTACAAACATTGATGGACGAATCCCCTGCTGTTTGCATTGTATGACATTTGTACCGGGTGTACCATACTTAAAGGAGAACTATGAGGCAAGTGAAAATCAGTCAGCCTCATAGTTCGAGCCGACGTGCAACTGTCACACATCGACATGCAGCTGGGTGGATCTAGACTAGGGCACAGCACAGATGAGATAGATGATCACACTTACCATTAGCAGAAGGGGAGTTACAAAAAACCAGCAGATTCTCCACCATAACCAGAATGGCCAACCCTTTTTCCCAATCATCATTTCAATGTCTTCGATGAAGCGATTTCCCCCTTTACAAGGCACAAGAGAACAAGTACTTATAAACACTGTAATAGGATTCTGTCATTTTCCCCACAATATACATGGTATAGCAGAGATTATATAGAGGGCATATAGACCATTACAAAAACATTTTTTTTTGCGTGTTAAATCAACAGGGCACATAAAAATAGTGTCTGGTATATATATATTTATTTTTTTCATTCAACTCGTGGGCCGAAGTAAAAAAACCAGAAAAGATTCCTTCATTGACACTTACAAACATTGATGGACGAATCCCCTGCTGTTTGCATTGTATGACATTTGTACCGGGTGTACCATACTTAAAGGAGAACTATGAGGCAAGTGAAAATCAGTCAGCCTCATAGTTCGAGCCGACGTGCAACTGTCACACATCGACATGCAGCTGGGTGGATCCAGACAGTATTGTCGGGATCCGTCCCGGCTGTGGCGTCTGAGTATATATATATATATACTGAGCTTTGGGTGACGGGAGGACGCCAGTTTGTGTCCTCCCGTTACCCTTAGGAGAATTATGGGGAAAAGCACTGACCCCATAGTTCTCCTTTAATTCAAAGCAACCATGGCAGAATAGGAGAAATCATGCCAACATAGACATATGGAATGTGGAATGCAAAACGTATGCCATGAAGAAAGGAAAAAAAGTGTATATTGGTCCTAAAAACTGATTAGTACATATAATATATTCTACATATATATATTACAGTATTTATTTCAGATGGAACGTCTTACCATAAATCCAGCAAATTCCAACAATTTCAAGAATAGCAGCAATAAGTATTCCCCATCCAGCGCAGAAATAATCAATTAGATCCACCCAATAGATCCCTGCCTGTAAAATGAGTGTGAATTACTATGTATACCAGTTATGGACCATGCTCTATATTTTATAAATGTAAAAGAAAGTTCCACTTTCATTGAATACTCTATACTGTATTGATACACAATTAATTTTCTGTTCATATTTAATTGAAACCTTTTCCCTTAAATCTGCCGCTTAAATCTGTTTTTTTTTTAAAAAACAGCCAAAAAAGAAAAATGCTACTTCCTGGCAAGCACGGGAACTGAGGACATCCTCTACATTGTTTACAGAAAGAAGACCCTCAGAAGTCAAATTACAGACACCCCATTTCATTTTAGGTATGATATTTTCAAGGATTCTTTCAGGCTAATAGGATGCAGAGGATGCTACTTTTGTTTTTTCAATGCTAAAACAGATCAGGTGGGTGTAATATACATAGAACCTCCCTCCTATTATTCAGCTTAAAAGCTATAAATCTCTTAAAAGGGTTTATTACAGTATTTGCAATGCGTACAGTTCTTCTGAAAGGTTAAGATTCACTCTACAGGACACAAAAAAAATAATATTAAAGCAAAGCAATTTCTTTTATTTTATTTTACACCTTGACCACAAGGGGGTACTCCACAGCTATAGATTTACTAAAATCATGTTTTAATTTCAGATCAAGCAGATATACATATTTGTTCTGTTATCCTCTAAATCAACACTTCTAGAATTGCAAAAGGTTGAATTTGATAGACCGGTTTCTTTTGCCATTCTATTTGCTCGGCTGATGTCTTGGTCGTTGGGTTCGGTTGGGTTCGGCTAATGGTTCGGCTGCTTTCGCGGGCTGTACGGGCTTTTGTGAATAGCCCGTACAGCACCCCCTCGGTTCTCCTGAACCGAAGGGGTCCTGGTGCCGAAGCTAGCCGAAGGATCGGCCGAAGCTACGGCCAGATCCTTCGGCAGCTTTGTGAATAGACCCCTATGTGATCTAATATGAATGTCTTTGTTGAACAATTGCATGGCAAGCCATGTAAAAACAAAAACAAATCCAATATAAGACAATATTCAACTTTTTCTAGTTTTGTCAGTAACCAGGTACTGTCTAAGTATTGATCTATAGGCACTGCATTCTGTTTTATGTAAACCAAAGGCTTCTTTTACCTGGCAGGTTCAACTTGGTGTGTGTAACCTTCTAGCTACATAAATATTAAAGAAATGCTAAAATTGTCAAAAGAGAACCTGTCAGGGTAGAAAAAAAAATATACAGAAGAAGTATGTAGCTCAGGAATTCTATGTACTCAGTTAAGGTCAATAATGCAATGGTTGACCATAGATTATGATGACAACTCTGGAACCTCGCCTTTAAAAAAGTTGGCAGTGACAAGTCATGAATTCTATCATGACAGTTTCTCTTGAAATGAATACATAAACAAATAGGTGCATATGTGTTTATGTGTTTTATGAAACACATATATATATA
>NW_017306641.1:1243792-1258670 GCF_000935625.1 Nanorana parkeri | reverse complement strand
CTATCTATCTATCTATCTATCTATCTATCTATCTATCTATCTATCTATCTATCTAGATAAATGAGCCAAGATGAACCAGACTGGGCTGATCAGCATCTAGCAGGCAAAGCCATCTGTTTTTGTAAACTGGTAAAGGGGTGAACTGTGCATCTATAGTGGCTGCTTCTGGCACTGTATTTATATGGCAGATGACTTCTGTAGCCATAGCAGATATCTTCCAGCGGAATAGTGTCATCACCTGATTCTGGCTTCTGGGAGACTACTCATAGTAGATGTAAGCTCAAACTGGAAAAACTTTAGTTTGCTTAAAGCTGAACTCAGGGCACAAACAATGTTTATTCAAATGTATTAGTTGATTTAAATCTAGTGCGTGCGCTTCAAATGCCTTTGATAACCTAGATATTTTTTTTTAAAGGTAGTATAGCAGAGCTGTGGGAGGGACCTAGCAGGCACCAACCACTACAGGCTGCCTGCAGAAAACTACAGGAGGGGGCGGATATAAGACCTGTCACCCTGCACAAGGAGAGAGAGCAGGATTGACTTGTCTTTATTACAGGAAGCTCCTGCACAGTGGAAAATTTCCTGCACTGGATTACTGCACAGATCTGGAAGAAATACACAAAGCACACCAAGCTTGAAGTACAAATACACATGTCTCTTGCATTTAGAAAATATTTGCTTATCCCAGAGTTCACCTTTAAACACTCCATATCAATCAATTGACTTTTTTTTTCATTTCATACTATTTTCATCCTTTTTTTGCATTTCAGGGGTGCTAATCACCTTCACCCCATTCCTGTCTGCATCTAACATGGGCTATACATAATTGCTCTGAACCGGCTTCCTGATAGTGACAAAGGTGGACCATGACAGTGTGTGTCATCAAAGAGGCTTGTAGCTTCTGTCTGGGGTCCATGTGAAAAGGTGACAATGCAGAAGTACAATAGGGAGAAAGCTGTCATCCATAATATGAATCATTGCAACAATTGCAGTAAAACATAAACAAGCAAAAGCATTGATTACCTGAGTAACACAGACAAGCCCAAGTAAGAAGAACATAATGCAGGCTCCTAAAGTAATAACACCTCTCATCTTCTTCATCATCTCAGGAAATGCGTCGTGAATGGTGGTTGTAATTGTTTCTGTCATAGGAAACACACGCTTTAAGATATTTATCCTAAATTAAGTATTCAATTTCTTTAGAAATGGGCAATGATATACTATACAGTACTATACACAAGTAAAGCTAGACTACGAGACACACATTGGGGCTAATTGACTAAAGAAGAAGGTGACGCTGTGTTTACTTAGAATAACCATCAGGTAAAAGGGAAATAAAAACAACAGGATTTTTGTTTGTGAAATCCTTATTTACTAAACTATGTGAACATTCACTTTTCAAAGTGAACATGCTGCACACCTTAATCCACCCTATTAGAGCCATGTAGAGACCACTTTTGCTTTTTTTCTAAATCCATCTATACTGATGTAAAGTAGCATTTGAAAATCAGTCATGTGGGTGTGTTCAATTTACATTTAAAACACCACAGTAGAAAGATAAATGGATGTGGGAGGCCTCATTATTAGTTGCTCTGCACTTGTCAGCTAAGAGTATATATTTAAGAATTTACAATGCTCATATGGCACTTAGTAACATTGCAGTAAACATACACTATGTATAAAACAAAAAGCTGGTAGAGCACCTAGTTTGCTCATAATTATCACAGTCGTGGAGTGCTCCTGACTATACTTTTGTCATCCACTTGTACATTGTGAAAGATAAAAACAAAAAAAGCATAATAAATAACAAAATTTGCGTTTAGTTCTTGTGCAAGTTTTTTTTGTTCCCTAATGATCCAGAAAAAGCCAAATTACTGGATTTGACAAATTTGTACTTAAAGGAGAACTATGACATGAGTGATTTCCACTCACCTGATAGTTCTAAGCCGACCTGTGACAATGAGACTGTCACAGGTCGGCTCAGTAGATCGGGAGGTGAGGGAACACATACCGGGTTCCCTCACCTCTCGATCCTGTCATGGCTCTCTGCCGTGACAGGGGGAGGGGCTGGATTCCCCTCTCCCCGCTCCGATCTGCCAGCGCTGACTGGCGGAACGGACAGGGGAGGGGGCGGGTACAGCTGGCTCTGCCTCTAGATAGGCAGAGCCAGCTGTCACTCACGCAGCTGGGCGGATCCTGTCATCTAAGTCGGGATCCGCTCTAGGTGCGGCGTCTCAGTATACCGTGAGCTGTAGCTCGCGGTATACTGAGCTTAGGGTAACGGGAGGACGCTAGTTTGTGTCCTCCCGTTACCCCAAGGAGAACTATGGGGAAAAACACTGACCCCATAGTTCTCCTTTAAGCATTTAGAGCCAGATGTGCTAAAGTATATGTATAGTCATAACTTTTTTTCTCAAACAAACACAATCCTAACAGTGAATTTGGTTTTTATTCAAGAAAATTATCACTTCTCACCTGGGAAGACCTTTCACAAGATTTTGGAGTTCATCTATAGTAATCTGTACCCAATCAGTCAACAGAGCATTTGCAGGGTTGGGTACCGATGTTGCATGATAATACCTGGCTCACAGTCAAGGTTCTAATTAATTCCCAAAAACATTCAATAGGGTGGAGGTGAGGGTTGGGTTTACACGACTCCAGTTCTCCACACTAAACTTGTCAAATCATGTCTTTATGGATCTGGCTGTGGGCACTTGAACTCAATAATTTGGAGAGACGTCAACATACTTTTGGTCATATAGTGTAAGTGGCCGTGGAATGTCTCTTTCCCTTTTCCTACAGTGGAACTGCTGCCTGGAGAAGCCAGTTAGGTGTTTTGCCATAAGGACTGGGTTCACATCTAGGTGACAGCGCTTTTGCACGTTTCTATGCACACGTTTCTGTTGTGCATTTTTGTGCACTTGTTGCCTGGTTGTACGCACGTTTTATGCGCACAAATCAGATTGTGCATTTTTGTGACCAGATTGTAGCTCATTGACATGAATTAGCAAACGCGTGTAAAAGGTGTGCAAAAACACAGCAAACACACGTTTTAAAGCGTTTACTATTAGGTATAAGGGGCCAAAACTAGCTGTAATATGCCAAAAAAAAAAGCTCATGTACTTTTTCCAGCGACAGGCGTTTTGCTTATTGTGACAAAATGCTCAGATGTGAACAGGGCCATAGAAATTAATGGGGCAGAAAAAAACGCTACAGAATGCTCAGTGTGAATCAGGCCTCAATGTCCCCTTTCAACCCTAAACATCAATTTAGAGTCAAGTTCAAAATTTGTAAGCTTATGCTAAAGCTCACCACACACATTACAATCTGACTGTACAAACTACTTTAGAGCTACCAAGAACTATATGGAAAAAATGGCTTGCCTGACTGGATACATATTGATTGGATGGTTTAAACAGGGACCCGTATTACATTTTTTGGCAAATCTAAAGTTGTTTGTACAAACATTATACAGTTGGATTGTAACGTGTATGGTGAGTTTAAGAGAAGAACATTGGCATTCTCACTGGTCATCAGCATTCTTCCATTTCATAGCATAACCCATTGTAATTTCTATTTCCAGGATTCAGACCTTATAGTACCAACATTCATTATACTATCCAATAATTACATGCTTTCTTGTCTCACCTGCTGAATCTAAATGACTCCACGTTTAACAATGTACATGTCGGGTCATATTCTTACTTATCAAACCTGATTATTTCCCACAACATAAAACATACTGCTTGACTCACTAAGGAGGAACACTATATAAATCTGATTACTCAGCAAGGACTATTAACACCTGAGGGGTAGAGAAATGTGAAGTGTTCCAGCAGCTTTTCATAAGAGCTATACTTACCTTTGTTTCTTTGCTAGATGTTTTCTGCTACAAAATAATTTATTCTGAGACACTTTTTTTTTCCAAAAATAGATTAAAAAAATATTTTGAGTCATGTGTGATTTAATTATAAGCTTTAAAGCAAAAGTTAACATTATAAATAAATGCCAACCATCAAAGAGAACATAGAGAACTAACCTCTTCTGCTGCCTGTGCCCTGAAGTAAGGAAAAAAACCTTCAGCAGGAGATTGAACAGCATCCAAAACTTTCAGCAGTGACAATTTCTTGTTCACCAGCCACATGCTGTGTTTCCTCCTAGCAGCCCCACTGTCACTTCGGGGCACAGTAGTGATATAGTGGGATGGGGAAAGCTTGCTATCCAGTCCTACTATTCTAGTAGTGCCTCCCTGCCTTTTCATTATTGTAAACTAGACTATAAATGACACCAGTGAGTACCTGTATTCACGTCTTATACATTAATATCACTTATTCCTTCAACCTATTCAAATCAAAGGAATATTTCAGTTTGGGTAGTACCACTGCAAATCAGTTGTAGCACAGTGATGTGTATTGGCTAGAACTGGTATGACTTTGTTGAGCAGGAGGCACACCAGCTGCACTTACCTACAGAGGCAAACTGAGAATCAAGTCCTAAGGTGAGGAGCATAAAGAAGAACAGAATTGACCAGAGTGGGGCCACAGGCAACTGTGACAAAGCTTCTGGATATGCAATGAATGCCAATGCAAATCCTAGAGAAAAAGAACATAATAAATTGTAATACATTATATATAATAGGCATTTAAGTATCTACAGCGTATGGCGGCACATAGCTGGTTAACACATGCAAGGTATACAAGTCAAGTACTTATTGGGTATTAGCCTATATAAAGCACAGTTTGATCATCCACATTACCTTTACAATGACCATGTCAATTATTTTAGGGATTATTGGATTATTGCAAGCTAATCAAGGTAATCATTGTAAGGTAATCAGGATACTTTACTATATTGTGTCTCCTGATATACTCACCAAATCTAGAGATACTGCACAAAGACCTCATAATTATATGTCATTTTCATCAAGTTCAGATTTAATACACACTGCTTTATAATGTACATAGATGCATTACCTCCTACAGCGAACCATTCACATCCATCTCTGCCCCTGAGGTTCATTCAGAATAATGTCCCTACCACAATATACACTCATACACACATTTTATATGTTTAATCTGTTACTTAGGGCCAATTTTGTCAGAAGCTAGGTAACCCATGACAGTAATCTAAAACTGTTTACCTGTACATTTTATTTTAAAGGGTCTGTTTACACACAATATTCACACAACCTTCATCCAAGATTCACACACATATTTCTATTAGAAAAGAATAAAATTAGAAAAATGTGTGAATCTTGGTTAGAAGTTGTGTGAATCTTGTGTAGAAAGATAGACCCCTAAGTGTACAAACTGATGCATTATTTTTTTTTATTTTTTTTATGATTCTTTTTATATTTCTGAAAATATAAGCATAATACTTCATTGTAAAATATTACAAATTGAAGGATTTCTGTTAATTTTTTAAAATGTGTAATGAATACTTTTTACAACTGCTTCTAACCAATTGTTAGTGCTACATGTTACTATATATGCTCTCCACCTATTTCTTTGATAATTAGTAGTCGGTTGCAAATTATATATGTGAATGTACATGCAGCGGGATGTTTGATCATTTGATTTGCTCCGTCTCTTGGGCAGTATGATTTTAGTTAATCAGGTTTTTTGAGTCAAAAAGATGCTAATGCATCTTGTATTTTACTTTACACTTTAGCATTAAGTGCTTTTACAAACCATTAGATTTACATGCCTTAAAGTGACATTAAACCCTCCCATTTTCCCCCATTGTAATGCTGCTTTAAGGACTTACCTTACGTGATGCCTCTTGATCTGATCATCTTCTTCCTTCCACTTGTTTCCAGCAGTCCCTCAAGCGCTGGTGCCAGTTTCTGATCCAGCGCAGACAGCTGTTTCTTCCTGTCCCACAGAGTCTGTCCCAGGGACCTGCGGTCAGGGGAGGCAGGTGAAGTAGAGCCTCACCTAGAATTATGGAGGAAAAAGCTGTCAGCTTCATGCCTGAAGCTGACAGCTTTTTCTTCATTCGGGGACCTGTGTACTGCGGTAGGAGCGAGCGGCGGAGACAGAGGTAATCTGCTTGGTAACTTTTTTATTTCTTTTATGTATTTGCACATATCTACTGCTTGCTATCACTATGCCTTTAATTCTACTTTATGCCTCACTGCAAAAGTACATCATTAAACTTTTTCAAACATATGCCATTATAAGCAGCCATACTGAAATAAACACTTAGCATGCTTTATTTGAATTAGTTACCTGAATCCACAACATCTTTTACTGGTTTCTGTGCTCTAAAAGCCATGTGACCAAGTATAGAGAAGATGGCAAATCCCGCAAACACACTGGTGAGGCAGTTAGTTACACACACCATTATGGCATCTCCATAACTGTTGTTATGAAATTTGTTGTAAGACGAGAGAGCTACCAGTCCGCCCCATGCCACTGACAGAGAGAAGAAAATTTGGGTAGCGGCATCTTTCCAAACCTTTAACAAGAAACAAAATATAAAAATAATTGTGATGTCTACATGGTTGCAGTGTATTCTTACCGGGAAACCTAGCAAAACCATTGACGATGACAACCTAAAGAGGCTGCCTACTTTAACTGTAAAAGTGGAAAGCTTTTTACCTTTGAAATTATGTCTACTACAGCCTCTCTTTGGTTTCCATTTCTTCAAGATCTACATTTTTAGTCAGGAGATAATGGTACTTGTCAGTGTTCTATGGGTGAATATAAGCTGATAGTACTGGAAACTCTTAGAACCATATAGGTTGAACTCGATGAACATGTGTCTTTTAAACCTGACTAACTATGTAACTACGGTATGTAACATGTTCTTTATCAGGGCTGGAGGGCAATGATGAGCTAACTACACCCCTTTTATTGTGCCAGTCCTTATGACCTTGATTTGCTTTGAAGTACAGCTCTATAGACGTCATACCATGTATGCAAGTATGTTCTACATATATTAAAGTATATTGTAACATTATCAAAAACTTGGTCCTGTTTGATTAGTCTATTAAACAAAATCTTCAAATGACTGAATCCACATATCGATATTGTATTTTTCTAGTATTTTAGCATACTCTTAATGGAAATTATGTAGTGTACTGACTTCCAAGGTTATACATGTGACCAGGTTAATAAAAGGTGCCTCTGATGTATGATATCTCAATTTATTTGTACTGCACATTGGAGGGGACAGTCAAGAGTGCAAATGCGAGTCATAAGACCCAAAGCTGTCAAAAATGGAGTCTTCTTAAAAAAAAGTGGCTGTATACCACACATTTACTGAGAGCAGTGGCCTGCTTCTGCTGTGCTGCACAATAGCAATGTGCAACTATGGTGCTGACAGCAAGGCTCCTGCTAGGAGCTTCTGTCAGTAAAGCCAAGTAGTGTTGGGTGGTGGCAACCAGGTTGACAACAGGAATACAGGGATGCCTTGCATCCACATGGCCTCCTGTGCCTCAGATTAAAAGCTGAGGGATACAAAACTGACTATGTCTATAATGGATCTGCTCCCCTGCTTAGCATGGTTATAATGCTTCAGGAACACAAGGGGACTGGTAGGATCCCCAGCTATTTTCTGCTAAATACAAATGTTAATGAAAAAGAAGGAAGGCTCAATGCCGAGAAAAGAATGTGTAAATAAAATATCACTAATAAGGTTTAGATAAACTTTAACTACTCTGGAGTTGTAACATCAGTAATGAGGTAGAGGAAGAAATAAATTCTATTCATAGATCTGTCTATGCTGATTGCACATAATAAAACTAGCTATGATGTGAACAGTGACTTACAATAAAACAAAACATTCTTACAATACTTCTCTGATTAACATATAATCATTATTGACAGTATAGAAACTTACATCTGCATTAGCCAGTTTTGAAATGTCAGATTGCGTTCCAATATAAAAACTAATTCCATCATAGGCTCCTTCCAGCGTAACCCCTCGTATCAGCAGAATGAACAGTACAACATATGGAAATATAGCCGTAAAATACACCACCTATCAAAGCAAACATCACAAGATCAGCATGCTATACTTCATTTTATCAGATAACTTTTTAATCTGGTATTATAGATTGGACTGGTAGATTCACATATAAAGTAAAATCATGCAAGTTGACACCACGCCGGTACAAGGAAAAGTTACAAACTTATATTAAGTGAAAGTGTGCTCAGACTATAGTATTCACATATGTAAAAAAGAGTGAAATCTCTTTAAAACAAGCTTTCATTCACCAATGTAGCTAAATGCATTGAGGAGAAATTAATTTTAAAAGTTCACAACAGAGGCACTGAAATCATATCTTCTTTCCCCTTTTCTTTCTATGGAAAGCAGAATCTCGGCAGGCTGCCAGCCCTTTTAATGTAATAAACACACAGCCGGTGTTTCCAAGCTGTTAGAAACTGACTTTAGAGCTTGTGATGTCTGAGGATTAATTGCTTCATAGTACATGCAGCTACAGAGGTCAGGGATGGCTTGTTTTTAAGATTATATAAATATGTCTTTAGTCTGAGCACAGGTTCACTTTACAGTGTATATACAGCTAAACCTTTTTTTTTTCTTAGTTTTGGATAGAGTGTGAAAGGGCTAGGACCCTTTTGGGGGTTTTACTGCTATCCAGTTCTCTTCAAGAGATTTACTTGCACTTCCTGCCCTGCTGACAATGTTTTACCAGACAGAAAGTGTGGGGAATTCTCCAACAGCAACAGAGGCAGAAATGCATTGTTTGCCTTAGATTAGGGGAAACCTAGAACCCTGGTCAGCTTTTTTTTATTTCTGTATCTGTCCCTGTTGCATATTTTTCCTCACTTTCTGTGTGGTAAAACCGTTGTCAGCAGTAAAATAGAAGGTAAATCTCTCTAATGGAGACCTTGATAGGAGTTCCGATTCTTTTTCTACTTAGTCCAAAACCAAAAAAAAACAGTTTTTTTATTCACATTACTTTCAAAATATAATAACGTTGGCCTTCACATGTAGAGTGACAAATACATGACTCTAAGCACAGCTATGTATTGAAGTTTAAATGTAATTCTGCAACAGACCTTCCTACACGTTTTTCAATTCAAAAATGCACTGCCATTCAGATGGATTCATAACTAAAAGTAACCAGTACTTCTCAGGCATATATTAAAAACGTGACAGTAAAAAGTGCATATTGTTCACTAATGTTCCATACTGCAGACAGTCAGGCAGTAGCCAAGTTAAAACCAGACCAAATATAATATGATATTAGTATGTGAAATGTTAAGCTATTTAAGCCGCATCTGTTAATATTTGGTAGAAATGGATTCTTTATGAGGTAATATAATTTCAAGCTGGGTACATCTGTATGGTTTATAATGTAAAGATGGGGCATTGGCACTCCAAATAGTGAATAGTGCAACTTTTATTGACTAAAATGCAGCAAATCACATAAATGCAATGTTTCAGGGTCACCCTGAATTCCCCTTCTTCAGACAAGACATGTGTCTTGCCTGAAGAAGGGGATCCTGTGTGACACCAATATGCTGCATTTATGTGATATGCTGCATTTAATTCAATAAGAGACACGCTATTCACTATTTGGAGCGCCGGTGCCCCATCCTTACTTTGTGATTGTCACGGCACCATCCGTTGGTCACCAGAGCACCCGCCAGTTGTTTTTGGACTAAGTGGTCAGGAGTGCGATGGGTTCATGGACTACTTCTGTATGGTTTATGACGCAGTCTCTCTTAATGGTTTATGTTACAATGCATTTTAATGCATGGGTGCGTATATAATTTACAGGGCAATGATTTTATTGGTTTAGTGTAAAAAGCGTTTTATTGGCAGATACAGAGGTACTTTGTGTGAGGTCACATCTTGAGACTTGGGTTCATTTTCTTAACTTTATGGGATAATATTTGCAATTGCTTTATGTTGCTAAAGGGCATGCATTTTAGTGAGGTTGATTGTTTTGTAGCAGTGCAGGGGTAGCCAACTTAATGTTCAGCCTGTTAATGGTGTACCTTATAAGTTAATGGTGTATCATATAGTTTTATGTCAGGTATAATAATTACGTACAGGGGCTAATTGACTTTGAATATGACTTTCAAGAAGCAAAAGCTTAGCATGAATACAGGTCACAGAGTTTACCATTGGCATTAACATGTTGAACCCTCTTACAGTGTATGTAAAGTCAAACATTTTTTTAATTATAATTTCAATATAGTGTTAAATCCTTTATCAGGTGTTCATTGTTGTTTGTGTTCCTGGTGGGGAGATTCCCCCTCTCTGCTTGTCTTGGTGACCATTGTCCCTCGTGCAGAAAGTGATAGGAAATCCAAACTTTTAAAGTTATTACAGTAACAGAAGGTAAGCAGAGATTTTTCAATGGGGAAACTTGTTTTGATAACAAGAGGGAGACAAGGGGAGATTTCATTTTTGAAGGGTTTCCTCTTTCTTCTGGTTCTGTCTCTGGGACAGGAAGTGAAGGAAAATGCCCCTAACAGGGCAAAACTGACAGGAGTCTTGACCATTCCATAGTCTATCCAAACTATAAAATGTTTTGGATTTAAACACACTTTAAAGCCCATTTCCACCTTTGCAGAGGTATTTTTTTTAAAAAGCATATGCCAGCAATGTACATCAAGTGTACATGAAGCAGGCATATGCAGCTGCTGTGTATGAATACACAAAATTACTTTTTTTTGTTAGCTTTCCTCTTTGTATCCTAATAGATGGCTGCCTCTGTGTTTTGCAAGCTCTTAATCAGCTCTCCCATTTATTAGTATTCATAGTGGCACTCCCCCCCTTCTTCCCCCAGACAGTGTAGTGTGTGTAAAGGCAGAGCTGGTGTTTGCTAATTATGTTACAAGGAATGGCAGGGAGGGGGGGGGGCTGGGTTTACAGCCTAAATACAATCCTACCCTGGTGTCTGACTGATTTTCCTGTGGAGAATATTTAGAATTCTTAGGCTTCAGGCCTAATAAAATGTTCATTAAAAAATTGAAGAAAGTCTAAAATGTGAGTTGTGAAAATGTGCACATGCATACATCATCATTGCACCTCTACTTTACCACAATAAATGCCAACCACTTACAAAGGTGGAAATGGACTTTAAGGTAAAAATTAGGATTAAAGGATATCTGTCTCAAAGTAAAACATCTGTGTTAGAAGGTTTTAATGGATGCAACCATTTCCTCTCATACATACTGTGTACTAGTTTGGGGGTAGTGAAGCTAAATTTAATCACTGTGTCACTAGAAGTCAGTCAATGATTCATGGAAGAAGTACTTCCAGTTAGGTCTATGAGTAATAAACACTAGTTATCAAGCCAGCCACTTTATTGTCTTGGGGAAATAAGCCTTTAATCTTGTTAGTTTGGAAGACAACTTCTTATAAGTTGTCTGAGCATTCTTAATGCAATCGGTCGGTGTGGCTGTTATCTAGCACAGCTGAGGCACCCATCCAATCCTGGGGACTTCGATCCATCCACTGCCAAATAGTGCAAGTTCCACGGCATGAATACCACTGCCAGTGATGCTACAAAGATCTGCACTGGTGCTGATCTAACACAGTTTCAGAAAGTTGAGCAATGGCAGATTTAAGAGTTTTATTGGGGTCTTGGCTGCTTTAGATAACAGTTTTTCTAACATGTTACCTTTTAGATGTTCAGAACCACGTACAAGAAGTTGTCTCCCAGGCATATAAGGTTCAAGCAAACTAACTGTTAAATAATGTTTATAACACTTTTTGTTCCCTGAAGTCCTTGGGTTTTGAATTTTGTGCTATGCTGCCTAAGAACATGTGTTACTCTTGCTTGTTGCTGGAAAAGAACGGAAGATACCTTTACTATTCCACTAATACCGTTACTTAACTTTATGCAGGTGCAAGTCATATATATACAAGTCATCTATAAAAATGGAAAATTCCAATATTCCTGAGTGAGTTGCAAAATGTCATACAAGCTTATTGGAACAAGACTGCCAATAAAAACACTTCATAGTGATGTAGCATTAAGTTATACCTTTTCCGCAGGCTGTAGCTGCTCGCGTACAAATGTATTCTCATAGAATAAAACAATATTTGTGAAACATTTAAGGGAAAGGCCATAATCTCATCATTGGATCAGTACTTTACAGCTAAGCTTTATCTTTTCTCTCTTTGCGAGTAGCTTATGTACTGTCCTTTTCTTAAAAATACTACATGTATTTCACAGAATATTCTTTGTGCAAAGCATACCTTTCCAGAAGACTTTATACCCTTGAACAAGGCAGCACCAATGATTATCCATGCCAAGAGGAGACACAGGGCCAGATACCAGACAACATTTCCAGTTTCATCAAGTCCACTAGATCGGCGAAGTGCCACTTTACTATAAAAGATGACAAAGTCCACTATTAGTATTACAAGGCTACTAGTGCAGATCAGAACATGTGCTTTTTATGTATTATGAACTGGATGGGGATTCATGGGAACGTGTAAACATATTGAGTGGAATATATAGTAAATATTAAGTATTAACGTCTCTTATGCTCCAAACTTTACAGTTTAGCCTGGGTTTGAAAGTAATAACTCACATTCATCCAGGTAGGTTACGGAAGATAGCATATTCCACATAAGGAAGTATGAAATTAAACAACTTCATAGCTCATATATGTGCTAAAATGAGAAACCGGGAAAGTTTAGTGTTACAAGCCTTAGCATACAAAAAGGTCAAGGAAAATGAATATATTTAACCAGACTCCGTTGGATATTTCCAGTCTTGATACTGAAAATCTACTGTAAACCATAATTTAAAAAGCAAAAGTCAACAACAACCCTAAAAAAAACAATTATTGAGATACAATTGTTATCTAGAAACTTCTGCAACTATTCTTAGATGAGAAAGTCCTATATTTTGTCATTAATGAGAATTATAATCCTTTTCTAATTCAATTTTGCAGGCTTCTTATTGTGCTTATGGGAGAGATTTCAGCCGCTTGTTGCTGATCCAAAAAAATGCACAATACTGACCGGAAACAACATTATCTACATAACTTGTGTAAATAATCTAGATCATTTACACAAGTAATCTAGAGTTCTGTCATCAGTCTGACTTTACTTATTGCATACTTGTTCCAGGTCAGTAAATCAGAAAGTGCTTAAACCAGAGACCACCAGGGAACTAGCGTTTTTAGAAATGGTTCAGTGATAGTAGCTAACATACTTTTCTCAGTACAGGTTTCCTTTAAGTGTGCCTGTCATTATTTTGATACAGCTGCTTTAATCTCTTGCCTGATTGGTGAGATTATGTTCATTCATTGTAGTCACCACCTCTACAATTTAATGATAGGACAATAGTACGTATGGTAATTAATTTCTTTGCATTGAAAGAATAGGAAAGTGAATAGAGCAAGTTAAGTTCACCAGTAATCTCGATTATATTGCTCATTCTCTAAGGCATTAAAGTTGTTTACATGGCAGGTACATTGCCAGAGACTTGAATTAGGCATAATAGCACATGCTTGATCTCATGATGTCTCTATTAACAACAGCATCCAAAGATTGAGGGCCACATGTTGCTTGGCAGCAGCAAATTTACTACCATATGTTCGTTGTTAAAAAAGGGTTCATATATTGACATTTAACTCCTAAGACCACGCTTTAGTTGCTAACTAATACAAATGGCAGTACCGCATTATTATATGATGTTTTCCAGTCTCCTTCATCTATCAAACATGAACAATTAATAACAGCTTGAATATACTCACTCCCAATATTGTTTGCTAGGAAGTTCGGTATCAATAAACACAGTCGTGTTTGCCAAGCATGTGTAATTGTTTTCGTTGACCCAGGTAAGATTTACACTTTCAGTGAGTCCTGGCTGTAGAATAATGTTACAAAACCCTGTGGACACAAAAGATGTTATTAATCAGGAGCAGGTAATTAAAAAGTATCCCTAATACAAAGTCCTTAATAATCAATCTGTCTTTTTTGTTAGCACAGTGTCAGGCATATAATCACTGAGAATAAGCTATCTAGATAAGTTGTCACCATCATAAAGATAAAGCAGCCTTGTTTCTAAAATGATATAAAGAAACCTGTCAATAAGTTGCATATCATAGTCAAACCTGGAATGTTTTAATTACTTTACAGGTAACTTATTAAGTGGTGGTCTCCTGAAGTGACATGCTTTTATAACTGTATATATACAGTATAGATACTATTTAAGTATAATTCAAAGGTCAGCTATTGACAAAGACAATTGACAAGACTGGCCACGGACAATGACCCGGCTTCCTGAATGGCTGGGAATCCGGCTTCCCAAGCAAATCAGAATGCCGGGGAGCGGGTAGTGACCCGCCTCCTGGCTTCCTGATTGGCCAGGAAGCAAGCTCCATGCTGATTGGCTGGGATGTTGGCTTCCCGGCCAATCTGCTATGCCAAACAGCATGGAGCTGGCCAATCAGCATGGAGCCGGCAGTGACAGCTAGCTCCGCCCAACAGTTTTCTATTGGCCGGCGGTTCTGCAGCCGTCAAAAAAAATAAAAAAAATAAAAACATCGCACCCGCCCTCTGCTGCTGTCAATCACTACAGGGGACCTGATGGAGAACTGCAGGTCCCCTCTGCAGATTGACAGCAGCAGTGGGCGGGTGCAATTGCTAGTTTGCTATTGGTTATTGCAAATTGAAATAGCCAATAGGAATCTAGCAATGCATTCCTATGGTGCAATGTATTTATTTATTTATTTTTTTATTCTGACGACAGCCAACGGCTTGATGTCAGAATAAAAAAGAAAAAAAAAGAAAAAGCAGTGTTTGTCTCCTGGGTGGCCGGGAGCGGGAGACTCCCGGAGCGTCCGGGAGAGTTGGGCTGTCTGGAGATCAGTGTCCCTGGTTAGCTGATAACCAGGGATGCTGATCTCCCTGCAAGCGGCTGAGCCAGCCG
>NW_017306641.1:1221700-1243703 GCF_000935625.1 Nanorana parkeri | reverse complement strand
ATATAGTAGAAGACTGAAGATCTTGGAAAAAAAAGATAATAGTTAGTTATAAAATGCTTGATATTTATCAAAGATTTTAAACCTGTTTTTTAAATAAATAGAAAACACTTGGGCATGGAGTATGGGATTTGAACACTAAGCAGCTGACTTGGCAGGGCAGTAGGAAATCCTGGATGGTAAACAAAGTTCAGAAAATGGTCACCTTTGGCTTGTACTGATTTCTTTTAGCTGATTTAGTAGAAGAGGGACAGTATGGTAAGAGTGAAATCCAGTCTTTGCATGTAAAAACAATAACATATTTTGGTGAACAGGTGTAATGTAAATAATATGCTGATAAACCAGAGAAAGATAACTGAAAATCGATGATGGCTTGTTGCCAATAACCAATTGGATTTACCTTTAGGTACTTTGCTGCACTTGCTGTCAGACCATTCAAAGCACTCCGACCACGGTAACACACTTCTAAATGAAGCAAACAAATAGTACAGGCTGTATGCAATGATGACATTGTAGTAAATAGTGACTAGAGTTGAAATGAGGACCATTGTAATTCCTACTCCTGTGATGGAAAAAAAGTAAAAATTATTAGGATAAATAGCATATATTTCTGTATAAGGCATATTTTTAAAGCATCAGAGAAAAAAAGAAGCGGATTTGATGCCTTTAGTGACCAATTATAAACTTTGTTTTATTTAAGAAAACCTAAATGTATGCTTTTGGCAACAACTCCATTCTCAATAATACACACACACACATACAGTGTATATACTTTCAATAATGTAACTATAGCAGTCATAGCAGTCCAGGCGGCTGCTATAGGGCCTGGCGGTGGAAGGGGGCCGAATTAGGTTGTTGAGGCAAATTAAGCATAGAACATGTGAAGATAATACAACACTGTATCAGTAAAGCTCACCACACACGTGACAATCTGATTGCACAATCTTCTTTAGATCTACCAACAAGTGTGTAGTACAAGGGCCTACCTGATTGTATACAGATAGATTGGATTGATTGAGTAGGTCCGCATATTACATAGATTTGGTATATCTAAAGTTGATTGTACAGAGATTGTACAGCCAGATTGTAATTTGTGTGTTGACCCTAAGAGTCGGAGTGGTTGCAGTTGACAACAACTCTAATCTCCTGTAATGTCTACAGTGTGGAGATGATTAAAGATCCACAAGAGGAGTCATTGTGATCTTGCCATCGTTACTCACAGCTCAGAGAGATGTCATAAGGAGGGCCCCCATTAAATTTTTTCAATGGTGCCCCGTGATCTGCAGTTACGGCCCGGTATAGTTTATATACAGGGGTCTATTCACAAAGCTGCCGAGGGCAGCCGAGTGAATGACCGATCAGAAGTGAAGTTTTGTCATCTTCTGTTCACAATGTGCATTTCAACATATTATTTTTTTTATTGCACGTATATCTAACATTTCTATCACTAGGACAGACCTTCAAAGATTGGAAGTATCTTCCACACAGCCACAGGTCCTAAACTGGCAAATTGACCAAGGGAACATTCCAGAAAGAAGAGCGGTAACCCAGCTAGAGCCAACATGATGGTATATGGGATAAGAAAGGCACCTGTAAAACATATTTATTAATATAACCACATGAAACAAATTAAAAGTATAAGTATTGTAGCTTGAAAAAAAACATAGGACATAATTACAGAGGCTCAACCTGCCCCTGGCCCCATGAGGTCAGGGGCCAACTTTTAACTACATCTCCATCTAATTAATCTAATATAAAGTATTATATTATACACAGTAAGGTGATATTTCATTCATATACCAGTTTATCTGTTGTTATACATCATCCTCATTGTTCGTGTTCCAGAACAAAATGATCTTGTGTAAACATTGTGTAAGATGTGAATTTTTACTGCGCACACATTAAACACTGCAGGTTCTGGTTAAAGTGATATGGTATGAACACAGTATTGTATAATTGTTTCCTTAAAGTGTACTTAATAAGAGTGTAGAACTAAAATTTCACCTAAGGAAGTCATGTAACTATTTCAGTATATTTCTGAAAAACAAAATGAATTGATTTCGAAATGCAATTGCCAGGAAAGATTAGGTGGACATTTTTGTGTTCTATATAAGCTCAAATATACAGTATATTGTGTGTCCTCTATTTATATAACATCACTGTAGTGCTTTACAGAGTACTACATCCACATCAATATCTGTACCATTGGAACTTACAAACTGGAGATTGCCATACAAAGACAGAAACACTGCACAGATCAATTGATTGTGTGATCAACCCTCTGTGTTTGGCACAAAAATGATGATATTCTGAGCAATCTCCTAATCATCTAACAGACTTTTCTTCCAGTATTCTTAGTGACCTGGTGTGTCATATTACTGTCTCAAGGGCAATAATCAGGAGGTGTCACAAGATTTGTGAAACAGTTGAAGTACTGTTAGGTGAACAGCAGGTTATTTAGGAGTATTATTTGGCTCCAAACAATCATGGCAGTTTATGTATAAGCAGCTTAATTTTCTTAGTGCAGCCATATAAGCACACACATTTGAGAATCATTTTAGCAAGGCAGCAGTTCTTTTAATGTGTTCTGGAATTGTGGGAAGAAACAGTGGTGCCATGTAGGAATCAAAGCAAACATACAGAAAACATATGGAAGGCAGCATTTGTAAATGCAAACCTAGGATCTCAGTGATCTGAGGCAGCAATGCCCATCACATTGCTTCTAAACCCCTTGTACTATAATGTAGATATGTGGCAGTATACCATGTGAAAACCTTGGCTTTGCAAGCATTTTTCTACAATTACAGGGAGGGCAAGCCTAGAAGATTGGGAGGACTTTAGGCTATGGAACTGGAGCACTAGTGGATAGCTTGGACATGTACATTCATATCACTATACTGACTACACTGGAAGTTGTTGGATTAGCTTAATGGAATTTAGAAATTAGACTCTACCTACTGTAGGGGCCCTGAGTCTTCAGTCTATCTGTCTCACTACACCTAAACCATTGGGATCTTTTCATTGCATGGAAATCAGAAGATACAGTGAGGGGAATTTATCAAAACTGGAGCAGACAAAATCTGGAGCAGCTGTGTACGGCAACCAATCAGCTTCTCTCTTTCATTTTCAAATCCTAACTGAGCAAACTGAAGAGAGTAGTTGATTGGTTGCCCTGGGCAACTGCTCCAGATTTTTCTCTGCTCCAGTTTTGATAAATTCCCCTCAACGTAATCATATGGGTCTGCTTAGAGGTAGTCTTAGGGCTTGTTCACACCAAGCGCGGAGCAGATCCAGACCAGAGCAGGTGCAGACCGGATATCGACATGCGGGTGTATGAAAAAAACTTGTCTGGGTGTGCACGAAGGTCTGCATATAGAGTCCCAAACTGGCCCTTTGGATCTCTTTCTCTCATCAGTGGGTGCACCCAAAAGTGACGTCTCCTTACAGCACTTTGGCGTAGCAGTATAATAACCATCACCAGGAGCATGCCTGCATCCCATGGATCCATGTTGCAACAATTTTACATGTGAAACAAGGTCAGAGGAAGCAGGAAATAATCGGAACAGCTAATGAAAGGTCAGAGGTAAAAGGAAATTACCTCATAACCTTGTTAGCTTCCTGGGAAATCAAAAACGCATCAAAAACGCATCAAAAACGCATCGTGCGTGTGCAGAAACCTGACCGAATCTGCTCTGCATTTGGTGTGAACAAGGCTTTAATCTACCTTACCATAATGGGCAACAGTAAGGTTAGGTAAGAAATTCCCTGAAGACAACCCACTTTGGTGTATTACCTCCTCCATGTTGAAACGTTAGATATGGAAATCTCCAGACGTTGCCCAAGCCAACAGCATATCCCACCATAGACAGGAGATATTCTGATTTACTGGACCAGTTTCCACGTTCTGTGTTTTCATCTGTGTTTGCCGTAGGATCCTTATGAAAAAGAAAATGATGTTAAGAAAGACATCAGACATACTCAGCTACATGAGCTACGAAGAGTATCACAATTCCCATTCATCTGACCTAAATAAGATGAAGTCTGCTTGGCTGCTGTTTGGTTTTTTGGTTTGAGTGCTATCATAACTCCTTCATTTTCTAGTGTTGCAGAAATATTTGGATTCCACTTGAAAGTGAGGAGAAATCTCGCTATCGCTGATCATGTACTATAATCTTCTTGTGCAATCTCCTTTAGATCTACCATCAACTATCTAGTATAAGGGCCTGCCCGATTTTATACTAATTTAAAGGAAGGTTTACAGTAGGTTTGTCTTCATATTACTTATAAAGGGTTATTCACTAATGAGGCTTCAGCTGATCCTTCGGTTCACTTCAGCCGCCGGAGTCCTTCAGTTCACTCGAACCGAAGGGCTGCTGTATGGGCTTTTTACTATACCCTGTACAGCAGCTGAAGGCAGCCGAGCAGCTCAGCCATTTGTCCGGTGAATGACAACAGCTGGGTGGAACCAGCCGAGTAGTCATGGCTGGTTCTGCCCAAGTGTTGTACTGTAATGACAGATCAGCATCCTCAAATGACTAGGGGGCACTGGTCTGTCATAAAACAACAACAACTGGGCAGAGCCTGCTGTGATGCCACGGCTGGCTGTGCCCAGCTGTTGTCATGTATTAACAGACAAACGTCCTCAGGTTATTTGAGGACACTTGGCAGTCATTACATGGCAACTGGGCTCTGCCCAGTTGTTTTCATTTCTCCGGGACTTGCCTGAAGACTCTGGCAGGTACCGACCAAATGTAAACAGTTGGGCGGAGCTAGCGGTGATGCTAATTGTTTATATTTTGACAGCATCTGTCAGATTCTTCATTCTGCAACAGGAGTTCGTCACATGCGATCGGGTCGTAAAATGTTTTCAATAATTTTTTATTTATTATTTTTTTTATTTCGCCGAGTCATCGTCTTGGACAACGCTGGACTATGAGAATAAGGGGCAAGCAGCAGTGAATGAACTGCCGGAGCTTCGGCTCAGCTGATCCAGATGTTGGATTGGCTGAGTTGAACTGTTTCTGCCCTTCTGACCGGAGGCAGCCAAAGCCAGCCAATGTACAGCTGTTTTAGCCGATGTATGGCTGATTTTAGCCGATGTATGGCTGAAATCAGCCGTACTGAGCTCTAGTGAGTAGCTGAACGGCGTACGGCTCACTCCACTTTGGCTTGGTTATTCACTCGGCTGCCTTCGGGCAGCTTTGTGAATAACCCTCATATAGTTTTGGTTAAACTAGTGTATAATGTATGGCCAGCTTCAATCAGAACTCCGGGGGAAAAAATCGTAACCCTTGCACTGGGGCTACCACTGCACTGCAGGGGTTAAGTGCTCGCTTCTGTCTAGGTTAAAAAAAGTTATACTCACCTGAACCTCAGATCAGGCAGGCTGTGACAGTGCTCCCTTCCTCCTGTCTTCTCCTCCGCTGCAGAGATGGTCCTTCAAAGTCCTCACATCCTATACACTGTATAGAAAGTATTGACTCAAGGATCCTTAGACCACTGCAAATGAGGGGGAGAGAGGCTTCAGGTACCAGTCTAAGAGCCAGCCAGCTCCAAGGATGAGGCGAGTATAACTTTTTTCTTTTTAACCTAGACACAAATGAGTACTTAACCCTTGTACTGCAGGAGCAGCCCCACTGCAATGGTTAACATTTCCCCCCCGGATTTCTTGTTTAAGAGAGCTCTAGATGGCAGCAAAACTTGACATGGGTTCTAATCCTTTCCCACACTATCCAAAACTAAAAAAAAAAAAAAAATGCCTTTAGATACACTTTAACGTTACAGTGCAGAGAGTCCTGTTCAGTAAACAGATAACTCTAATCTCCGCTTTGCTACTGTTCTGTTTCCTATCTTTATCAAATCCATGAGCAAACACATGGAGAAGGAAAAAAATGAATTATTAACAAGTAAGATTATTTGAGTTTACTGAATGGTGGTGAGAAATCAGTTTGAAAAGCTGCAATTGCAGACTTTTGAGCGTCTTGAACACATGCATGAGGAATTGTCCTTACTACAGGGAATATAACAAGGATCACGACTGCCCGGATTCCTGAATTCTGTACAGGCCAAACATAATTACATATAGATAATCAGGAGAAGCAAAACATGATCAGTCGGGGGTTTCGTTATCCTGAACTGTGAATGTATAAGAGATTACATCTTTCCTTATATACAGTCTACTGAGATTTGATGAATACACCAGACCAGAATACTTTTATCTGCTTAAACAAACAAAACCACTTAGGAGAAATTCCTGTTTGGTAAGTGTTCCCTTAACCTGACTTAATGCTTGATGCAAGCACAGACTTATTATTGGCAGAGCTTCAAATCTATATGCGTTAGACGTTTTATCCTAAAGTGGATGCACACCCTCACTGAATGGCATGTTGCCAAATCGCTGTGTATCATAAACAAGAGCCATTTAAAAAAAAAAGAAAAAAATACTTGTTGTGTTAAAATGAACATTTGTAGTCTCTGTTGCAAGTCCATGTGACAGGGGGACAACGCAGTAGCTTATTTGGGAGACTGGAATAGTGTTGACACCATATAAATGGAGGTGTCTAAAGATGGACCTTAAGGGCTGGTTCACACTAAATATAAAGCAAGCCTCCCTGCATTCTGAGGAGGGAGCGGATGTGGCGGTGCCACTAATGTCAATGGCATCGCAGATACACCTCCCGCCTTCAGTGCGATCGCCCACACCAAAATGCGTGGTACAACAATGCCCGCAGTCCGGGGTGATCGCAAAAAATTGTGTATGCACAATTTTTTGCGATCGCACCAGACCACAGTCATTTCTGTAACATGCGTTCTGGTGTGTGTGATCGCACTGCAGGCGGGAGGTGTGGCTGCGGTGCCAATGACTTGAATTACACCATCCTTCTCGCCCTAGAAAGTGGGAGGCTTTATTGATGCAATACAGTGCGCTACGTCCACTAACCGCGCCGGAACTGACTGGATATAGTGTGAACAAGCTCTAATAGCAGGATGACTATATATTATTTGGCTGAAAACTGCAGAATAAAGATATGGAACATGATTTTTGAAATTAGATTAACCTGTTAAAGTTTATATAAGAGTTTAAATCTACTCAATTAAAGGAAACTTGTTATGAAAGAAGCATTTTGCTTCAATCCTTTCACTGATCTGGAACAAGCATGCAGCAAGTAAAGACAAAGCCAAGTCAGAACTCATGATGAGCATGTCTGTTCTAAATAAGAGCATCAGCATGATAACTAGTATTTACAGAAGGAGGTTATATTTCTCTTTCTTTCATTCCTTTAAACAGTTACTAGGAAAGTATTGAAGCAACCGGCACTCTGAAGCAACCGGCAAAAAAAAATCGAGGACATAATATGTGCTCAATTTGTTTTTCCTGCCAATTTGATGCACACTAGAAAATTGTCGGTTGCTTGGTGTACACTAAAAATTTTTTTAGCAATTACATTTATTTAGTTGCTAAAAAAATTATTTGATTACACCTTGCTGCCAGCTAATGGCTAGTTACCACAGTCGGCAGCAAAATGTAAACAATGGGGAGCAATAGCCAGCCTGCTATTGGCTATTTCGAATTGCAATAGAGTATAGCAGGCTGGCTATTGCATCGAACCACTGAGCAGAGGAGCGAACGTGAGTGGGAACTTTCTCTCTCAGGTCTGCTCCTCTGCTCAGTGGGGGGGGTGGGGGGTGGGGTTTCAGTAGTCAGCCTTCTATTGGCTGTTGCAATTTGAATAGCCAATAGCAGTCTGGCTATTGCTCTCAGCTGCTTACATTGAAAAACTGACAGGTGGACCCGACCAGACAATGAATTTGTTATGCTTCATAGAGCTAATCTTCTATATTTGTTTCACGTATCACTTTTTAATAAGTTCTACCTGAAACAACTATAATGGACAGATGCACCTCTTGAACCTGCCAGAAATACCTATACTGGTATCAGTGTTTGAGGTATAATAGAAACATATTGGAGATAGAAAAGCCTTTGTATGTGTAAATGTATTATTTGTATGTAAAACATACATTCACACTTTTGAATATTCCTGAAGAGAAGGCTGGTGTGAACCACAGCTAAACCCATGATGTGTAGTAAGCCAGTTACTTCACGTCACACCACATTACTACATAGGGAATTTTTGGTTGAAGAAATTTACATTTTCAGGAATAGTAAATGCATAAACCTGCACACCTTATTCTTTCTACCTTATTAAGGGCATATGTACCAAGGATACTCTGTCCTTGAATGTTCCCTCAACTGGCACAACTAATGCACGTGTTGCGATGTGAATAAAAAGACATGTCCCAAGTTGAAAGCACATGTGAAAATGTATGCATTATGGGTGTTTAAAAGGAAACATGAATAAAAAGCAAAACTGGTAACGGCAAAGAAAGATTTATACTGTAACTATGAATTCTGCTATATCCCCAGGAGCCCAGAGTTACCACATCGTGTCCTTTTGACCTGAATCAACTGTTGCAGCAGGTCTTTTACACTCAAAAATAATTGCTAGAGGTGTTTGGATGAATCACATCACCTAATAAAATGTCGATATCGAATAAACAAACTAAAGCTTGGCTGCAGATGACCTACACCAGGGGTATGCAACATGGGCACTCCAGCTGTGGTGAAACTACAAATCCTATGATGACTTTGCCTCTAGGAGTAATTGCTGCAGTTATCAAACTTGCAATGCATTATAGGACCTGTGGTACTACAAGAGCTGGAGTGCCAAGGTTGCCTATTCCTGACCTACACCAAGTACAAAATACATTCTTCTTACTTCTATTCTTATTCAGTAAAGTAGTACAAATAGTTATGATGTGCAATGTCAGGGAGATCATAGCAGTAATCAGATATCAGATGGTGAAAGATAATTTATGATTGGTTACTAACATTTACTGTACATTCTACATTCTATTTTTTTAGCTTATTAGCCCAATCCTATTATTAGTCTGTTATTATTAAGTTTGCATAACAAGTACTCATGGCTCATCACATACAACATTTACTACATATCAGTAATAAATAAAAAGGTGATCATAAATAGAATCCCAGCAAGTCTTTGATGTAACTCAGCCTGAACTGCACCTGTACCAGAAGAAGTGTTTGGGATCACATTGTTACCTTGTTAACACATTTTTTATATACTACACTTTAGTTTATATACTCATTTAGTTGATTTTATAAGAAACACACGTAAAAAAAGAAAACATCCAGCTGGCTAACTTCCCAGACACTTGACACTTCAATTCATACATGATCCCTCTGGTCCACTCACCACAAGGTCCTTGCTGGCTTTCTTTTTGCAGCACTTGAGGAAACTAGGCAGGGAGAAACCCATTCCTGAAAGCAGATCTTAACAGTGGATGTATTATATCCTTGTTCCTTTTAAAAAATTGAGTCTGTCCTTTGTAGCACAACCACTCACTGGCCCAACCTCCTGCTTACTTCTCTCTCCAGGTAAAACAGGGCTCCTTTATGTAGACAGCTCACCGCCTCCCATTTTTGCTGAAATTACAGTAATGATAAGTTTCACAAGTAGGCTGGACAAATTATCTTGCAACATCCCAGTGAAAATGACCAATGATAAAACAATGAAAGGTTTGGGAGTTTCAACATGATAGTGACTGATTCAGGTTTAGCTTAGCATTGTTTCTTAAATCAATCTCGTATCTTAATCAAGCTAGTGTCAACATGCCATTGGCTTTGCATAATTACTGTGCAGGTGTCTACCACAAGTTCTTTTACATAGAAACTATATTCTTTTTATACATTTTAAGATATGCAGTATATGTAAATGTCATCAGGTTAATATAAATAATCTTATCAATAAGTGTTAACCCATTATAACCCTTGTTTCTTGTACAGTCTGTAAATATAAAACTACACGGGGCAGCTACATCTGTTAATTACACAGACAGGCTCTGCTTCCTGTTTAGAAGTATTGTACAATGACTTTGGCACAGCGCTAATCTAAGGATCAGCAAAAGATTCTCCATAAAGGCAGCTTAGCTCATCTCTGCAATCAACTTGTTATAAGATAAATATGGGTGGCATTGCTGACCTCATTGTGGAGATGCCAGTTGCCTGTCTGCACATCGGCAACTCTCTGGTTTAAGGGTTCATTCACGCCATCTGCATTTGGGCTGCACTGGCCGTTTTTTCCAGTGCAGTCCGAACGCAAGACAAGGCAATTTGCCTTGCCATGGATGGTGACAGTTTACACCACTGCTTTCCGGTGGTGTGTGCCTAAAAAAGTGTAGCAAGCGCACTGCCGTGAGGCGCAGTACAGCGGCATCACACCACGGTGAGCCCATAGAACTTAATGAAATCTCACTTTTGACATTTCAATAAAGTTCTAAAAAAAGATACAGTGCCATGTGGCTTAATTCAAGTGCATTGGTACTGTCTGGGCTCATGCACACCAGCAGTCGTGCGGTTGAGTGCAGCTGCTGGTGTGAACAAGCCCTTAATATGAGTTACTGACCTGGAACACACATGCACCAAGCAAAGTCAGAGTGAATTCAGAACTTCTGACCTCTATATGTGCTACTGGTCAGTGATACAATGTAGTGAAGCCAATGGATCAGTATGACAGCCAAGAAACTAGCATTATCCAAAGGGCAATTTAGCAATGGCATCCAACTTATTTCGTTCAGCACAGATTTCCATTATGAAGGAGAGTGAAGTGGATTCCGATCCTCAAGAGAGGTAAAAGTGAATAATATTCCCAGCCAATGTTTTTATTGTGAAGCCAATAAACATCAGACAGACAGACAGCCAAATCAGCTGATGAAGAGCGCTATGCATCCCCACATACTGGACAAGATGGTATCTAATTTCAAGTAATTGCAGTCAAGATACGCCTTCCCCATTAGTAAGCCCTGATGAAGGAGGTTTTGTTATTAGCCCACAATATGTGTTGGCAATTTCTGTACTGTTCCCTCAACCTTATATTGAATAAAGATGTGCCTGGGCTATTAAACAGAGTGTAACTTTTCATGCCAATGTATTTAGGCTGCAGCATCATCTCTCTTTGCTGTAAAGGTAACCATTAGGAAGGGAGCAGCAAGTATGTAAAAAAAACTAGAAGTCACATAAAAATTACTGCTGACTGATAATAATAAATGTAAAGAAATCCCCAAATTTACCGAACATATATCATAATTTCTCTTCAGCACCAACTTCCAGCCAAAAAACTTTTGTAGTCTTGGTTGGAGCTGTGAAGGGTTATAATTTCTGTTAGGTTTCATTTCTGTCTGTGTCCCCAATAGGAAGCTTTCCTCCACTTCCTGTGTGGTCATCTGGATTAATGCAAGCAGTATTGGTATTTTTTATTTATTAAACAGAACTTCAGGACTGCAAGGGTTGCGTGCTCATTTTTGATGTAGGTTCCAAAGTAACAAAGTTATACTCACCAGATGCTCGGAGTTGGCTTTCTCATAGATCGGTCCGTGCATCCTCTGTCCTCCTCCGCTGCAGCCATGGCATTTTCTCGGCGTCCTCATGTCCTATACACAGTATTTTGGACTCACAGGTCACACCTTAGACCTTTGCAGCAGTGGGGGAGCGTAGCGGAAGGGACCGGTTAAAGGCGAGAGGATCTGGTGAATATAACTTTGTTATTTTTGAAGCTAAACAAAAACACACATGTAACCCTTGCATTGATGGGGTAGCCCCACTGCATGGGTTAAGAATACGTTTCCCAAGAGCTCTTCTTTTTAATGAAATATAAATACAGTTGCTCAAAATAATAAACCTGATTCAGTAAACCTGATTTTATAAAGTGTAAATTGAGCTGCAGACAACTTGTATTCAATCCAAGCATCCAATCATATGCAGGGCAATATAAAAGAATAAAGCTTCTTCCTGACATGACTGTATGACGGAGTTTCACAGGATTAAGGGTAACAAAAGTCAAATTTTCCACTAATCAATACAGTATGTAGGCTTATTCTATTAGGGGATATTTACACTGTTACACTGCAGTAACTCACATGTTACTTAAACGTGTGGCAACACAGGTTATATGCATTGGTGCAATGTGATGCTTTTTATTCTGAATCTCACCCCAACGCACCTTACTGATGGACATGTGTTGCAGCATAATGCATGTGCTAAAAATGCTACATGCACCTTTTTTGATGCGTTTAGGTGAGCTAGCCAGTCCCCAATGATCTCTGCAAATCTTTGCAAACAGGATCGATTCACAAATGGCAATTTTTACCTAACCCATCACTTACAGTATCCTACAAGCAGAATAAACTAGGATCTCATCTACAGCAGTTTACTCAGTACAGAGAAAAATATTACCACATATAGATTTAAAATCAGGCAATCACTATAGAACTGATTTATGAAAGGTTTGCACGTTTGAACATTTCTTGTTGCCCATATAAACCAACCAGATTTCAAATACCATTTTTGCAGAGCGGTTAAAAAATAAACAAGTGGTTCTTTATAACTGCATGGCATTTTTACTTTAGTAAACTTCAGTCCCTAAGCAAACATAATTTTATTTATAGGGCAAATACAAATACGCATCTGTTCAGTTGTCTGTACAGAGACCTGGAAACACATCAAGACTTTGTTCTTGTAAAATGAGTTTTGTAGCTGCTTGTAAACTCAACCAGCCATACAAACTAGTGTTCCTGGCCAGGTAATGACCCTGGTGCCCTGGAAATATAGAGCGGATGTCTCCATTTTACATTTACATGCTTCCTATTGCATGGCATGCTCATTGCATATGGCACTCTAAACAGTCCTAAATGTAGGATTTAATGGACAATATACGTCTTAGTTACATATGCCATGCAATGATATTGTCTAAAGCTTCTCATATGTGCCTTTAGAACAGTTGTATAAATCAATTATTTCAACTGTTTTAGTAATAATGATTTTAGGCACTCCATATAAAAGCAATTAATTGTTCTAATTTCTGCTCAGGTCAGTGTAGTCAAATTGATTTATACAATACATATTATTGTTTTAACATTAAGAAGGTTACATTGTCAGCAATGCACACGCTGTAGCCATAGATGTACAGTATTGTGACGTTTACAGCTTATTAACTGAGATATAATGTGTCCTTAGGTGAAACATTAACAGTAAAGTAACAGTTCCAGGTAAAGGAGTAAGGGCAAGGCAGGACAGGTCCTAGGGTTTGGCCATAGCGGCTGGAAATTGTGTCATCAAGCGTGTTAGTAAACTCGGGGATCAAAAAATGAAGTAAAGAACAGTTTTAGACTGGGGGCTGTGTTTGCTGGAGGACTGATGGAGAGGCTGCCCCTGATCATAGGCGCTGTGTTTTTGGAAGTGATGGAGTGAAGGTGGCTGACGGCTGGAGAAGGACGTGCCCGGGGCGCTGATGAAGGAGCAACGCATTTCGAGGAGATCCTCTTTCTTATTGTCATTGTTTAATGACAGTTCAGCGTTCCCAGGTAACCTGGGGACACTGATCTGTCATTGCAACTGGGCGGAGCCAGCCGTGAGATCACGGCTGGCTCTGCTCAGCTGTTAGTTGTGAGGCTTTCGCCCCACTTCGACTCAGTCTAGCCGAAGCATATGCCTTCAGCTCAGCTGAGCCGCACTGCCGCCTTCGGGAGCTGTAGTATATTGCCATATATATAGTGAATAGCCTATACAGCAGCCGTTCGGTTCGACTGAACTCCGGTGGCCAAAGCTAGCAGAAGGATCAGCCGGAGCTACGGCTGATCCTTCGGCTAGCTTTGTGAATAACCCTCTTAATGTTAAAAAAAATTTGAACCATCAGTTTAAATGCATAAATTAATTACCATTAAAGTTTCCCTTTAAGTTGAAGGTGAACATGTGCTACTAACAAACAAACAAACAAACAAACAGCTGTTATAAAGTTACTGCCAGCTGTACATTTTAGATATACTGGTGACCTGGTCTGACTTGGTCTCTGGGACTTGTCAATCTCTTAAACTACACACGCCACTAAGCCAATGGAGCATAAACCATTCATGCTCACATTCCTTACTATGAAGTGCTATCACAAGTTCAGTATTGTGTCGTGAAGGAATTTCCACACATGACTAAAGAAGATGAAATTATGAGAAGCTAACAAAAAAGATACCTGCCTGCAGAAACACATAACTTATAAGTAGTGAGGATCACAGAAGAAGGATAAAAAGGTTCACCAGTAACATTTATCTATATCTTTGCACTTCTGTTACTTTGCCGATTACATTTAAAGAAGTCACACGAGTAAATTAAAATGTAACTGTTGTTCTAGCGATTAATGTTTAAAGAAATGCTTTATGATTGTGCAGTTAATCCTTTCTTGCCAGAAGCCCAATTTGTTGGTGTTCCTACAACTCAAACTATTCCACTGCTTTGCCCCCTGGGGGAAAGAAGGGACTTTGTTTTTTGGTGAGACTTCTTCTTTAACCTTCACAGTGCCAGAAAAATTACCAGCAGCTCCAAAATAAATGCTTTACCTACCGGCTAAACTCCCATGTGCAATGCAGTGTATACTCCTAGTCCACTCACGACATCTGTAAGATGTCAAGAATGGAGCAGATCTACATCATCAGTGGCCACCCAATGGTCAAATAGAAGAAGAGAGACATTGCCAGGCTGGAAGAAGCGCTGGAGAAGATGGCAGCCATAACAAAAAGGAGAGGGAGAAAATTGAGCTGCCAGCAATAGAGGAGGGCAAACATGGAGGTAGTCAATCTGGTGGTGTGTAGCTAATGATACACTTAATAGAGAGTTATGGTAAGGGGCAGCTACAATGTTCCAATGTAGGTACTCCCAAATGACCAAATAATCGGTGCTAAAATACAGGCAACAGTAGGGGAACAACCCTCAAGAGGAGATAAAGTTAACAACATAACTAATAACAGAGTGCAATGTTTGGTGAATGTCGGATTCACTGCTTTAAAAAAAAGTTCCTAGGTTTCCGAGACATCTTTATGCCTTTTAAAGAAACTCTGTCTTGAGTAAAATATAGGGGCTATCATTGAAGCCCTCCTTCTGAAAATGCTTGATGCTTGGCGTTGTCAACAGCCAATGTGATTGTAACAGTCTCGGAACAAGAATGCTGTTATTAAGAGCAGGAATAGTGTCAGAACTACTTATCTCTATACTGAATTTGGATCTTCATCTCAAGCAGCACTGAAGTCAAAGCATTAGAAAGTCAGAGAACCAGCATTGTAAAAGGATAGATTACTAATGGCTACATCCAATAATCTCTCATGTCAGTGTTCTTTTAAGCTTGCAGTTTTTGACATTTTCCGTGCAGAATCATTATGACAAACCTTCTGTATATTTAGCATGATTTGCAGGGTGCTTATGATTGTATCTGACTTAGAAGTTACCACATATTGCAACCGTGGAAAACTGTACACTCTCTATACCTATCAGCACAAAACACACAAATATTTAATTTAATGTACAAACAGTGTACTGTTTTAAATTGAATAACTATTATTACAGTCATAGTTCTTAATGGTATAATAATTATACTAGCACAATTATAACTACATAATGACTGCTTGTGACCTACCTCCACCGTGGCTTTGGAAAACATCTAATAGCATAGAACAGACACCATAACCTTTTGTTAGTGTTCAGCAGCTCAGCTCCCAGTGCCACTGCTTTTGCTGTGCTGGTTTCACTTGTACTTTATTATACCCTGAATGACAACCCTGACTGTTAGAGAAGGCACAAGTAGAAGCAGCCAATTCCTTTCTTATGGACCACAAAATACCTATATACTATAACCGAGCACATGATTTGGGAACCCTTAATAGTCATGTTGTCTCTAGTGGTTGTACGTACACAGCCTTGAACCTTCCTTTGGTATAGGGGCCATTGGACAAATACCGTAGCTATTCAGTAATTATTAAGCTTATTCTGTGCTATTCACAGACCCTGGTGAAAAAAAAAGTTACAGTAAGAAATAGCAGTTTCTATTTTCTGCTTACACTGATTGGTAATTACTTAACACTTCAGGGTCTATTTATAAAAAAAATGCATAGCTATTCATCCAGCAAAACTGTACATACATTTTTTTCTGTCTGAATTAACCAACATTTGCTCTTTAACTTTAGGGATTTTTGGTTCAGTGTATAAAGCTGTGGCTGCTGTACAAAAGGGGCAAAATTAAATGTTCTTAAAGTATAATAAACCTTTTTTTTGCATATATCTACTGCTAGTAAGCAGTAGATATATGCAAAAACATAAAAAAAATAATTATTATTTACCTGTGTATCCCCGCTCGCTCCTGTCAGTGAAGGATCAAGGGGCGTGAAGGATCAAGGAGCGCAGTAGAGATCTTCGGCCGGGAGAAGAAGAGAGACTCAGGATGGAATGTTCTTAGGGAATTTTCTCTTCTGATTGAATGTTCTTTTCTCTTAGAATTGAATGTTCTTAGAATAAATTACATCTAGTACTGCTTAAGTTTGACAGACAAATCCATACAATAACATACAGTATATCATAGGTAACAGTCTAATTACAATTTGACACCTTGGAACAAACATGGTTTGCCAAATTAAAGTTACATTCACCTTGTAAAAGACAACTTAAATCAGAGGATAACATTTTGCACATATTAAAAACATTTGCAATAGTATTATTTGCAACTTTTGCATGAATGCTGATACATTCGCACAACAATTGTTTTGTAATAAAAAGACCACTAAGTGATTGTCAGAGATGTTCCCAGTTTTGGATTCCTGGAGAGTGATTTCCAGCATTGGCTAAGAGTGTAGTTCAATAATTATTAACAACATATACATGAACTTTTCATCTGCCAAAAGAGAAGTTCAGCCAGGTTTGTGATCAAGACCTTCTGTCAGATCAGTGACCCGGTTTTTCTTTACTGGTGTTAGGTAATGCAGCATGGATGTTTACCAGTCCCCAGCTGGTGACTGAGCAGCGAAGGAGTAGACTGATGAAGTCATCCCTGTACTTTCCTCTCCTCTCTTGTTAACAGCACTGTGCAAAGCTATAGCTCTCTGACTGGCAGTGAATTATGGCTTTCCCTGTGAGGGATTGCCTCTGTGCAGAGGATTACAAGAGGGTGGTATAAGGACAGATGCAGGTATATACAGTATGTTATGATTATGTAAAAACAAATTTTACCATTTTAAATGATTACATAACAGGATTAAATTGTATATGATATGTGCCTGGAGTTAAGGTTTAATAGCATATAAGAATGAAACCAATTCAAATAGTAGTACTATGGGTGAATGGAGACTTTTATACATATATTTATTATAGTGCAGGCTATGACCTGAAGCTAGAGATATCCTGGCTCAGAATTACTTTAAGGTCTTCTGCCATCTTTATAGCACAACGTATCAAGACTTTGGAGTCTAACTAAAGTCAAGGAAATAGATAATCAGATACAATATTTACTGAAAACCTCAATTTTCCTGTTAGAGTAGTTGTGGCGTGTGTCTAAATATGACTGCACATTCCAAAGGCCATCAGGGTTTGGCCACACTCAGTCATCCAACTGACCTAGTCATATACACCTTCTGTCTTCCTCTGCACTACAAGTCAGTATGAGGGCACATGTGATGGGGGATGTAGCCATCACTCATATGTTTCAGCATGGAGCACTGTAGTGGGAGGGGACAACGTTCACTATATATATATAATGTCACAGTTTAATTGGCAAATAAGCTTCTTCACTAATGCTTTAACCCTTAACCCATAATGGAAAGAATGAAGTGCACTCACTGACCATCTTTAAGGTTAGGAGATTGTGGTGAAGCCAAGATCATCCATTCTGATGATCCTTCAGTTTTTTTCTCCACATGGCGCTTGGACTAAAGTATTACTACATTTTTATGCAGCAATAGAGAAATGCATGACAAGCCTCTTTATTAGGCTTCTAGTCACATTTTAAAGACCACCTTAACTTTCACCTTTACTAACTGCTACTCACATCAGTTGCGGCTGGCTACTTTGTGGTACTGCGTGGTAATATGTGTGTTTTGCTGCTTGTTACGGCAACACATGATCTGCAGCAACATGTATTGTAGTATCATTAATTTTGCAAGGCACCACAATGCCCCTTGATAGTGCATCTCAGTGCACCATAACAAACAGATGTGAACCACATGTATGCTGTGGTCTAGTACATTGAAAAAAAAAGTGCATATTCAGATCTATGTGCATTGTGCTATGGTGGCAGCCCATTCAAAATATTGTGCGTTAATTGACGTGTAACAACGCATCAGAAGAGGACCTTAAAGCGAACTTGTTAGCTTTTATTAAAAAAAGTAAAGGTCCAGCCTAAAAGACACATTTGTCTCTGAATCTATTATTACTTGGGTTCTGACATTTCTGACTTGAAAACTAAGCTCATCAGCCATCCCACCCCTTTCTAATACAAGCACTTATGCCTAAGCTGGCCAAACACTAGCGGTCTATTTAAAAAAATGTTCAGTTCCTCTATCCATGTTAAACAGCATGGATGTGGGGAATATCTCCTACTGGGCTATTATATTCTCACAGGTCCAGCACCTGTCAGAATACCCGAACAGTGACTGCAGTTGATCCAACAATTTCAGGCCCAACTCCTTTAAAAAATTGCAATGAAAATTGAGCCCTTAACCACAGCTCGAATTTTCATCAAGTCAGCAGGGCTTGGCCGAAAGTTGAGCAGGCTATGGCTAGCTTTAGACAGGATTTTTAATTTTAAAAGTTGAAAAATGTTGGCAGGTCCGCTTAAGCTCAAAGGAAGTGTATTTGGTAAGTGTACACAGGATTCAATACTGACTCACAGACTCGAAACTGGAGGCTTTCAGTGGATGTGTATGCCAGTGCTTAATTCTTATTCCTTTTGTGTGACCATTATTTACTGTAAAAAAAAAAATACCAGGAAGATGGAGTATTGTTCCAGTATAAACAATGCCACTGCCAGAATTTACGTGAATTGGAAGTTACCTTCCCATCACTTTCCTTTTATACAACCCTTGTGGAAAAAACATTGCAAACACAAATAATGGTAATTTTCATACTAAATATTATTTTGTCTAAAGGATTGTACATGTTTCCAATAAAAAAGATCATAAATACACCACAGTTTTTACCAATATACTTTTTTTTTTTCTATAAATGGGTTAAATAAGTCATATTCAGTCATATTTTCACTAACGTGACATTGCTTTGTTGAACTGGCCACAGTCCATTGAATTTTTTTCTAGATTTCAGCTTTTAGATCATCAATATTTAAAAAGCTGTGGTGTAGTGCCACAGTTATAATTTCAAATGGATTACTCATTTTTGCTGATCTTAAGTAAGCTCAGACTTACTTAATCTTAATGGTTTTAGGGTTAGTCCATTTAACTTTTATTGAGTATTTGCACACATAATTGAGTGAAAAAAGAGTGCCAAATGATTGAAGAGTCCAAAAGTTCTTTATTAAACTCACCTATCCGTACACTGCACATTTTTCTCCGGGTGCTTCCCTGCTTTGTGAAGAACAGCCATTGGGCTCAACTGAAGACTTCTTTGAAGATTTGGGTCCAGCACCTGACCCTCACCTCTCATTAAGCAATTCCACACAGGTATAGGAGACATTATAACCCAACAAAAGGAGCCAAAAAGCCCTCCACTGAACTAGTGTGAAGCATGGTAGAGCTTTCCTAAAGGTATCCACATGTCTTCATCACATATCCCACAAATAAATATTGTGTGTCGTCAATCCAAATTAGTCCTTTATGTACCTTAGGCAACTGAACATCCAGAACCACTATAGCACATATAAATCCTACTATTATAGTCCCATTCATTTCAAACAGCATATAGCTTTTTGGGGGGTTTGTTGGCCATCATCAGATACCTTCTGTTTTCTCTGCATTGTACTGGTTCAGTAGAGGGTGTTTTTGGGTTCTGTTTGGCCAAGTTCACAATAACCTGTCAGTTTATACTTTTTCATTGCTCCCCCAGTCCTACCCCATAGAAGCAATTGTTTCCATGAGCTGCATTGATGATCTCTCTTAGAAAGTTGTCAGCAAAACAACTAAAATGAAATAGTAACTCAGAATGTGTGCTCGCTGAAAAAACATTGAAGGGAATTTATCAAAACTGATGTAGACAAATCTGGAGCAGCTGTGCATGGCAACCATACAGCTTCTCTCTTTCATGTTTAACTCTTAACTGAACAAACTGAAGTGAGAAGCTGATTGGTTGCCATGCACAGCTGCTCCAGATTTTGCCTGCTTCCGTTTTGATAAATTACCCTCACTGTGATTATCCTTTAACTGTATACTTGTTTAACAAATCTTTTTAAATTATTTTACTTTCCAAATAATCATTTACAAGAGTGTGTATCCTGAGAAAACAGAGAACTGTTTGATTTCCTTGCAGATTATCAGCACACAATCCTTTATCTTAAACATACAGTTACGTGATAAGATTGGATTAACAAATGCATTTTCTTAGTGAGTGAGTATCACTCTTTTATAAAACCTGTTGCAAAAATTTTCAGAGCAACTGTTCACTCATTTAGGAGTGGGAGTGACTCACATTTACAACTAATGATTATATAATACAGCTCTCACTGTTACTTCTTTCAGAATGAAAAGCAACAATTAGTATCTCTGTATAGGATGTCACACCTATAGTGTAAAACAGGGAAAGCAACAAGGTTTAGGTTGTAAATTGTATCTGGGTCATTGAGTTTGATTGCATGTTCTCTAAAAATTAAGGGAAGGAAACAGTAGCAATATAGAATACAGTCAGAGGATTTGGATATATGGTTTAATCTGTATACAAGGAAGAGTGGATGGACAGACTAGATGGACCAATAAATGCTTGTATCACAGGATATTTAACATTATGTTTGTGAACTAGATTGATTGCCAATGCTGTTTCAACCGGAATGTATTTGTCATTATATATGATCATTTGCAGCAAGTTAAAAAAAATGGTAATTATTACTGTATAACTTAATGCTGTAGAAGCAGTACAGCGGCAGGAGATCGTTAGCTACGTTGTTTCTGGTGCAGCATTAGTTACATTTATTTTAACAAAGGATTATGGGAAAGTTTAGCAGTTTTACAATTTTGTGCAACAGTAAACCTAAAATGGAAAACTTATAGGGACAGCTGTCAAATGTTTCTTTAAAATCACCCCCACCTGCTTAGCTTAGTTCAGAAACTTTATCCCTAATCCCGAGTTCTTCATTATGAGACCCTGCCTGGCAGGCTGGCACCATAAAGGCTTTACAAGAAAGCTATCCCAGATGGGTCCTGTGCCTAGTGCCCATAAGCATGAAATCCTTATTTATTCCTATGGATCGTCAGTACTCCACTGGATGGCTGTGGGTCACAATGAGTAAGGACCATTTATAGGAATGAATGGGGCCCAACTAAGAGTTAAGCTGCCCTTTAAACATACCTGTGACATCAGTTGAATTGATACATATGTGTTTTAGACACTAACTATGCACAGTACTACTTTTTCTGGAGGTTGCTTATTCTATCTCTTTGCAGCATTTATAGTAATGGGGGAATTACCGCTTTATTAGACGTCCAGGATGCACCTTTCATAGAAACTTTTGAAGACATAATTACACCTCAGCCATGCCATATCAATTCCTCTCCTTAGCTTTATACTACAACAGTCGCATTTACCACAAGTGGAGCTCTATACAAACTTATCATACAGACAGAAAGTGAAGAGAAAACTCTCTAACATCTAAAATAGAAATGTAAAAACCGAAATTAAACCGAAATAGAAAAAATGTAGTCAGCAGATCAGCTGCGACTTGTAGTTCCCTGTATGATAGAAGGCTGTTTTAATTACTGTCCTCATGAAAGTACTAGTAATACAAAGTCATTGTAGAAACATTGAATAGAATATAGTTGAGTTAAAAAGTTATTGTACTATAATGGCATTGTATTTTCATGAGGAAAGTAATTAAAATAGCCTTCTATCATACAGGGAACTACAAGTCCCAGCATGCACTCACTGTCCCTGTACAACTCTCACATATCACGCAGGGAACTACTGCAG
>NW_017306641.1:1187745-1221627 GCF_000935625.1 Nanorana parkeri | reverse complement strand
TATATATATATATATATATATCCCCTGACCATCTCATCTATATGACCTTGTTGGACATCCCATTCAACATTCTAAAGCTATGGCCCATAATACGAGGTTGGTCTGCCCTTTGCGGCTCTAACATACTCCACTCTTTGGGGAAGACTTTCTGTAGGATTAAAGAGTTTGGTGCCTAACAGGGCTGAGTTTAGGGCTCCATGATGAGTGCTTCAACACCAGATTCATCAAACCATGTATTTGTGCACCTGGCTTTTTGCACAGGGGCACAGTTATGGCGGCGGAACAGAAAAGAGCCTGCACAAGCTGCTTAATTTCTGGGCGGTACATGGCTCAAATAATATATCCACATGATTTTATTTTCTCACAATGAATTTTAGCACACAATCTTGAATTAGAGGGCTAAAGATCAGTTCTGAACAATAGGAATATTTGGATTGTTACAAATGCATATCAATAAAATATTGTAGGAGGCTCTGGGTTATTAGGTATTTATACATATTTCTTTCAGGAAATATCCCTGTCATATTACTGATTCTGAGTATTGAAAATCTAATGACCATGTGCTCACTTTCAACACAAATTTATAAATAAAAATGTATTTGTCATTTAAGGACTGGAAAGTTGCAATATATGACATTTTTTTCTAGGGTTTAGCTATACTGTAATGCAGAGCCGTAGCTAGCTCCTTTTGCACCCGAGGCAAGAACAGAAAATTGTGCCCCTCAACAGACGTGTTCGGTATGTGACGTCATGCGCCCCACCTGCAGGATGGGAGCGCGCATGTGCAGAATGCACTGGAAGCCAAATCCAAAATAGCATCAAAATTTGTTTAATTTGACGAAACTAAAGAAAACATTTTTAGTTTCCGTTCATTTCGCCCAAAACAAATTTTTAGTCTTTGTACATTTCTAGTAGTGTATGTGTGTGTGTTTGTGTTTCGGGGGCTTTCGGGAAATATCAGGGGTCTAAATAGATCCCTGACATTTCCCTTTTGAAATAGAAAAAGAGATTGAGGACACAGAGTCCTCTGCCCATACAGGTGGGGGAGAGCAGCAGGGATCTGAAAGGAAACAGGAGCCTGTGCCGCTCCTCTTTTCCCTTCCGAGCTGCAGCTGTGTTGTATGCCTGGCCCCCCTATTGCCAATGGCGCCCTGTACTCGCCCATGGCAACAGGTGCGAGGGGGCGCAGCCAGGCCAACCCTGGCTGCGACCCCTCTTAGCTGCACCTGAGGCAAGTGCCTCACTCGCCTCACGGTAGCTACAGCCCTGCTGTAATGTATTTTCAGTGGTAGCATTTAAACTTAGACTGGTCAAAAAGGGCAACATTCATGCAACAAATCTGTATGTGTTTGGCGTGTGAGCAAATCAGAGTACATATAAAAACCTTAAAAATTCCATACAGGGTTCTTGGTTCAGTTATTGGAAGTTATATTTAATTGTTTAACCTTTGCTATGATTTGAAGTGTTAATGCCTGAAAATGTCACCTTAAAAATTCCAAATTCTGCATCAATCCAAAACCTGGTTATGTAGCTAATACCCTGACATTGGTCATGTGATCTCTGCCGCAGGGGCTTAAGGGACTAATGCTCAGGTAGAGCTGGATGATCAGCAGTACACTCTCACTGCCACTTTGGAAGATACCTTGTAACCAATGCTATGCCACTGGTCATATAAGACTGAGCACCGGAGGTGTGCCAAATTTGGGTTTTTACTGCAAAAAGTAATGTTTGCAAATTTGCCATTCTATGTTACTAATTATTGCAAAAAACAATGGGATTTTGTTTTCCATTTAGGTATGCGTTAATAAGCACAGGATTTATTACCTTATTAGAGCAAATTTTATAACTCTTGGTTACATTTCAGATACTGTGTGCATCATATGGGTCTCCTAAGCTGGTTTGAGCTGCATTCTTTATTGGTTCATCTTACTTATCACTGCCCATATCTGAAAACCTTGCACATTCCTTCTGTCATACATCAGGAAGTTTTGCACCCAGAGACTAACTGTTTCTTCTATATTCATAAATATGCAGGATCACAAGCCATTTAGGTAAACAATGACCAGAACCAATGCACATTAACAAGGAGTTCTACCTTAAAATCATTAAGGGTAATGTGTTACCTATTGTTTAATCAGTGGTAAATTGAGTGAACATAAGTCAACATTTAAAGCCTACATTTTCTAAAAGATAGGGATGGAAGGAGATCTATCATTTACGTTGTAACGGGCAGATTTTCTATAACATTGCAGCTTTATCCATAAATTCCAGCATGCAGAACTAAGTCAATACTATACATGCCCATGACACTTCTTAGGTGTATGTTTGTCTTAAGTGAAAACACACTGTAGTAAAGCAACTACAGTGGTAAATTGGATGCACATGTTTAAACAATGGTGGAAGGATTCAATCAGTAGTTGTTGTTTTTTAAAATAATTCCACCACAACATTCCAAACACTTTATGCAAGCAGGTTTAGACTCAATAATATCTAGATAAAATAAACATTTCAGACATGCATAAATAGAAACATTTCTTTACATAAATCTTATTATTTAAAGGGCATGTCTAGCTGAAGCTATTTGTAATTTTTTCACTTTTATCCAGGACTCCCTCACTCAACGGTACTTCCCCCTTACTAGCTGTTCTTCTAACAATGGTTTCACCAGACAGCAAATTAGCAATTAAGGCAGAAATAAAAATTATTTTTTGTAGAGTAGGGGAAGCTAGAACCCCTTTCAGATTTTTATTGCTTTATGTGTCTCAATTGCAGATTTTCCCTCCCTTTTTGTCTGGTGGAGCTGTTTTAGAAGTGAAGAAGTGAGGGGACATCTCTATAATGGAGTCCCTTATAGCAGCAACCTTCCACACTCTATCCAAAACTAAAAGTAATGTTTTGGTTGGACCTACACTTTAAAGTAAATTGTCAGGTACAATTGAACCCCTGTTGTTTTTTTAGTCCCCTTCATGCATTAACTTTAATTAATTAAAAAAATGTAAAATCAGTACTTTAAATACATTACATTCATTTCAGTCTTTCAAAACTAAAAACTGAAATGTGCTCCAAAGCATTGCTATACAAAAGATGGCTGTATGCCTAAGAAGCAGTCAGACATATGAGTATCTGACCACATACAGTGGTACATAGATAGATTGTCTAAGGATGCTTCTTGATGTCATTATAGATAGGAAGGAAAAACATGGTCAGAAACCGTTGGCATTGGCTTACCTAATGTAAACCAATAGCAGTCACACAAAAATATTCTGTCAATCTGTATTTTCACTAGACATGTGCGATTCGTTTCGTTCCGAATCTAAATTCAGACGAAATTTCATAAATTCGTAGATTCGGATATATCAGAATTCCGAATTACAGATATAACGAATGCAAACGAATCCGAATTTCCGATTCGGTTTTTTTGGACGAACTTTCGTTGCAGCAAAGTGACATTTGAGAACAAAAACACTTTTTCCCTCTTAAATGTCACTCTGCTGCAACGAACGAAACGAAAACGAATTAGAAACGAAAGTTCCGCTAACTAATTTCATCCGAATCCCTAAACTAATTGACTTTCGGACCTGAATTCCGAAAAACGAAATAAAGCAAAATCCGAATCAAAACGAAACTAAACTAAACAATTGTTTTGCTGGTGCACATGTCTAATTTTCACCAAGATCATTCAACAGGAAATTACTTTTGCAGCTAAAGAAACAAGAAACATTGGATCAAAATGTTTCAGTACCACGATCTTGGCACAGGAACATTATCTTTAGGTTCCAATACTTCAAGCATCCAAAAATGTAAGTATTAGAAATTAGGTTAATATTAAGGATTAGGTCAAGGGTTGGATTAGAGTTAAAGAGTTAAGGAAACTTGGGGATATTTTTATGGTAATGTTTAGGTAATGTTTTAAGGTTCATGTTAAATCAAGTTAAGGGTTAATTATAAGGGTTGAGTGTTCATTTAAACTAAAAAATTAACTCAAATTGGGTTTCTATGGGTTAGTGGTCTTTTCAAGGCATCACTTGCTCTTGGTTCAGATCTTTATCATGGTGTTAAAGTCTCACATATTTGGCCTATTTAATGTTTCCAAAATGTTTATCTTGAAAATTGTCAGCTGTCTACAAACTGGAATAGTTTTGATAGTGGGAATAAAAATAATGAACAGACAGTACCTACAGAGAGCAGTGTCAAAATCCAAACATTTTACTGAGCTTAAAGAAAGACCTCAAAACACTTAGCAAACATAGCATGCTGAATAATGCAGTAGTAAACTGCTTTGTGCTACCCATTACGGCATACCTTCCTTAGAAGTGTGCCCTTCTCCAGCACTGTGCAATGCGTCTATGGTCCCCTGCGCTGCCAGACATCCTCTTTGGCCATTCGGTGTTTGCTGACCACCCAATGGCCATCTTCCTTGGTAGCAGACCCATTCACATCATCTTAGAAATGCCATGAGTAAACGACGAGTGTACACTGCACAATACATGCACCATATGGCGTGCATGGAAAATAAAATATCCCTGGGAAAAGAGGGAGACTTTGCATGTCTCATCTGCCAAAAATCCCTACTTTCTAGATTTTTTTTAATTTTTTTTACTTTACTGTCACTTTAAAGAACATATATATGAATTAATGCTTAATTGAGGTTGCAAAAGCAACCCTACATATGCACACCCACCACTTAGTGGTGTAATTAATAGCAACCAGTCCTAAATCGTTCTTTGAGAATTCATTAAACTGAAATCTGGTTTTCATGGTATAATGGTCTTTTGAAGTCATCCCTTGCTCTAGGTTCAGCCTTAAAGGAGAACTATGAGGTGAGTGCTTTTCACTCAGCTCATAGTTCTAGCCGACCTGTGACAATGAGACTGTCACAGGTCGGCTCAGTAGATCGGGAGGTGAGCGAACATATACCGGCGTTCGCTCACCTCTCGATCCTGTCACGGCTCTCTGCCGTGACAGGGGAGGGGCTGGATTCCCCCCTCCCCACTCCGATCCGCCAGCACTGACTGGCGGAACGGACAGGGTAGGGGGCGGGTACAGCTGGCTCTGCCTCTAGATAGGCAGAGCCAGCTGTCACTCACGCAGCTGGGCGGATCGATGTCGGGATCCGCTCCGGCTGCGTCGTCTCAGTATACCGCGAGCTGTAGCTCGCGGTATATTGAGCTTAGGGTATCGGGAGGACGCTAGTTTGTGTCCTCCCCTTACCCTTAGGAGAACTATGGGGAAAAGCCCTGACCCCATAGTTCTCCTTTAATGAGCAAGCCAGTAGTTGGCCATATTAGCAATAATTATATTTTTATTTATTGCAAATAACAGATGTAGTATGGCATAGTGCGTTGACCAGACACAGAGGGGTTGATTTACTAAAGGCAACTAGACTGTTTGCCCTTAGTTTAGTGAATGAGGAGAAGCTCTGCTGACTTCCATCACCCAATCATGTTCAAAAAATGCTGTTTTTTTAATTCCTGGTCCCTGGTCCCATGGAACGGGGAGGAGATTGGTGAATGGATGTTTACCGCTCTCCTCCCCAGTTTCCCACGATACTTAAGATGCCGACTCTGGGCCCGCAGGAGGGGCAGCGGAGACCGGGAAACATGGCGAGGGTGTTGGGCGGGGCAGCCACTTTACCATATCGTAGAAGCGATCTAGCAGCAGCTGAGCTGCCAGAATCACTTCTACTGTAAAGTCGGCTGCCGGCTCTACAAATATGAACAGAGTCCCGGTGGCTAAAAGTCTGTTTAACCCCTTAAGGACCCATGACGGGATTATCCCGTCATGGGTCGTGAAGGGGTTAAAGCAGAATTCATAAGGTGTCTTCTAGTACCCTTATTAGCCACAAAAACCTAATTTGTGCCCCTCTCTGATTCAGTTTCACTTTGTTGCCGGGGCCTGACTTTTCTTGACGTGCAGTGGAATGGCAGTTGGCAGGACTTAGCTGTGAAGTCAGGGAAAAGAGAAACTAAATCAGAGGGGCACAAAAGAGGCTTTTCTGGAAAAAAAGTAGTGCGCTTTATGTAGTGCTGGTTTTGAACAGCTAGAATAATACCCGAATGCTTTATTTTTTATGTTGAATGTATAGTGTTGGTGCACAAGTCTGGAGACAGACCTCCATATGGGGATAGTAAACAGTTAATGTTACTTACAGTATGTCATTATCATTTGTGCAGCACCTGAAAATTAAAAAATATAAACATAGTATAGTCTAGTCATGCATATTTATTAGCTGTAGAAAATAAATGTAGCAGAATATGCAGTTATGACAAGAAACAGCACTTGCATCAGATTGTATAGGCCAGCTAGCAATTGAACACCATGCTGGCACTTGGTTGGCCAAGAAGAGTAAACTGTTATTTGCCAATATTTGCGGAAACATGTATATCTTTACAATTATGGTTCGTAGAGGAAGGTTTAATCAAAAGTGTATAGGTGCACGTACCATTAATACTGTGCCATGTTTACATACCAAGTTAATGTGTTTTCATTCATGTGGACAATTATAATTTGTTATTTTATGATCATTTCCATCCTTGTCATCCAGAAACTGCTTGTACGTTTCCAAACCATTTTCTGGTATCACTCAAATAACCTAAGATAAGTGTTTCTGTTTATTATGATTAATAAGGCATGTGATACTGTCAACTAAGCAAACAGACACTACAACCTCAGATAACGTTATCCTTTCTTTAAACTACACTTGTAAATGTTACCTGTCCAATTGATGGAAGAACCTAACCAGTCATTGGTTCTGTCAATATTCCCAATTCAACATGGCTGCATAATCCTTAAAGGACCAGTGTTGCAAGAAATGTTGTCCCTGATAAATGTATGGGTTTAACTTGTAAATCAAGCTGTCCAGCAAAAAGATATAGCTGGAATAATGTTTGCCACAACAGCGCTTTTGGATTGTGCTGGAGGCTTGCTCCAATTCCTGCTCCTGCTTGCACTAGTATTGGTCACAGTCAAACCACGTGGAAACTTCCCACCACTGTCTCTAGAGATGTCAACAGTTTACCCTCATTGTTTGCCACTGCTGCAATAAGCCCATGCCAATTCATTTCCACACTTTTAATCTTCACTACCACCACTTTTTAATTTTTTCTCTGGTCAGTGCTATGATTTAGTTGTGCCATGCTAGTCTCTTACTATACTTTGCTCTATATCTGACCTGATACAACCCTGCTCTGTCTTGACCATCATCACTCATGTCTCTATCTTGTTCTGTTCCACACAGAGATCTGCTTCAGTCCACATATTTGACTTCAGTGCCATTTTGCTCCTTCATCGCTTTCTTTGGTTCCAATAAGCTGCAGCCTTGTTTGATTTGGACATTATCACCTTGGGCCCTGACCCCTCTTTGCTGTGGATCCATTCTCTCCTGGTGTGGTAACCACAAATACCTGTGCCTCAGTTCTCCAACATGATAGATCCATCAATGAACTGAGCTACAACACATTCTTTTATTATGAGGTTTCATGAAGACAAGTAATGATCTTTAACAATGTCCTGTATATCTCTTATTGCTTCCTTTCCTGTGTAACTATCTCTGCACACTCCTAAGTATTACTCCTCTCCTAATCCTTCCTCTGCTTATTACAGACATACAATGAATCATAGCTATAATTATGTGCATCAGTTTGAGAATGGTGTATTAGTTATATGTATTTAAATGACAAGTATTGGGAGAGTAAAATGTACTAATTTCAATATTTGGAGGTGTCACATGCCGACTCTATAGATCAAAAGCTGAGGCATCATTACCCGCTGATCACTCAGTTCACGGTCTTCTCCCTGCAGAAAGCAATGACTGTCAGTCACCGTTCCCCGCAGGGATTTCTCCTCCCCTCTGTCTACCTCCAGAACTCAATGGAGGGACAGACAGGGGAGGGGGCGAGCACAGATGGCTCTGACTCTGGAGAGGCAGATCCAGCTGTCAATCAGGCAGGGTATATTGTTGGGATCTTTCCTGGCTGCGGCGCAGCTCTGCGCTGTCAGCAAAAAGCACCCAGTAGCCCAATATATGCTGACTTTGAGTCACAGGAGTATAATTATAAATATATACATTTGACCCAAAAAGAGACTAAAGCCAAAAACAAGTTAGACGTTAGTTCTCTTTTAAAAACCATGTAAGACAAATTTTGCTTTGTACTCCAAAATATTCAGTGTTTGTCTGTTTTTTTTTAATATGCAGTAGTTAGCTAAAGAGGTTAGGGAGCTTACACTAAGAGAAGTGTAGTGAGATAGTGGGGTTGATTTACTAACCTTATAAACACACCACGAACGTGTATACACCTCTGCAGTGTGTTCCCTCCCAGCATGATCTATGGGTGGAATCTAAACACCTTTGTAATGTGTACACACCCAGCAGGTGTGTTGTGCAAAGCTCTGAAGGAATTCCAATGTGATGTTGGGTAAATTAGCTCTATGTTGTGTTGCTTGCGTTGATGAATGCAAGGAATGTAAATGCATGAGCTAACCATTTTTGTCTAAACTGTGAAGCAGCATTATATATGCATCATGTGCATGATTTTTCCATATATGGCATTAGTGGAAATATGCTTTTAGAGACTTTTTGGTTGATAAATACGTTTTGCTGTGTGAAAATCACACACACCTGGTGTGTGTGTTTAGGTTAGTAAATTACCCCCAGTGACTCATGACTTCTGTGTCCAGAACAGGCACAGTTTTGCTAGCACTACATAAGACAATAATGGGCAGAAAACCCCAGCAACCAATCAGAAATCTGGAATCAGTCTACTCAAGGCCAATTTCTGATTGGATGTTACTAATTCAAGTAGTGTACTTAGTTTTCAGCATGACTTCCTGATCAACTCTTACACATAAATACAACAGAGTAAAATTATGCGAAGGCAAATTCTAGCTTGGAACAAGAGCTTGGAACAATTAAGATAGGAAAGTGTATGTTGTCAATTTACATTTATCTAAAAACACTAGTCTATATTTTCCCAATAAGGGCTCATTCACACGGACGTACACAGAAGTAAAAACATGCAGGTCCATGTAGAAACCTGCACCCAGGAGTGACAGCTGGAGCGTGCAGCGCCATGTACAACTTAAAGACAGGATGCAGTCGGATAGAAAATTAAAATAAATATTTTTTTAAAATCATAAGCTTAGAGTTAAAAATGATGACACTCTACTTTTATAAACAATGCATTTGTACAGTTTATATAGTGACATAAATAATGTCCCACTCTCATTGCATAATGTTCGACAGCAGTTTGAGTCACACTTGTTCCCATGAGGGTGTTAACTCCAGATTACAATGTAAGAATGTACAATGTATGTCAGGCTTATACATTGCAACAATTGTTAATTGACTGAAATATTTTGCAATGTATTTGCACTGCTAAAATAACAAATACAGTCAGTGAGCCATCCATAGATCTTGGCAATAGTCTGTTAAGAAGAAGAAATTAAAAGTTACATAAATGTGTGAAGCATAATTAATTAATTAAAATGCCAACAATAAAAATGTGTATTTTTATCCTATCTAGTGACTATACATTTGCTGTGACAACTGGATGTTCTATAACTGTCTAAAGATGTAAAAGGTCCATGAGCAAGTGTAAGACATTGGAAAAAAGTGGGTTTTGCCCCACAAAAGGGATTCAGTCTAGCTAGTCAGTGCTCCCAACAGATTGCTGCAAGAACAGTGCATGTGTGTAGACAGACATGCAAGGAGCATGTGTCCAGGCCTGTCTGGCCTTATAGACATGCACTCTGACCAAGCTGATGCCTAAGGAAATCTTAAGTCTGTGTTAAAGCAGGCTGATGGCCTAAGCAGACAAAATAAGCAGGAGGCTGCTTATGTATTTGTGTGATGCTGAGAATCCCTGTGAGGACAAACCTTGGGTAAAGGTACTTTTGTTGACAAATAAAATCGGGCAGAAGCCCTTAAAAATACGTTTTCTGAGTGGACTAGGTACCTCAAAAGCTCTCCATTTGGAGCTAAATGCCAATGCCTCCCAATGCCTAAAGCATAACTAAATTAAATATATATATATATATATATGGTGGTTGCATTAGTTTAAAATTTTCAGGCTAAGAACATTATCAGTTAGAACAGAAAATACCTGCTGATCTTTCCAGCCCCTTTGAGCTGAAAAGAAAGCACAAACATCCTTATATTTCTTGCGCAAACTACTAATCCCATAAAATCAGCTGTTCCTAACTTTTTTTTTAACTTGCATACCCCTGAGGCTCCAGGGGCATGAAAGGGGTGGTGCTGCCCGAGACCGTCAACAGCAACAAGTGCCACTACACACAAATATCTGCACATACACACAGTCAGCTCAGTGACAGACTGTTAAAAGTGTAGGCTCAGCATCACTGAGTAAAAACTCTGCTTGGTGCAATGGCTGGCAGAGCTGTGCTAAGTGACACTGAGCCTGCACTGTTAAGAATCTCCAAATTACTGAAACGGCTCGCACACTGCATTTGCATTAGTGACAGGCACATTGGCTGGGCAAGGATCTCAGTAATGCTGAGCCTCTATCTTCCCCCTGCTGTGCCTCTCTGTGTGCCACCTGAGGTGGCTGCCTCAGTTGGCATCTTTGGCAGCATGGCCATGGGCTTCTCTGCCCAGGCTCCCCCTCAACATGGCAGGCCATTGTTCTGTAGAATGCTGCAGTGCACAGTGTGGCCCTGTGTTTGGGCACGTCACTGCTGCACAAACTCAAGGAGAGGAGGGCACCTGCAGAGTGCATGGCTTTGCAGTGTGCTGTGACAGCTGTCAGTGGGCAGAACTTAAGCAGGAACAATGGACATTTTGCTTGTTTACAGTCACAGAAAAAGTCAAAAAAGTTTTTGAATAAATAATTGTTGTAAATGGCTGCTGTTGCTGGTATAACTAAGCCTATTATTACCAAAATGTACCCTGCAATTACCGTAAAGCATGTTCCCATCACTAGTGGAACTGTCAGGGTCACAGCTGCCACATGTGCATATTTAGGAATCGTAAATATAGTGCTTGTTCTTTAACTCCTTCACTGCCAATGCATTTTTTGCACATGTTAAAATCCACCTTTTAGGTCTAAAGATTACTTAAAACTCCCAAAACATTTTATATATTCTGAAAGCAAAAAACCTGTAGTAAATTAGTGGCAGTTGCAAATTTTTACATTGCATGATATCAGCGTAACTCTTTATCAAACATTTTTTTAAAATACACTTAATTTTAGTGCCCAAAAACACAAAATAATACCTAATTAATATGATTTAAAATATGAAGTTACAATGAGTAAATAGAGACCCAACATGCCCATGTTCAGAATTGCGTGCGCCCGTGAAATGGCAACATAATACAGTACTCCAAATTGTTTGAAATTATTTTTGAATGTCAAAGTAAATTTGTCCAAACAAGGGTGCAATATTACTAGTCACTGTAATACTACACTGCATATTGGTTTGGTAAACATCCCGGGTATGAAATATCGCCGAATCATCGCGGTCGTCACTTTCAGTGTCTGATGACGAATTTCCCCACGAATCACTATCGCTCAATTCTGCAAGTGATTCTAAATCACTATCAATGTTTTCTAGCTTGTCTAAAACCGCTTTTGACCTAAAGAGACGCTTTTTGGATGCCATGGACGTTCTCAAGTTTCCAGGCAGAAAGAACGGTAAAAGTGCAGGTTGGGCACTGGACAAAGCTCTGTGGACTAAACTGAGATGAAATGGTTTGATATAGTAATGTAATCATAACAGATTACAACGTATTGTGGGTATGTCATGCTTTCACTTTTGAATTTTCCGCCGGTTCCGTCCCCCTGCGACGCCGGCACTCGCAGGGAAGGAACCCAGAAGACGGTTGCCGGCATCGGCCGGAGGACACAGCGGGAGGACACCAGGGGCTCGTAGAGACAAGGTAAGTGACACTACAGTGTGATCCCAAATGTGGCTCGGGGTTAACGCTTTTGGTACTGAAAATTAACCCAGAGCCACACTCGGGATTACTGCAAGGGAGGTTAAGGTAATACCCCTAATGTTGCCTTTTCACTCCAAAGAAGCTATTGGTGCGTATATATTGCGCTCCAATAGCTTATTCTGTGGCTTCTGCACCGGGGAATGACAGCTGAGAGACTGGAAGTGATGCACTCAGCATTGTTTCTGGCCCTATTCACTGGCTCCCCTGCTTTCTGCCAACAGTGGTGGTGCCAGTGCTGGACCCGCAGAAGGGGCAGCGGAGCTCGGAAAGCAAGGCGGGGCTGTGCACTACACTGGCCACTGAAGTGATCTGGTGGCACCTCAGCCGCCAGAATTGCTTCCAGAGTAAAACCAGTATTCGCCCTTTCTGCCCCCCTCCCAAGTGGAGGAATGCCAGTGCCCGGTTGCACATGTGACCTCTGCGACCCTGGTAATTCTGCCATTGGTCATGTGGGAACCCACTAAATTGTGGTACCCGGAGCAGGCCACACTGCCCTACGTATGCCACTGCCTTTTTCCACCATTTTTCAGTTCAGTAGAACCAAAGGGATGCTGCACGGGCTATTCACTATAGCCCGTACAGCTCTGAAGCTGGCTGAGCGGCCGGCCATTGGCTGGCCGAAAGCTTGCTTCTGACAGCTGGGCTATGTGATATCTATATGATATCACAGCGGCCTCTCCGTGTTCTCAGTGTGTAATGAGGTAACCAGGAACGCCATCTGTCATTACTCTCCTGGACGCTTTGGGAGTCTAATACGGCTCCCGACCGCCCGGGTGAGAGAAACATTTTCTCTCAGAAAGGTTCACTCTGCTTGATCGTTCTTTTTTTTCTTCGGTCATCGGAGCCTTTGGCTGCCGTCAGAGTAAAAAAAAAAATCACCATAGGAATGCATAGCTAGATTCCTATTGGCTATTTCAATTTGCAATAGCCAATAGCAAACTAGCTATTGCACCCCCAACTGCTGCTGTCAATCAGCGGGGGGGGGGGACCTGCAGTTCTCCATCAGGTCCCCCTCTGGTGATTGACTGCAGGGGAGGGCAGGTGCAATAGCTAGTTTGCTATTTCCCTTTGCAATAGCCAATAGGAATCTAGCTATGCATTCCTATGGTGTGTTTTTTTTTTTTTTGGATGGCAGAAAAACCACCCGGCCAATAGAAAACAGTTGGGTGGAGTTAGCTATCACTGCTAGCTCCGCACAATCGTTTTCTATTTTTTTCTACTTTTTAAACTATTTTTCTTTTCTGCTCGGTAAAACAGAGGTACCGAGCAGAACAGCCAAACCAAATGCTGCCCAGTGGCATTCGGCTATTTACGCTCTGCTGTTCGGCATCTATGAGAATAGACCGAACAGCAGCGAGTAGCCTACCGGAGGTTTGGTCTAGCCGATCCAGATGTTGGATCGGCTGAGTCGAACTCCTTCTGCACTTCGGGTCGGCCGAACATGCTGACCCGAAGCTACACAAGGTCACCCGATGTACGGCTGATAGGCTAGATGGGCTGGGTGCCATTAGAGCCAGACTCTCGCCTGGCCTCCGGGGAATGAACACAAAATGCCATTAGTGAACGGAGACCTTTTGGCCACCTATATTGATACTGACTTTGTTGCTGGTAGCTTGGGAGCCTTGCTGCCACTTAGAAGGTCGGAATGCAACTTTTGTAACCTTTTCTTAGATTATAAGTACTCTATGTAAAGAGAAAGCGCTCCAACGGGAGTTCACAGGCCCCAGCGATGGCAGGCTGTGTATAACACCCAACTGTCCAGTGGTATAGTTATGGCCCCTGAATTATAGATAGGCCATATTGTTGTCCCTCATATGTAGGTACAATTATGACTGTTTCAGAAATTGTTGCTGAGTTTGCCTTGTTACTGCCATACTGACTTCACTAAATTTCAGCTGCAGGGCTTTATGCTACTGTTGAGTTGATGAGTCTTGGGTCCAGTTAGGATGGGTCACCACTAAGGGACATCAGAAGTACCCATCTCTAGGGAGTGTTTGCTACATATACAGAGGGAATATTTGCCAGTTTTCCCTTTTACATTCACAGTTTACATGACCTTAAAGAGGAACTTTATCCTTATCTTTAATATGACAACAAACACACCTTTACAAATGTTTTAATAATGACAATCTACAAACAGATACTTATCGATAAGAGCAGGCTTTTTATTCTTTGCGTCCTTATATTTCTTTTCATCCCCTTTCATGCTGGGCATTTTTAGAACATATGACCATGCACATTATCTCAGGGAAAAAATGCCAATCTCTGACATTTTGCAGTTTACAAATATTTCCCAGAAAAAGAAAAAACTTTTTATCTAATGAATGTAAGATTATTTCATACTAGCAGCATAAAGAGCTGCATGCTGATGTTATTTCTAGTGAAAGGGGTGAAGGTCTGCCAAACAGGAGGGAATAACCAAAGTAATTAGTTGGGCTTTGCTTTCCTTTTCATACCTAAAGTAGCTGACTACTGGCAACATTTCCAGAATTCCCTTGCAAAGGGAATCTGAGCTATATTTGAGACAGTGTCAGTATTGTTCATCATGACAATGTCATTAGTAATTGTGTTTATCTCTATATATATATTTGGGTAGAAGTACTGGAGAAAATCTATGTACCGTAATAATTATGTAATCCCAACAGTGATGTTGAGTTTCACTGCTTTAGGCTGTTTACTTATTGAAAGGAAAAGTCTGAAGGAAAAACTGAGAAGTTTCATCATATCCCTGTGTAACTATTCTGATTATTCCCAGCACCATTCTCAAAAAAAAAAAATTTGATTTTGTTTGATTGTTAAACTTTATTTTACCATTGGTGTTGTACACAAGCCATGTAATTTAAACAAAGACTTTAAATAACATTCTAAATTATCAGTGGCAAAAAATGTTGGTAAAGAAACCTGTACAAGGAGAAAAGTGCAAGCTGCCAATGCCGGTCTCTCTTTCCAGATATGCTAGTTGCTGGGTTGTTATAATGATCCAAAGGCTTCAGTATTTAGTTATGTACAATATTTGGAACTACCCAAGAAGCTAGGACACCACACCCCTATATATAGTTAAACAAAACAAATTCAATGGGGCTTTTAAGGTGTCGTACCCTCAGAAAATAGGACACAAACAAATACATCACCTACACTAGTATAATATACAATTTTATACAAATTCTACTGAAAAAATCGCCTATTTATAAAAAAAAATGTATTAAAAACATGTTCCAATCTCAATTCCCATTAAAATTACATTATCAGGAATTATCCCCGGGCATACCACCCACCTGGACCCCACAAGCACATATAATATAATATGCATATTGCATATAATATTCACCTGACAAACTTCCTATTCATCAATTTCCTCATAATTACAAATGTACCATGCTTCTTGGTCATAATGGTTATCTTATTTATCATGTGTGCAGTGGGTCCAGCCTTTTACGCGGTTCGCTTAAGCTTCTTCAGGAAGACCAGAGGTAACCATTTTTGATCAAAACGCACATTAAATGTAGGTGTGAATGAAACCTAATACTTGTGATAGCAACAATATTAATTTCCTTTGTGTATTTAGCTGTTTACATCAAGTTCCTTTTCTCTCTTCCTCAAACTTTTTTCAATAATGAATCCAGATCAAAAGAATATACATTGTCCAGCAAAGTATCTACATTTTTGCCCAAGTGCCTACAGTCATGACGTTGACTGTAACGTAACTCAACAGCTGGCTCCAACTCTCTCAGCCCAGCTTCCCTGAACTTCCTGTCCAGTACAAGATCGCAAGGAAGAGAGCAATCTCAAGTAGCTGTCCATCTATTAGCTTGGAGAAGGTAGACGGGCGGAGCGGAGGGTGGATTGACTAGCCTTGCTGTGCCTGTGTGTTTTTGTGGAGACACACATCGCTTACTAGCAAGGGAAACAAGCCACCATAAAACAGGATATCAGGTCCAATGCTCACGGACCATCTGATTCTGAAAGGAATGTAAAACGGAAACACCAAGAAGCAGCAATATAAGTGATTTAATCAGCGTTTGAAACTAGTAAAATCTTTTGGACTTTAATATCACTTGAATCTAGTATTTGTTTTTACAAAAATGTAAGACAAAAAATAATTATATATGTCTTAAATTAAAATTGTTGAATTTGACTTGGCGAGAGCTTTTTTTTAATTCCCTGTACAGTAATACTTAGATGGCAGAGGGACAGCCACTACTCAGATATACTGGGTGCAAATGTGCTGACAAAGTACATGCGGATAGGAGAAGGGAGCAGACTGAGCAGGGGTATAATCTCATAAGTGTGCTGCTGCAACTTCCTTGTCCAATCACAGCCTGGGGCCAGGGAGGGCCTAGCTGTATTCTAAACTGCAGCAGAGAAAAGTCAGGTGATCATGCTGGCCATGCCATCTGTAAGGACTGTGTAATTGTACAACAATATAACAGATCAGGCAGGCAAAACAGCTCCCAAATATGTATTTTAACAAAGTATGTAGCTGCGGCATTTAACATAAAACAGGAGAGCTCAATGCTAAAATCAGGGACTAATTTCAATAACATATAGAGGCTGATTTACTAAAGAAATTGAGAAATGTTCATAATATAGATTGTGTAAATGTACAATTAAATCATCTAAGCATGACCAGAAGAAATAAGCAAATAGGAATATTCTTTTCACATGATTGGACGATTGACGTCAATCTTCCCACATTTTATTGTGCGAACATTCTCCACTCCATTAGTAAATCAGCCTCATTCTCACTGAGTAGGGCCTAGATTTAGTTTATAGAATTCATCTTTATTAGGCCACCTTCATAGGACTATAGATTTCTGTGACTGTGCACTTCTATTCATCTAGTGTAACATAAGGTCAGATGCGTAGTCAGCTTCCACCACCACCAACACCTCCCCATTCCTTGTAATTATTGATGCTATTTCACCTCCTTTGGTGCCTTCAATAACCAAAGACCAATGCATAAATCTTTAATATAACAATATAAACATAAACAAATCAAAACTGAATTTGTTTTTTGCTACTGACACGTGGAAAGAAAATTGAATTTAATATCCACAGTAATCAGGTTTTTGCTGTCAAGTTCCTAATATGAGATGGGATATTTTTCTGGATTTTTTAGCTATTGTTGGGCAACATTAGATAACCTTAAAGGACCAAGAATGTTGATTAAATTAAATGTTTTCACCTCCTAGCAAAGAGATGGCTCATTACTCCCTCAATCCAAATTATTTAGGAGAAGGAATAGAGGACTATTATAAAATACTGTATACACATTCAATTTAAAAATAACCCCTTCGGATTACAAAGAAAGTCTCGTTCTGATAACTCACATTCCGAACGCTCTTTTCTGGAGATTCATTCTATTATGTCTTCTGTTATCAATTACACATAAGCAGAAAATCCTGGTATTTGCAAACAATGAACTTGAAAAAACCCCGTCCAATGCTGAAACTTACTTTGAAAATTTTTTGGCCACGGTGTTATTGCACTTTAAGCTATTTTTATACCTCATTTGCATGGTCAGGTACATTTTATCTGCCACTCCACTCACATTATCTATGAGATTAGAGCTTGGCTATTTAATGGTGCTTTGAATTAAAGGATCTCCTATGATTACTGAAAACAAGGTTGTCATTTCAGCATAGTGCAAGACTTTACTGGAATATCTAAAAGTGCTGTATGTGTACATTGTATAAAGCATCAACAAGGAATATAAGTAATCCTGAAAGTTTGCATCTTTAATAATTTAAAGGGGTTATTCACAAAGCTGCCGAACTACGTTCAGCTATTCGCTCCGGCTGAAATCAGCCATACATCGGCTGTCTTTGCCTGCACTTTGGTCAGTCGAACATGCTCTGCATGTTCGGCTGAGCCAAAGTGCAGAAGGACTTCACATAGGGGCTGAACGGCAGTGAATGAATAGCCGAATGCCGCCGAGCATTTGGCTATTCTGCTCGGCTATGCCGCCTATTCGGCTATTCTGCTCGGCTATGCTGCCAAGCATTCGGCTATTCTGCTCTGTACCTCCGTGATACCGAGCAGAATAGAAAATCAAGGAAAAAAAGGTAGAAAAATACTAAAATTTAAAAATAAAGATTTAAAAAAAAGCAAAACAAAAAAACAATTGGGCGGAGCTAGCAGTGGCAGCTAGCTCCGCCCAATTGTTTCCTATTGGGCAGCACCTGCTAGAGTCTTCTAGCAGTTCCCAGCCAATGCATAAAAACTCGGTGGAGCCGGCCATGATGTCACGGCCGGTTCCACCCAGTTGTTATTGTTTAATGACAGCTCCGCCTAGCTGTGATTTGCGGGGCGAAAGGCCTTCCTTCGGCAGGCCATTCACCCCGCTTTTACTGTCACTCGAGCCGAAGCATATGCCTTCGGCTCGGCTGAGCCGCTCGGCCGCCTTCGGCTGCTGTACGGTCTATAGCAAATAGCCCGTACAGCAGCCCTTCGGTTCCACTGAACCCGAAGGACTCCAGCAGCCGAAGAGAGCCAAAGGATCAGCCGAAGCTATGGCTGGATCCTTCAGCTCCTACGCGAATAACCCCCTTAATGTTAGTCAATAAAAGTTATAATTTATACTTTTGCACTAATCGATGGCTAACATGGTACACCACTCTACTACTAAACAGAAAAGTACATTCTCACATTGCAATAACTTGTGCTTGGAAAGTTGTATCATATTCCTGATTTTTTTATGGTTAACAGTACATTTTGTGCTTATTAAGGAAAAAAAGAATGGGCAGCACAGTGGTTATCACTTCTGCCTTGCAGCACTGGAGGTCCCTGGTGGAAATCCCAGTCATCACATTATCTGCATGGAGTTTGCATGTTCTCCTTGTGCGTGTGTAGGTTTTCTCCCAGGTACACTCCAAAGATATACTGGTAGGATAATGGCCCTAGCATGTGTATCTATGCATGTGAGATAGGGACCTTAGATTGTAAGCACCTTGAGGGCAGGGACTGCTGTAACAGTGGCGTCACAAAAGGGGTGCGGGGGGTGCGGCCTGCACCCGGGTGCCACCATTGGAGGGGTGACACCAAAATGACTCATTGAAAGAGGGGTTTTATAGCCTTCGAAATGCGTTGGATGTTTTTATGCGATGATATTATGAACAATTAAAAGCACTTTGTTCTCTCTCATGTTGCGGTTGGCGCCCATCTGTACATCTGGACTTTGAGCTGCTTCCAGGTACCATTTGATGGAGTCATGTGTGTTTAAGAGCTGCCATACCAGAGTCAGTGAGCTTATTTGAAGATGTTCTTGTGTTTGAACTTTTGGAATAAGCATTAAAATCACTGCAACTCTTAAATGTGTTTTCATAAAAGAAATGTAGAAGCTGCCATTACTGTTCTACGGCTGTCCACTTGCTTCAATGCTTTCTTAGTCACTGACTAAAGTATGCAGATCAGGACAGTCATAAATGAATCAGAAGTCCTGATCTGCTTACTTATTCTGGGATGGCGATGCAAAGGGGCTTTAAAATGCAAAGGTATGGATGGAATTTGGTCATGATGCTGCTTTAATACAAATAAACATAAAACACCAAAAAGACGCGCATTTAAAAAGTACAGTGATGTGCTTTACAAATGTGCTCCGATAGTGTCAAGACTGAAACCAGTGCTGTTCCATAGAAAAGAATCAGGGCTATTTAATAAAAGACAAATGGGAGGAGAGCCCTTCTGCTCCATTAAGCAGAGAGAACTTCATTGGGCTTCGCTGGCTACAAACTGAGGCCCGATTTAAATGAATGTGTGTGCAAGGAATACATGTAAAGCATAGTGGATAGTAGTATCTACCCCCCAATATAAATGAGTCTCATGTTATTGAAGCAAGAGGATCAACATGACAACCAGGCAACTAACATATTCAGAAGGAATCAACAATAATAGCCACAATCTGTGTCTCACAACAGGTTTAATATCATGTAAAGGCATTTTTTTACATTTTTCTAGCTTTGTTTATAAATACACAGATTTAAGCCCTGGTTCACACCTAGGCTTTTTTGAGCAGCTTGAAAAGCGCTTTTAACTGCCCAATACAAGAAATCCCACGATTTTCCATGGCCCTGGTTCACACCCCATCAGAAAAACACCTAGCAGGAAAATGCCAGACGCCTGAAAAGATACAGGAGCTTCTTTGGGTAGTTAAAAGCAGTTTTCCTCCCCATAGACCAAAAAAGAGCAACAAAAGCATGTTGCACATGTTCGTGAGCGTTTCTGCACATTTATACACACGTTCTTCCATTGCCCACAATGGTTCATGAGCTGCCAATCAAAACATGCGTCTTCATGTATGCGTGTTAAAACGCACATACAAATGTGCACAACGCACAAATAACCGCTAACGTGCGTATAAACGTGCAAAAACGGTGCCGCCCAGGTGTTAACCAGGGATAAGAAAGGATCCTCTGAATGTTTTAACAAGTCTCTATAAATTTAGGAACTCCTGGTTATCTTTCCTTCCTCTAATAATCCGGATAAATACTGACAGGAAAATGGTCAATTGTACTTTTATGTAGGAGAAGGCATATGCAACATGCAGTAACCTATAGGAACGGAAGCCAATTAGCAATTATCTTTTATGATTATGACTACGCTAATGAAAAGTGTATTCCAGGCGGTTGCCCTGCATTAATCTGGATTAAATATCATAATTTGACTGCTTTGGTAAAGAAGAACTCCGGGCAATTGAAAATGTAACCCTTGCAGTGGGGCTACTCCCACACTGCAAGGGTTAATTGCTTGTTTTGGTTTAGGGGCTAAAATAAAGAAAATATACTCACTGGGTCCTCGTTCCCGCTTGGCTGCTAGACCGGTCTCCCTCTGGGCATCAGCAATCTAAGGACCCATGATGTCATCGTGTCTAATACAACTCCATTATACATGAGGATGCCAAGGGACATTCCACCCCAAGAGCGGAGGGAGAGAGAGGAGGGCAGTCCACAGTTCTGGATGTGCATGTGGCCAATGGGGTAAAAAAACAATAAGCAAATGATAATAAATAACGATTGAAAAATTAGCAGTTGCATTGACGTGAAGTGATGACGTCATGGGTTCTTAGACAGATGAAGCCCAGGGGAGAAGAGGCTCCGGTCTAGCAGTCAAGGTGGACCAAGGATCAGGTGAGTGTATCTTTTTTTTATTTTAGCCCCTGCGAGAGTTATTTATTTAATTACCTGGAATGAGAGTATTATTTATTATCATTTTCTTATTGTTTTTTTACCCCATTGGCCAGACGCACTATTCACTGCTGGTGTATAGTGCAAATATAGCCTAATGTTATAGAGCCATTTATCTCAAACTGCATACAACTGTATCAGGCTATTTGATCACCATCAGCACAGTGTCCCATAGGGTTCCAAGCCCTAATCCATAGAAGTCATGCTTTTCATACACTGCACTGATGATGGCCATAAAGCCAGAAACAGCTGTATGCAAATTGGAATTATTGACTCGCTCCATTGACTAGATGCACATCCAGAACCGCTGATGTATAGTGAACATATAGCTTAATATTATAGAGTCATTATTTCCATATTGCATACAGCTGTTTCTGTCTTTTTGGCCCTCATCAGTGCAGTCTACGGAAACCCTGACCTGTATGTAGCAAGGCTTAGAACCCAAAAGGACACTGTACTGATGGTGACCAAATGGTCTGATAAAGTTGTATGCAGTTTGAAATAAATGGCTCTATAATATTAGGCTATATTTGTGGTATACACCAGCAGTTCTGGATGTACATCTGGCCAATGGGGCAAAAAAAAAATGATTTGCATAGATCCACCAACTTATTTTTGGGATATTTGTTGGTCTATAGAACCCACATTAGATGTGATGATGCCAGCAGTCCTTAGATGTCTTGATGGAAGGGAAGATCACTCTAGTAGCCCTGGGAGAGTCGAACAGATAAGTAAAAGTGCTTCACTCTGGTCCTCTAGGCATATATGAACACTAAGCCCTCGCAGTGCGGGGGCAGCTCGGAGAAGGGCTTTAACCTCCCTGGCGGTCTGATTATCGTTTTTTTCTTTTCCTTTTAAATCTCCCACCGGTTCCGCCCCCCCTGTGACGCGGGCGCTCGCAAGGGACGGAACCCGGAAGACGGATGCCGGCGTCATTTGGAGGACACAGCGCGGCTCGTGGACAAGATAAGTGACGCACCCACCATGTAATCCCGAGTGTGGATTGGGGTTACCGCTTTTGGTACTGAAAATGAACCCCGAGCCACACTCGGGATTACAGCCAGGAAGGTTAAACATAATATAATATAGAGCACATATGGTAGAAAAACTGTCCTCTTTAATAGAGTCCACCAAACCCTATTTCTACAGTACGAGCCCTTCTCGGCAATGTAGATGTTTACCACCATGGTATAGGAACAAGTTTTGGGAAAACATTCGGACAATGTTTTCTTTGCAAAGTGCTATTTTTTTGTATCTTACTACCTATTTACATATAAGCTTCTGTGCTCATTCTCAGGATCATTTACAGGAATGAAGGTTTACATCACCACTTAGGTTCATGGAACCCCAACAAAGAAGCTTACCTAGGCCACTTTAAAGCTAAATTCCAAGGTAAACAGCTCCAAAACCAGATAAAATACATTCTTTCTTTACTAGTTAGTAAATAATTGTTGCAGAATAAGCATGAGCATACCAGGTATTCTAAAACATCCCTGCCTGCCTGCTTGTTACAGGTCAGTGGTCTAACTAGTAGTAATCCAGAGGGCCAAAATCTTATCATGAAAAAAATGGAGTAATGTTTTTTGTTCAGAGATGCTTTACTTAAAGGAGAACTATGAGATGAGTGCTTTCCACTAACCTCATAGTTCTAGTCGACCTGTGACAATGAGATTGTCACAGGTCGGCTCAGTAGATCGGGAGGTGAGCGAACACATACCGGCGTTCGCTCACCTCTCGATCCTGTCACGGCTCTCTGCCGTGACAGGGGGAGGGGCTGGATTCGCCTCTCCCCGCTCCGATCTGCCGGCGCTGACTGGCGGAACGGACGGGGGAGGGGGCGGGTACAGCAGTCACTCACGCAGCTGGGCGGATCCCGTCATCTACGTCGGGATCCGCTCCGGCGTCTCAATATACCGCGAGCTGTAGCTCGCGGTATACTGAGCTTAGGGTAACGGGAGGATGCTAGTTTGTGTCCTCCCGTTACCCTAAGGAGAACTATGGGGAAAAACACTGACCCCATAGTTCTCCTTTAGGACCCATTCACACTGAGCGACATGAAAATCGCGCGACTTTGAGCGATATTGCGCGACGAGCGATATTGAGCGATATTGAGCGACGAGATGTGAACAGCTCCATTGAAATGGATTGGAGAAGCTACATACAGCGATATCGCGTGGAAATATGAGCGATATCGCTGCAAAAATCGCTCCATAAATCGCTCAGTGTGAATAGGGCCTTAGGCCCCGTTCACATGTAGCGACTTATCGCGCGATTTCCACCGCGATATCGCGCATTTTTGCCACGCGATATCGCGGGAAGTCACCGGCTAATGATAGTCAATGGAGCTGTCTTAGCTCCATGTCGCGCGTCGCGGTCCCAAGTCGCTTCTACCTGACCCTTTTTTTGGCGGATTATGCGCGATTTTGCTTTTTTTCTATGGAGCCCGACGGAGAAGGTCGCGCTACCGTCGCTGGATCGTCGCTGGTACGTCGCCCCGAAAGTCGCGCTATCCCGGCCGCTGCAAAGGTATGTCGCTACATGTGAACGGGGGTCTTAATGTCAGTAACCTTTCCTAAAATGACAAGGATCATAGAGAGCATCTTTGAATAACAACTATTTGTCCCTTTTTTCTGTTATAAAGCTTTACCCCTCAAGACTGGAGTACAATTATTATACAGGATTTATATAGCGCCAACAGTTTGCGCAGCGCTTTACAATATAAGAAAGACATTACAATACAATTCAAGAGAGGATGGTAAGGAACTGACCTTAGTTATGGGCTCTTTGGCCCATCACATTTTTTGCAGGTGAGCAGCCTATATCTTGTGATACATGATGGTATATCTTTTTTTTCCCCAGTCAATTAGCAGCAAGACATTTATAAACATGAAAGCACAAAGCGTGCAACTTTAAACAAAGTCATCATTGACAGCTCTAATGCTTCAAACCTGAGATTCCCGCCCTCACTTTCAATATAGATTGTATATTTCCCGTGTGGTGAAATATTTGCCCTCAATCACCTGCGGCATGTACATAGCCAGGTGTTTCTAAATCCGCATGCCATCGCCTCTACAATTGCTGTAACATAAGTGTATTACATCACCTAGAGATGAGACTTGTGAAATGTGAAATGCCACAGCTGGCACATCATATTTCCTCATTGAGATTATTTTATTTTCTGCGTCATAGTAGCGATGGCAGTACCACAGTGACCCTGTGGAATTAAGGGGCATGTCTGATGGTTGATCTGGAACATGCATAATTGTAAGGAGTGGCCCTCTTTTCTTTTTCAAAGCTTGTGTGACAGTTGACCACACTCATTTCCTATCACCTTAAAGCAGAGCAGACCTCTACAGTTACTTTTGAAATAAGTTTAGAATTGTCAGATGACTTTGATTTTTAAAAAATGTTAAACTCATTGAAGCTGTTTTGCTTTACAGTTAGCTATGGAAGAGATCAGAAGACAAGGATTATATACTCTAAACTTCTAACAGGGCCTACAGTCTGCAGTATATTGTCTGTGATTGTGACACCATCTGGTGGCAGTTATGTGGAAATGCAATCAATTACATATTACTAATGAATGTGTTGCAAGAACATAAATAAATATTTGTGTAAATTTGCAGTAAGACCAGTGTAAATATAAATAATAAAAAAAACAGTATTGGCATTTATTAGTAAATACCTGTGTTTATTCATTTTGGAGGGCTAGGTTTATGGTTGGTAAAATGATAGGGAAAAGAATAGACATTAAAATGTATTGAAACCCAAGAACAAACAGGTAGCAAATTGCAGCTTACTGGTCCTTTGATGTAGTGGATGCATAAGTTCCTTTCCTTTTCTTATCCTTTATTTTACATGGTGATCTTGCCATTAATACATTTCCAGGTCTTGGGTGACTTAGCGTAATGTATCTGTGGAGGAGTCACGTTATCACCATAGGATAAAAAAGTGTTTTGGCATACAGAACACATTCCCCTCTCCTTCATAACACAGGGCCTGTGAACAATGCTGATAACAGTGACACAGAGGAAGAGAGCACAGGAAGTTATCAGCTTACTAAATTTCTGACAGATTTCACAAATAAAATAGATAGATACAAAACACTTTCAATTGTATGTTTAACAGACAAAGATGGAGCAAATAGGAGAACTGTATTGCTAAAGTTTACATACACATTAATGTTCGGGGTTGGATTTAAAAGAGAACTATGTGGTAAGTGTTTTCCCCCATAGTTCTCTTAAGGGTCTTACATATAGTAGCATCCTCCCATGAACCAAAGCTCAGTATATCATGAGCTACAGCTCGCGGTATACTGAAACCGCCGCAGCCGGGACGGATCCCGACAATGCTGTCGAGATCCACCCAGCTGCGTGAGTGACAGCTGGCTCTGCCTATCTAGAGCAGTCAGCGCTGGAGGATCGGGGATGAGGGGAATCCTTTGCAGGGAGCAGTGACTGATAGACACCGCTCTCTGAAGTGAGATGATCGAGAAGTGAGCGAGCGACGGTATGTGTTAGCTCACTTCCCGATCTATTAAGCCGACGTATGACAGTTTCATTGTCACACGTCGACTCGAACTATGAGGATGAGTGATTTTCACTCACCTCATAGTTCTCCTTTAAGCATTAAATCTGAACTCTAGCTATAGCCTTTTAAACAAATTAGGGGGAAAAATAAGTTCCCTCTTGTGATGTTAAATGCTTCACTGTGTCCGGTTTACTTTAGAATTCATTGATTTGCACCCACCAGATAACACAGGCAGTGGCGAACTTCTGGCGCTCCCAGGATGAGAGATGCAGCTACGACAGTGAAGGGCTCCAATTGTATAGCCACCCCTTTCTATTCCCCCTCGCCCATTCACAAAAAAACCTTGTTTTCTTTTTCACAGAATAAAAGACATTTAGGGTTAATTGATACACACCTTTCAGTTTAGCTGCTGAACATCCGGTGCTGCAGGGATGAGAGATGCAACAGTAAAAGGCTCCAGTTATATACCTGCCCCCTCCTCTTCCCTTATCAAATCACAAAAAGCCTTGCATATTTTTGTTCACAGAATACAAGGCTTTTTGGGAATGGATGAAGGGGCAGGGAGAGATTGGGATACAACTGGAGCCCTTCATTTTTACAGCTGGAGCTTTGCATTATTCGCAGCGCTGAAACAATTACATCTAAATTACAGCGGACACAGTGAAGTATTTAACACATATCACAAGAGGTAATTTACTTCCCCTTATTCATTTGTAAAAACCTAAAATCATCTCTGAATTGGTGTGACAGTGACTTTCTTTCCTTCTGGAGGGTGAATACTTTTGTTCCCCATGGTCCCTGTGTGTGTTATAAAGTAACCACCTCTTCAAGCTTACTCCTGTGATAGACTACAATCTCAATTTAAATTTTTAAACTAAATGTGAGATTGTAGTCCATCACGGAAGCGAGTTTGGAGTGGCGACTACTGTACAACACACACAAGGACCATGGGGAACAAAAGTAGCCACCCTCCAGAAGGAAGGACAGTGTCAGCACCAATTCAGAGATGATTTGAGGATCTATAGCCGAGTGATACGCAAATAAATTTAATTTTTATTAATAGGGTACTTGAATTAATTTTTAAAATTTAAAAGAGAACTATGGGGTAAATGTTTTTCCCCATAGTTCTCGTTAGGGTCATGGGAGGACATATCCTAACCTCCTCTCGTGACAGCTGTGCCCGCCCCCTCCCATGTTCGTTCCTCCACTCAGTGCTGAAGGATTGGAGAGGGGGTAATCCCTGCGGGGAGTGGTGACTGTCAGATTGGGAATTGAGCAGATTGGTGCATGTTTCTGCTCACTTCCCGATCAATACAGCTGACCTGTGACAGCTTCTTTGTCACAGGTCGGCTCTAACTATGAGGATGAGTGGAAATCACTCACCTCATAGTTCTCCTTTAACTCCTTTTACTCCTTAACTCCAGTTTGCTGTCACTTTAAGGTACATGGAAATATTAGCGGTTAGGGTGGTGTTTGTGCTTACTATAAGCATCAGTTATTTTCAGCACTAAAGGCTCCACAACCAAAACGTACAAGGGCAAGAAGCTAAACACAATGTAAAGTCCATGAGGCACCACAATCAAAAAGTACCAGATAGAAGAACCTGTAAACACAATATAAAGTCTTGCATAAATGTTTCTCAAAGTGTGGGGTGACAGTTGCCAGTCTGAGATTAGGATTTTCGTTCAGGACAGTCTTGAGATTCAGCAATAATCACATGAAACATATTGATTTACTGCGTCCTAAAATGTCTGCGTTCTTTGAACGCCAGCAATCCTTTTGGGTAGGATAATGTCTTTATAGGATCTTTGCTTTCCAGGAAGTGGTAGCATTCGCCATCTTGGAAAGGGAAGGATAGGGATGAATGTCTTTGAGAGTTAGCTTGTGGGAGTTTCTGAAAAATATTATGTACTTACAGTCAGGGCAATGAAAATGGTGTTGCAGCAGTGTAAGCAGTCCAAAAAATGTGTAACTTTTAATAGTATACCTGGACACTGAAAGGGTGGTGTAGGCAGGCATAAACATTTAACTCTTGAGTATTTTATAAATTTTCCAAATTACAATAAGACAATAAAATAGCACATGATGCACAATCAGTATAACATACAATTGCATTACAGTTTCTTCCACATTAGCGTAATCAAGTAGTAGGAGGGGATCACTAGAGGCTATACACACAATATATAGTAGTTCTGTACAACAGAACATATCTATCCACCTATTCTTGCCAATTTATCCCCCATCACTAAAATCAAAAATTAGAACAGTCTGAGAGGAATATCTGACCTAGGGATCCGCCTATGTCTGAAGCAAACATTTGTTATGATCTCCTCCATATGTATATCAAATAGGAGACTTTCTGTCCAGCATCTATGTACTAAACGGCTCACATGTGTGAGCATAAAGAAAAAAATAAATAAATAATAAAAAAAAAAAGACAAAAAGAGGAAAAAGAAATAGATACTAAAGGAAGCAGAACAGCTTAAGAGTCCGAAAAGAGTAGCTCCATCCCCGACCAAATATCCCAACATCTACTTAAACCTTAAACATAGTCCCCAGAGAAAAATTCCAGAAAAGTTGAACAATGAAAATTACCCGGTTTCCAGCACCTCTGTATATAACAACCAGGGGGTCCAGGTCAATTCAAAACTTTTTTTATTATCTTGGAGGATGCTGTGAAGTTTCTCATGGACCATAATCCACGACATTTTTTGTTTGACCAAGTGGAATGGAATTGTTGGTGTTTTCCAAGCCCTAGCTATGGTTATTTTGGCTGCCAACAGAAAGAAACTAATTAATTTATCCAAAGCTTTAGACAATCCTGGAATCGGGCAATTCAGCAACACATATTGGGGATCTCGTGGGACTCTCACCCCAGTAACCCTAAATATTAGAGCATAAAGCCGGTTCCAAAAAGGTCTCAATTTGGGGCATTCCCACCATATGTGATATATCGTGCCCGAGTGTGCACATCCCCTAAAACAATGAGGAGAAACCTCTGGGTATATTCTCGCTAGTCTGGCAGGGACCATATACCACCTAGATAGAACCTTATAATTAGCTTCTATTAGTGAAATATTAAGTAGACCTGATGGCACACGGGAACAACATTGATGCCAGACCTCCAGAGGAATAACCCTTTCCAGGTCTTGTTCCCAAGCTAACATATAGGGTAATTTACTTTCAGAGTCTACCAGGAGGGAATAGAGCAGTGAAACTTCCCCCCTCTGGCCCCCGGCTCCAAGACACCACTGTTCGTAGGTTGTTCTAAAGGGAGACATCACGTTAGGTGTTTTCAAAGAACCTAAAAAATGTAACAATTGTCTGTAATGAAAGTATTCCGAAGAAGGCATAAACATTTAAAGGCGCTCTTGTTGATGTTATATATTCTGTGATAGTTGTACAAATGTTTCAATCAAACAATATTTTCAATAGAAATACACTAAAATTGTTATTCGAACTTTTAAACACAACCTACTCTCAAAAATTAAATAAAATGGTTAAAACTGTAAAACAAATACGTATAAATTTAAAGCTATGTGTTTTTGTTAAACAATAAAAAAACACATAAAATGATAAAGCGACTTAATTAAAAGCCTTAACTATTTCATTTAAAGCTATACTAAAATGATATCCCTAAAGTCCCTTTGTCTCATGTGCAAGGATACCTAGTTTGTGTGGTGCAGTAGAGGTCTTCTGTATATTCCTGCATCCTATCTGTGCATATTTGGTGTGTGTGTGTGAGCAGTTTTGCTTTGTTTGTGTATGACATTTTTTATTATTTTTTGTTATATTTGTTTCATTTTATTGTTTTACTTCTTTTCCATTTGACTTTATTACTGTCCCAAGGAGGCTGAAAAACCTCTGTGTGACAGTATTCCCATATTTACTATCCTGACCAGGGCCGGATTTACTCTCTCTGCTGCCCCAAGGCCAGGTTCCTCAATGCGCCCCCCTACCCGCCAGACCCCAATAGAGAATGGCAGACCTGCAGGCTGCATACAAGTGATCTCGTCGACATCGCCGAGATCAGTTGTACAAAACAAGTGTCGGCTTCCACGCTGTAGATTTAGCTCTGCTTGCCCAAAACAGGGCTAAATGTAGAAAACAACTACCCGCTCGGTGCCCGGAACTGCATGTCTCGGGCATCGGGAGAATGGAGTTCCACACCCATGTTGCCTCTCTACTCCCTGGGCCTTGGTTGGCCTTGTGGGAAATCCGGCCCTGATCCTCACTGTATAAACTGGTGAGACTGGCAGGAGATGGGGCAGAACCTTGCATCACCAAGTATACTGATGTGTTAAAATTGCTGGAGTGTCCAACGTGTAAGTATGTAGACAAGATCAGTTTATAAAGATAGCAGAGAAGAGTCAAAACAAACAAAAACATATTGCTGCCGGTGAAGGACTGGGAATTTTTGGTTCAGGGGCAAGTACACCAAACAAGTGGACTTTTCATGGTAGAGACAGATTTCTATGGGCTAAAGAAAGTATAATATGAAAACTGCGCCTTTGTGCTGAAGTTATTTGTGGGCATGGGGAATGGTGGGTACTCCTAAAGTATATGGTTTACTGTTACACGCCTTTTCACATCTTCCAGCTTCAGCTTTCTTTGCATATCTTAATATTTGGTGACTACGGATGATTTCAGGTTTAGTCTGATTCCAGTCTGAACCTGTGTTCCTCCAAACACTGAAAGAAGCTCTTTCGGCTGCCACCCAATCAGCTGCAGATGGGTAATTTTGTGCCCACAGCTATACGTAAGCAAATGAGCAGAATGCAGTGACATAATTGACCTTATATGGTCATATGGTTATATTTGGTCATGGTCATATAATGTCAATGATGTCAGCACAAGCATCCAGCCCCTTTTTTTATGTGATGCTGTGGGGCAAGGAATGCCCAGGCCCACAGCTTACTGGCCAAGTGTCCCATTACACTTCCATGCTCAGAGGAGCTTAGGTTTGGACTGAGTTTGGTCTAAACCTGAGCTCATCCATATCAGTAACATGACATCCCTATAGGACCATGATGCTGTATGAACCTTCCCTTTAAGAGACACAGGGGGAATGCATAAAAACTGGAGCAGACAGAATCTGGAGCAGTTGCCCATGCCAACCAATAAGTGTCAATCTTTCATTTCAAAGCTTAACTGAACAAGCTGAGGAGAGAAGCTTATTGGTTGCGATGGGCAACTGCTCTGGATTCTAGCTGCTCTAGTTTTTATGAATTCCCCCTCAGAAGCAGGTAGCAATATAATGGCCACTATGTGTCACTAACTTCAGGTCTTATTGATGTCTGAATGATAAATCATCTCCACTAAGGACCAGCAGCTCAATATATGTTATTAATACAGACCCAGGGGGTAAATGCCTCCCTGTTCCCCAGCCCACTCCTCTCCTAATTGTAACTCTTCTTAACCTTCTAACTTACTTAATGTATTGAATACATATTTGCCCCCCTAGGAGTGGATAGAACAATAATGTATGTAATATGTTCTAGGCAGCCAAAGGGTTTATTGCAATGAGCTACTGACAAGTATGCAGATCAACAGATCTCACTTTTTACTGATATCATTTTTTTTGCATAATTGTATCTGGTCAGTGAGTTGGGATGAAATGCAGCCAGAGATTCAGCAGAAAAGCCAAGCAATTATCAGAAGATGGTCACTGCCAATGGCAACCTTGGCATTTCTTGTATGACAAGTTTGCTTTAACAAATGTTGTATAGAAGTCAACATTATTTACTGAATCTGGAATATAAGTACTGGATCCATAAAAGATGATGGCTTCAAGCTGACAAGTACAAATAAGGTGATGACTGACAACGGTATGTGCACGTCAGTAAAAGAACATCTCATGATTCACATATGACACGTCATTTAAAAAATTCCATTGCTTATGCAAAGAACTGTCAATCAAAATTACAACTCTTTAAAATATAGCAAAATGAGACATTACATGTTACTATCACGTAGAATTACTGTACAAGTTTGTGAGTAGGAAACACAACATTTGTATTAAACAGGCCACATAACATTTAACTCTAAGGCCTTATTCGCATGGGGCATGTTGCCTCATTCAGCATGAAGGGCCAGAGCTGTGGGAAGAGGCGTGCGAGCAGCTCATGTATGTCTATGGAGACTCAAAAGCTATGCGCCATCACACGCTGCTACCCACAGCTGTAGACTTTGACAGGCTCACACAGATGTTGTATGGACTCGGACACAGACATGATGCATCCAGGTTCGTACACCGTCTGTGTGCAGCTGTGAGGGAGCACTGCAATTCCATAGACTTACATGAGTTGCTGGCACATTCTTCCTGCAGCTCAAGGCACATCAATAAACGTCCCTTCATGCTGTGCGTGGCAACACGCCCGTGTGAAGGAGGTCTAATTATGCAAACTGTGTATTTAGTGCTTTTGGCAAAAAATGTTTACTTTTTCCATCTCCTTTCCCCCTCCCTTTTTCCAAAACACTGACTTTTTAACCCATTACAACTACCTTTAGTTAGCATAGTTCTGTATTGCCCCCACCTTCCTAAATTGTTGTCTGGCCTGGGTGACATATTTTTTGCCTTCCCGCTGCCTCCTGGGATACCTGTGTCACATATCCCAGTAGGTTGTAGTTTCTATCGCCCAGGAAATCCCAAAATATTTAGTTCCTGAAGCACAAACAGAATAGGACAGCACAGAATGTTGTCTGCACATGTATGAGGTCAGGAGCCATATCATCAGGGGGCCGGCTGCAAGAACCGGGAAGAGACAGTGGGCTCCCAGATGATGGTGGTGTTGGATGAGAAGAAGAAGAGCCACGGGTGAGAAGAGTAGAAGGCAGTATTTGGTGGGCATATACTGTAAGTATGTTTAAACTGCATAAACAAGCACAAAAGGTAAGGGGCATATGGGGATTCAGTTTTATTGCGTGGAAAGGGGGGAATACGAGGTCCACTTTACCCATACAAGGGACCTTGAAGCATCCTAAATCTCAGTAGAAGACATTGCTGCACTGTGCAAAGTGCCTGGAAGCTGGGGTGTAAAGTGAAAGACTGCAGCTTGCAATCTGTCACGTACCTTAGAGGAGTTTGAAGTGACGAGGGTGGCCTCTCTCACAACTCTGGTCCCGGGGCACCTGGATTGAGTACAGGGGCACAAAGGGGCAGAAGTGACAGTAGATGATGAATTTGCCAAGCAGTGGATGTTGCGATGGGTGGAGGTCCATACAGGTAACGGATACAGAAGAATCGTCAGGACAGGCCGATGTCATCAAAATGTGGGCAACGCATTACCAGGGATGAGGCAGGAACAATCGTCAGGAGCAAGCCAAGGGTAAGGACACAGGAGAAAAGCAGGTCAAGCCAAGCTGGGTCAGTAACGGATAATCAGATCAGGATACAGAATACAGGAACACAGGGAAGCTGACAAATCTGACAGCAGAGGAGGATTGGTGGTTACAGCCTTTATAGCCCAGAGGGCGCCATACATTCAAACAACATGTCGGCGCATACCTCTGCGCACCCGGCATTGCTCACGCCCACACAGAGACACTGCACCTGGTACAGCTCTTTGGGCTGCAACAGGTGCATGCGCAAACCGCTGAGTATGAACTTTGGCCCTGGCTTCCTGACACAGCCCCTGTACACCAGAGCTGAAGTGTGAGAAGAAGAACCAGCACAAGGAGCCAATAAGTTCATGTGCTGACAAGAAGTATGCTGATAGTAGGAGAGTGAAAGAGAAAGATGAGCGTATCACCATTCTGCTTCTCCTTTTACTGTCCAATCACAGGCTGGGGTGGGTTCAGGACACCATGGAAAAAAAGGTTTAAATAAAGCAGACCTTCATACTGAGGATGTCTAGTTGTGGAAAAGTACTACTGCAGGGGAAATCTCTGGATTGAACATGAATATTGCAGTAAAATAAATGCTTGGGTTTTTTTTACGTTTTACCAGACAAAAAGTGAGGAGAACTCTCCAACAGCAACACAGACCAAAATAAGACCAGGAGGAAAGGGGAAGGCTTGAAGGCTCTCGGAGCCACAGATGACAGTATAAACAAGCAAGTGGTTCTGTTCCTAAAACCGAAAAAAACCATTTGGCTAGACTTACACTAAATTAATTTACACTACCTTCCTCATTTTGCTTTATGTCCCCCTTCACAACTGTCAGCTCACCCACCCTAGTATCCCTGCCCCCTGATCCCCCCCCCCCACGTCTTTTGC
>NW_017306641.1:1169439-1187450 GCF_000935625.1 Nanorana parkeri | reverse complement strand
CCCCCCCCATTACTTATGGACAGCCTCCTGGGTGACTCCTACTCTGGGTATACCCCGTATTGTAAATGTTACACTTTATTGATCTGACTATTTGTATGTGTACCTTCATTTGGAAAACCTAATAAAATGTTTGTGAAACATTCACTATTTTCTCCTTAATAAGATGGCATTGAAGATGTTTGCTAATTGCTCTCCCTCTCCTGGCAGCAAAACCTTCCTTCCCTTGCACATGTATTAGGTGCTGCTCTAGGTCGGTCCACCAGCTTGTAATTATCCATGAAATACACTCCTGTATCAAGTGAAGATCAGTGTGTAATCTTTAATTCATCAGTATACGGTATACGGCATACAGCATGTCGGCATACCCCCACCAAAACTCCTCCCCACCTATGGGTGTTAACCTACAAAACATTACAACTCCACAAAAAAATAGGTATTGACTCTATACACTCAACATCTCTGTACTAGGTATCAACTGATATAGATTTTTCGGTACCGATTATTGGCCACCTTTCAGGCTGATAACCGATATCAGGTATCAATATTCTGTTTACATTCAGCTGCACTAGCAGCTGAATGTAAACAGCAGGCAGTCACCTGATATCGGCCGATTCTCTGTTTTTGTTTTTTTATAAAAAGAAACAGCAGATAGTAAGGGAAGCATTAACTCACTTGCTATCTGCTGATTCCCCTGCTATCTGTTTGTTTGTTTTTTTAATTTCAGGTCCACCCCTGCTGATTGACAACAGCAGTGGGCAGGTGCAACAACCAGCCTGCTATTGGCTATTGTAAATTGAAATAGCCAATAGCAGCCTAGCTATTCATTCCCATGTTATCTGCTGTTATTATTTGTTTAACTCTGATGGTGGCTGCTGTCAAAATAAAAAGAAAACAGATAGCAGGGGTATCAGCAGATAGCAGGGGAGCTAATGCTTCCCATACTATCTGCTGTTTTTTCTTCTTTGTATTGTGCTGTCTGCTGTCAAAATACAGAAACAGTGCAGGCATCTCAATGGCTGCCTGCTTCTGACCGCCTCCTTTGATCAGCTGATAAGGGATGCCAGCCAGAGAGTGGCACCCGCTGGCTGAATTTTGCACAGTATTTATTATTGGTAATATCTGTCACTTTGACCGATTCCGATAACTAGAAAATCTGTAAATATCGGTCCCGATTATTATTATCGGTAGATCCAATAATCAGTCGACCCCTACTTTGTACATCTCTCATAGTTACAGTGTACCATCCTTTCCTTGTTATGGAACAACATTGATAAATGATTGGACATTTGGATTGTGCCTGCATATCCAACCACCCTCTATTGTCTATTGTCAACCGATCTTAGGAGATGCTAAGGAGGACAACATATATTTTGTACAGTAAGTTGCAGATTTGTAAGAAGATATTATGAAAATGAATGCTTAGCAGATTATTTTCAATTTAATTGCAATTAATTGATATTATATTCGGGGGTGTTAGCAATTTTCTGACAGCTACATCAATGATATGCTGATGAGTGTCTGGGGTACCTGAATAACTAAGAACTTTATTTTGCTTCTTCAAGTAAATTTGAGTCTCAAAACAGACTTCATTTATTTTATTGGATTACCAGCAAATTAGGCTGAACATTCGATGCATTATGTTTCCTCTCATTATGTATATTTCTTGTGGGAGGCAAAGAACAAAGTCATTATTAGCAGCACGATTCTCTATAATGTCATTAAATTGGTGCTCAGACAAAAATAAATGCTGCATGTGCTCAAAGAGGTCTGATATCCCCTCGAGTGATGGGCTTTGGGTATCTGACGAGATGCAGACATTGCCATCTGTCTCCCATATATCATCGCCTTGCATCTTCCTTACCTTACCCACAAGCCATGTTACTGAGCTCTCAGAATAATTTCATTCTCTTTATTACTTATTCTTAATTGTTTTAGAATAATCTGCGGTGCGGTCTTAAAAGACAAGCAGTGGAGTCTTTTGTAGATGTGTATTTTAAAGGAAACCTGTATAAAGAGAAATGGGTAAAATGCCATTGTGGACCTTCTTCTGGAAAGGTGACTTGCTTGGCTGTCTCTGGTTGTCACTCACGCAGCTGGGCGGATCTCGACATCGATGTCGGGATCCGCTCCGGCAGCGGAGTCTCAGTATACCACGAGCTGTAGCTCGCGGTATACTGAGCTTAGGGTAATGGGAGGACGCTAGTTTGTATCCTCCCGTTACCCTAAGGAGAACTATGGGGAAAAGCCCTGACCCCATAGTTCTCCTTTAAGTCAATGACCTGGAACATGAATGCAGCAAAGGAAGTAAGGGTGACCTTAGTTACTGAAGCCATTGCAACGCACAAACAATACTAATAAAAAAAAAAAATGAATGAACGTCTAGCTATGAGAGCTCCCTGGAAGGCATTGGTGGTGTAACCTTCCCAGGAGGCAGCTGGAAGGCACTGGCTACGTCACCAGTATATTAGGAGATGTGGAATGGCAGAAAGTACAATTGTAAGCATAATTAAAAAATGGGATTTAGACATGTACTAGTGTTTAGAGTTTATTGGTGAGCCAAATAGCGGAAGGTAGAAGGCTGAGACAAACCATATAACAGTGACCAGGGTGCTTTTGGGGCTTGTTCAGACCATATACAGTGCGTTCCAGCCAGGCTAGCTTCTGGAACGCACTGTATCACATCCCAGCCAGCTTCCTGGTTTCAGGGGCGGGAGTGGCTGCCACACACCCCGCCCGCAGTGCAATCGCCCACACAAGAATGAGTGGAACATCAATGGCTGCATTCTGGTCCAGTGCAATCTACAATAATGCTGCCAAATTATTCTTACCCAATGTTTTGGTACACGTCGTTTTTCATGTCGGGTAAATAGAAACCAAACATGTCGAGCTTTAAAATTGCGTGCACCCGCGAAAAATCGCTAAAAACTACCATACCCAAAATTGACCATAGGCAATGCTTTAAAAGCTTTTGCCGCACCCGATGCATGTTTGCACGCATGTATGTGTGGGTGGGGACTTTAAAAAAATATTTGTGTTTTTTTATTCTTTTTCATGTGTGACTGTAATTTGTGTAACTTTTTTCACTTAACTTTATTGTTATCAGATAGGGGGCTAAGAAACCCCCCTATGTGATAGCAAAGATATGTAACAGGTCTTCTTTATGGAGACATCAGGGGTCTCCAAGACTCCTAATGTCACCTAGGGACCCCCAAAGAAGCTGATGAAGCAGAGATTTGCTTCATCAGCTTCTCTCCAGCTTCTGAAGCTGGAGAGTGACACAAAAATGCAGAAGTGATGTAACATACATCACTTCTGCATTCTGACACCGGAGCAGGGACCCGGAGGGAGATCGTGTACATCCCCTGTCACAGAGCCACCATGCTGGTCCTGGGCTCGCACTGGGCACAGCAGAGCCCAGCCCAGCGGGAAGGGGGCCGCGGAGGGGGGGGGGCGCTCCAATCGGTACCCCATACAAGCGATACGTCGGTGGATCGCTTGTATGTAAACAGGCATAGCTGCTGCTGTTTTTAAATTTTGGTCATTCCTCCGTGAGTGGGTGTGGCTAACAGGCTGTATATACACGGCCTGTTACATCCAGGAAGCTCCCAGTCGGCCGTTTTTTCACAACAGCTGGCCGACAGGAGGTTAAAGCGTTTCTAAACCCAAGAACAAAAAAACCCCACCAAAACCAGTGCGTTTCAGCATGGCTAGTGGCTGGAATGCACTGGATCGCATAGAGCAAGCCTCCCTGCGTTCTGGGGTGGGAGAGGGCGTGGTGGTGCATTGAAGTCAATGGCACCTCAGCGACGCATCCCGCCTGCACCAGAACGCGTGGCACAGCAATGCCCGTTGTGCGTTGAGATCGCAAAAAATGGTGCATGCAGCATTATTACAGATTGCACTGGACCAGAATGCAGCCATTGATGTTCCACGCATTCTTGTGTGGGCGATTGCACTGCGGGCGGGGTGTGTGGCTGTGGTGCCATTGACTTCAATGCACCACCACAGCCACTCCGGCACTTGAAAGCAGGAAGCTGGCCGGGATGTGATACAGTGCGTTCCAGAAGCTAGCCGGGCTGGGACGCACTGTATATGGTCTGAACAAGCCCCAAAAGCTGACCATTGTAAGCACCCTGGTCACTGTTATATGGTTTGTCTCAACCTTCTACCTTCCGCTTTTGGTGACCATATTGGTCAGTGAAAGGAAGTTGAAAGATAACAAACTTACTGGCTGGATCAGGGAATATAACTATGTTCCATGGCGGCCTCTTGACTGCTGTGTATTGCTAGTGATAGACTGCATCATATATGTCATCTATTACCTACAGTACTGACAACGTTTTATTTGCTGTAACGCTAGTAGTCCTGCGAATAGTGCGCTTCACTGGACTGTACTATATAGAATCATTTATTACAATGTACTATTTATGTTGTACTTTTATATGTACTATTGTACTTTCAAAAACTGAGCTCATGATATTTCCTCCACCCCGTGCACCTTCCCCCAACATTTCAGTTGTGATTGATAACACAACTATCCAACCCTCCCCTCATGCCAAGGTCCTAGGTGTCATCCTTGACTCGGACCTCACCTTTCTTCCCCACATCCAATCGCTATCCAAATCCTGCCGCCTTCACCTTCGTAACATCTCAAAAATACGCCCCTTCCTCACCAAAGAAACCGCAAAACTACTTATCCACTCCCTTGTTATCTCTCGTCTTGACTATTGTAACTCCCTCCTCATTGGCCTTCCACTACACAGGCTATCCCCCCTCCAGTCTATCATGAATGCAGCTGCCAGACTCATTCACCTTACCAACCGCTCAGTGTCTGAAAAGTATATATCTACTGCTAGCAAGAAGTAGATATATGCAAAAAGTTTTTAAAAAAAACAAAACGCTTTAAAAGCGGTTTAGACTTACCCCTGTCTTCGCCGCGTGCTCCCAACTAAAAATCCGAAAATGCTCGGGCGGGCGCATGCGCAGTTCAGATTTTCGGTCGGGTGGCGAGGAGATACACAAGGTAAGTCTATGGACACTTGCACCCGCATGCAGACACCCTGGGACAGGAAGTGCCAGCAAGGACAGAGGAGTCAGCGCTGGATCAGAGACCAGCAGCAGCGCTGGAAAGAAGGCTGAAAAGCACAGGAAAGAAGAGGAAGATTGGATTAAGTAACTTCATGCTTTAATTAACATTGGGGGGAGGGAAAAAAGTTTTTGACTTTAATGTCACTTTAAGCTAGACACCTGAGCGTTCAATGTGAACATGCACAATATAAAAACATGGGAGTTTGGTTGTTGAGAGTTTTGAAGCTTCATATTATCGGCAGTGAGGTGACAGAATATACCGGGCTGAATTCTGTTATTACGTTGAACAGTCCCATCTGCTTGTATTATCAGAACTGTGCGCTGTCTGTGATAATAATACAAGCAGGAGAGACTTTCTCTGAGAAAAACTTGTTTATTATATCATCTGTGTGACAGGTCAGAGTGACTGTGCAGCCGACAAACTGTGTACGTGTTGTATGTCTCCACACTGAGCCGTCACTGTGACTCATGTAAACACACAGCCAATGTCGGTGCACCGAGAGGACTTCCGGTCCGGTCTTACACGGGAGCGGAAGTGCGTCACGGGAGAGTGACACCCGGGGACTCCATCTGTGTACACAGGACTGTTTATCAATCAGCTTTCACTGCACTCTGCACACAATGTACGGACTCAGATTGACGCCTGTTCCATCTCTGCTGAGAAATGTCTGCAGATCTGCCCTGCCCAGGAGAAACTACAGCGAGAAAGCCAATGATCTACAGCCCAAAGTGACTAATAATGAGACCAGTAAGTACAGGAGCCAAGTCCGATCTTCAGGATGCTGGTAGAAGGGCAGATGTCTCTCTGAAGGTGACATGTAGTTGTCCTCATGTGTCAGCAGCTTGGGCCACCATGACCTTCTCCCACATTCACGGTTTTGCTGCACTCTGCTGTGTTTTATGACAGTTGTGTCCCTTTAGTTTGATTTATATCATAGAAAAATGCAGGAACGAAAGCAAACAAGACAGGGAGGAAATGCAAAGTTAATTGCAGCTTGTATTATTATTATATACAGTATATAGCACAATGCTTGCACAATATGCGTGGAGGGGGCGAGAGGCTGCAGGGACCGGTGTGAATCCAATTTTAATGTTTGCTTGTATTGTGCTGCATGTCTATTTTCCACAAAGTACAACACATTTTCTGGTAGGAATCCTGTACAGAATTAGGCTGTCACTGCTGAACTCTGAAAATACACTATAACAACAAAACTATCTAAAAATATTCCTCCTGTGACAACCAGTGATTACAATAATTGGACCTGCAGCAAATCACAAACCATAGAAGTACTAAAAGGAAAGGGGGAAGTGAATACTGCAATAAAATCCTTTCCGCTCCAGCGTTCAAATGTCCCTCGGCATCCTCACATCTAATACATCATTTTAGACATGATGATTCACGGATCCTTAGGCTGCAGGAGTGGAGGGGGCGAGAGGCTGTAGGGACCGGTCCAACGCCCAGGCGGGCCCGAGTTTTGGATGATTATATATTTGTTTTTCTAGACCAAAACAAGCACTTAAACCTCACAGTGCAGTGATAGCTCCACCGAAAGGGTTAAGTTGTCTTCCTCCTCCGAAAAAACGAGCACATATAGACGATCGGCGGACTATGGAGCCGCCGATCGTCTATATGTGAAACGTCCCGGTAACGGGTGTTTGCATTGGTCGGGTCTTTACTGCCCGTGAGCGCCCGCAGAAAAAAATTGCCGTCCGGTTACCTTCGGCCCCTATTGTGCAGCCCTCAGGACCCTTGCAGACAGTAGTCTAAGCACTTAGGTTGTTACCCAGTGAAGGAAAATATTCTTTATGATTCTCAGGGCTTGAAAAATCTTCTTGTCCAATCATCCTTGTCCTTGTATTATCTGCGGTCCCCCCACCCCCTTCTTAAATTTCTTTTTTTTAAAGTCCCCGCGCCCCCCCGACGATTGCGCCTATTGTGCCGCACATGTTATATGTCAGAGTGCGAGCAGTAATTTTAGGGCCATTATTCACTGGTAACACTAAACCCCCGTAAAAGCAGTAAAAGCTTTTAAAGCGTCGACTATGGTCAATTTTCGATGTGGCCGTTTTTTTTGGTCGATTAATCGATTATTGAAAAAGTTGACAACTTTTTCAATAATCGATTATAATCGATTATGTCAATTAGTTGTTGCAGCCCTATAAAGTTCTATCGGTCCCAAAATAATGTTAAGATAAATTGCAAGGCTATAGTCCGGTCATGACTGGTAATATGCCCTAACATGTTTCAAGCCCTGATGATTCTAGTAGTTAAGCGCTGGGTTAATTTCTCTCACATTCTTACTTATTCTGTCCATGACTTTCCGTAATATCAAATCTGGTACAATAATATGGAAGCACTGTTTTGTAGAGAAGTTATAATGGCATCATTCTATGTCTCCTGAAGCATGTCCATAGTTTTCAACTCCTGTAGCAGGTCTGCAGTTTCTAAACATCTCATGTAGGATACCAGTAGTCTCTGACCATCTCTTATAGCTTGCCTGTAGCCCCTGACAATCTCTTGCAGTGTGTCTTCAGTCTTTGACCATCTCTTGTACCATGCCTGTGGTCCTTAACCATCTCTTGCAGTATCTCTTCAGTTTTTGACCATCTCTTGTAGCATACCTGTAGTCTTTTTTACTATCTCCTGTTGGTTTTCTGCAGTCTCAATCTCTTGAGGCATTTCTGCAGCCTCTGACCATCTCTTTTTATCATGGCTGTAGTCTTTGACCACCTCCTGTTGCATGTCTGCAGTCTCTGATTACCTCCTGTTGCGTGTTGGCTGTCTTTTACGATCTCTTGCTGCATGTGATCACTCTCTTACCATTTTTAAGTAGCATGTCTGCAGACTCTTGCCATCTCCTGTAGCATGTCTGAAGTCTGACAGCTTTATGTAGCATTACATTTACTAAATATTGCAGCCCTTTGGTGCCCTCAGGTGCCACACATTTAAAGGTCCTGCAGAAGGTGTCGCGACCCACTTTTGGGTCGCGACCCACGAGTTGAGAACCACTGCCCTAGATGAAGAAAGTTAAAACACCACCATGTGAGATGATCAAAGAGCAATGAATGCACTTCCAATCAGTTTTCAGACCTCCAATCTCATGACTGTGGCTAACTTTGTTTTGTGGCACCACTCATGCAATTATTTTCATGACAATAATTTTTGTATTACAGACAGTGTGTAATTGTCATTGTTTAAGAGATCTCTGTATCTCACCTCCCTTCCCAATCATCACGTTTGTAGATTCAGTTCCTGACCCCAGAGGCAGAAAAACATACCATTTTACTGCTCTAAACTGTGGGGATCCTCTTAAAAATGTTGGTTGTGCAAAGCTAGAGATGGGCATAGCCATTTTTCTGTATTGCCTTGCACCAGTCAAGTCCACTATTCTAGAAATGTTAGGCCCAGGAAGCAAAAATGTACATTTGTTGTATCTGAAGTCAAAAACTTGATGATGATGAAGGTTTGAATTGGAGTGCTGAGCAGGAAGTTATAAAACTGTAGTTGCCCTTTCACTCAGAATTAAGATTTTATAGCCTCAAATTAACTGGGTGTGTCATGCTCCTTTTGTAAAACTAAGATTGTGTATAAAAATCATAAAATGACTGTGTGTCTCATATATGTCTCATATATATATCTCACATAAAAATTCTAAATTGCTACACATAAAGTGGAATTATTGGAAATCGGAAAAATAAAACAAATACATATATGGTGCAGTCTGTCACTAGCATTAACACAACAGTTTTATTTCTGAGCCCCCCATAATTATTACTTAATGCACACTGGGATTGCCTTGTCATCAGCAAAGCATTGCTGGGAAATCTCATCTGTAATTTCAGGAGATCTCCAAGAAAGGCATTTTCCTCCCCAGAGATGATGCACATGGTCACATGTCCTAGTCACATGTGCTAGTAATCCAGGAAGTAATAGGAGAGCTAGTAATCGGCCCTTAGTAAACATGGCCACTGTCAAGAAATGCAACTTGTGGTAATGCGCTGGTATGGTGTGTTGGGGTGCCATTCAGAATTAGTGCCACACCATCACGCATAACACGCTGCTGTGCTCTGCGCCCATAGCACAATGGTGTGAATGGGCCCAAAGTGAACAGGTTTTTGCTAGACATTTCGAAAGATACAGGTTTAAAAATGATTTTATTTAGAAGCATTCTTAGTCTGTTTTTTTTTGTTTTTTAGGTCAAAATGTATTCAGAAATAAAAAAAAGCCAACGGAATTTGATAAGAAGATTTTTTTGTGGAGTGGACGTTACAAAAAAAGGGAGGATATTCCAGAATATGTCACGTAAGTAAATGTGTAACACTTCTACCTGGAGTCCAAATGTTGTTTTTGACTGTTGCCTTAATGCCAACCTATTCTGTCCTACAGCTCAAAGTGCATCTCAACTTACAAATGGGAATTCTTTTTCAGGCTTAGAAACACCCTCAGCAAGTGCAGAAAATACTTGTTAATCTTGCCATAAATGCAGTGTCCTACCTTAAGTCTGAAGAGCTAGCAAAAGCAATGTTTTCTCTCATTTTTGTAAACTACTAATTCTATCACCTACCATCTAATGGAGAGGAATGAAGGCAGACACGTATGAAGTCATGGCTCCCTCCATAGGTACAGTAGTTAGTAGGGGTGCTCTCATACCTTCCCCGATACCGGAACCTCCTGTCAGAGCAAGAGTAATATGGAGCCAGCTTCAAGTGCGATCAGGAAGCTGGGCGGCGAGTAATGACATGGCTTCCTGATTGGCCGGGAAACCGGCTCCATACTGATTGGCTGCTGGATCGTTCATCAGAGCGTCACTGTCGCTCTGATGAAGGATCCCTGTGTGGACCCGAAACGTTAGCACCGTATGACAGTATGTGACATTGGGTATTGAATAAACATATCAATACTTTAAAAACCCTTCAAGTGTGTGTCGGTGAATTACTTTTATTTACTATTAGTGTTTTGCACGGCGCCATCCGCGGGGGTCACCTGGGCACCACATATACCTTGTGGTTTTGAGACCGTGGCAGTGCGAATGGGATTTGGACTTTGTTGTGAGTGATATATTATACACACTGTGTTTTTATTTCAGACCAGAAAATATCTCTGGTGCCAGAAGCAATTTGCGGGTAAAGGTCTGCATGGCAATGATCGTGTCCACAATTATTGGATGTATTTATATGGTTCAGTCTGGCAAGAAAGTAAGTACTACCTCATATGCACATTTGTGAGCCTGACACGACTGCTGTTATGGAACTCAAAAACATTTAAAGTGAATCTATTACAACCCCAGCAATTTAATATGTAGATCTCAACTTCTGTAACGATTGGAACCTATAAACGTATACAATTTTTTAGCCCTCCACCCCCCATGTACACGCAAATAGAAATGCAAACACGCGTTGGCTGTATCTACATGCAAAATAACAATTTTGCCATACATTTACATATAACGGGAAAAGTTTAATTGAGCACAATAGGATTAGGGCCAGCACTCACAGTTAACTCTAAATCAAGTGGCAATGGCTTTTATGCTGTTTATGGGCAGTTTTGGGTACTGAGGTTTTTTTTTCTATTTGACATGTGTGCTATCTATTTACTCGACACAACCCCATCTTTTGTACTTTGCCAAAAATTGGGTATTCCGTTTCTGTTTGTGTGTGCTAAAATTCATTTTGGTGTATTTTTTTTCCTAAAAATATTGGTTTGATAGACATTTGCGCAAATATCATGCAGCATAAAAAAAATTCAACTAGCATTTTTTTTTCATTCTACAGGAAAATATTGTGTCCTTTTATTTTGTCTGACACTTAAGCTTTTGTGCACTCTCAGCAGTTGGGGAACTGGTGAGAGTGAACATAATTTATTAGGGTGCAAGTACTACATCTTGCCTAGTGTGTGAGGTCAAGGAGTTGTCAGTGCAGCAGCTCTCAGATGTAAGGTACACTTGAACCCCTAACCCTCAAGTGTTAGACTTCGTCAAAATTAAGTTAAATATTGGAGCAAATGCAGCTATTTTAAAGCCCAATGAAAGTCTTTCTCCTTTATCTCTCATTTTAGTCCTGTACTCCCATGGAAATGCCTTAAATAGCCACGTAACTCAATGAAAGTGCTGCTACCTGCCCTTTCATTCCAGTGCACAATGATGCCATAGCTTGAATAACATCACACCCCTCAAAAGGCATGTAACTGGCTTTTCCTTCAATCATGGAAGTTCACTCTGCTGCATTAAAATGCCACTTATGCATCCTCCAAAACTGGATAGCGAAAAAAACCACCTTCTCTGTCAGACCTAAAACCTGTCCTTTTTCAAATTCTTTTCCATGGATTTGCTAGATATATATTCCCAAACCACCGACACTGCACTGCCTTAGACCTTTTACACCTTTCGTCCTCTGAAGCAATGCCCCCGCTCGATTGTGAGAACTGATATTAAGTAACCTCAAATACAGGTATCCTGGTTAAGATTTTGTTTACTGTTTTCATTTACCTCTCTATGATGCACTCTAACTACTAGACCCCACTCTGGGTTTGAACCCTACCTGCTTTATGACCTTATGACGTGTACCTATGAGTTCTATTAACCTTACTCAATGTATTGTTTCTATTATGTGATAAACATCTTGCATTTAATGTCATAATTCGTTTCTGCATTGAAACTGCATCACCTATTTCTATGCATGTTAACTTTTCAATAAACGCATTTGCTAAAAAAAAAAAATGCCACTTAACTATTAGCATAAATGTATCTTATTTGTGTATCACTCGGCTCTAGATCCTCAAATCATCTCTGAATTGGTGCTGACACTGTCCTTCCTTCTGGAGGGTGTTTACTTTTGTTCCCCGTGGTCACTGTGTGTGTGTTGTAAAGTAGCCACGGCTCCAAGCTCGCTCCCGTGATGGACTATAACTTCAATACAAATTAGTAATCTAAACATGACATTGTAGTCCATCACGGGAGTGAGCTTGGAGCAGTGACTAGTTTACAACACACACAGGGACCATGTGGAACAAAAGTAGCCACCCTCCAGAGACACCAATTCAGAGATGATTTGAGGATCTACAGCCAAGTGATACACAAATAAGATACATTTTTGTTAATAGTTAAGGTACTTGAATGCAGTTTAAGATTTAACTCCTGAATTTACTGTCAATTTGTAGAGTGAACACCATTTGGTACCACAGGCCTCACACTACATTTTAAGATTGGTCCACAAATTATAGGCCATAATCTAGAGAAACCAACATTATGATATCCACTCTCCATTATAACTGAATCCTTAAATCTTTTTTGACAAAAATAATTTAGTTACGCTGTATTGCAGATTAAGGTGGCAGCAAATTAAAATGCACAAAGTATGAACATATACACTATATTGGCAAAAGTATTAGGACACCCCTAAAACATTGGATGCAGGTGTTCCAATCACCTCCATGGGCACACCTGTATAAAATTAAGCACCTAGGCATGCAGACTGCTTCTACAAACATTTGTGAAAGAATGGGTCGCTCTCAGGAGCTCAGTGAATTAAATTGTGGTACCGTGATAGGTTGCCACCTGTGCAATAAGTTCATCCGTGACATTTCCTTGCTACTAAATATTCCACGGTCAACTGTGAGTGGTATTATAACAAAGTGGAAGCAACTTGGAACAACAGCAACTCAGCCACGAAGTGGTAGGCAACGTAAAATGCTGAAGCGCACAGTACGCAGAAGTTGCCAACTGTCTGCAGAGTCGATAGCTACAGACCTCCAAACTTCGTGTGGCCTTCTGGATTGGCACAACAACAGTGCATAGAGAGCTTCATGGAATGGGTTTCCATGGCTGAGCAGCTGCATCCAAGCCTTATATCACCAAGTGCAATGCATAGCATCGGATGCAGTGGTATAAAGCACGCCACCACTGGACTCTAGAGAAGTGGCGACATGTTATCTGGAGTTGAAGAGAAAGGTTTGTTGCACTCCTTCCTGGATATTCCCAAATATGGTGAAGGGTGCTCAGAATGACCGCGGATGGCGCCGCCAGTTGCAGATAATAAAGAGATGTCACCAGCACACCAGACTCCTTCGAGGATAGTCAATCGGGAATGTATTCAAAACTTATGTCAAACACACAAGCGCTTTCGGGACCACACAGGATCCCTTCATCAGGCATAGCAGTGACGTCACACGCTTCTCTGTCTGGCAATCCGATGGACGTGTCTGGGTTTGGCGGTTGCCGGGAGAACGGTACTTGCCTGACTGCATTGTGTAAAGTTTGGTGGACCGGGGATTATGGTGTGGGGTTGTGTTTCAGGGGTTGGCATTGGTCCCTTAGTTCCAGTGAAGGGAACTCTTAAGGCATCAACATACCAAGACATTTTAGACAATTTCATGCTCCCAACATTGTGGGAACATTTTGGGGATGGCCCCTTCCTGTTCCAACATGGCTGCGCACCAGTGCACAAAGCAAGGTGCATAAAGACATGGATGAGCGAGTTTGGGGGTGGACTTGACTTGCCTGCACAGAGTCCTGACCTCAACCTGATAAAACACCTTTGGGATGAATTAGAGCGGAGACTGCGAGCCCGGCCTTCTCATCCAACATCAGTACCTGACCTCACAAATGCGCTTCTAGAAGAATGGTGAAAAATTCCAATAGACACTCTCCTAAACCTTGTGGACAGCCTTCCCAGAAGAGTTGAAGCAGTTATAGCGGCAAAGGGTGGGCCAACTCAATATTGAACCCTGCAGACTAAAACTGGGATGCCATTAAAGTTTATGCGTGTAAAGGCCGGTGTCCCGATACTTTTGGCAATATATTGTATGTAAATACTAATATAATCACATAAAAACATACTGGGTTATCAATTTCTGCTTTGTTTTGTACAAGATATCCTAGCCAACACCGTTGAATGGCTATTTTCCTTTTCTCACTTTTAAGAAGAGACATAATATGAAGTCATATAATGTATAACTAGATACATCTCTGTCCCCACCTTCAGGCTGTCAAAGAGGAGAACACACTTATTCAAAGAAATCTGGAGAAAAAAGCAAAACTGAGAGAAGAAGGTGAAAGAGAGAGAAATCTGACAGCTTCTCTGAAGAACCACTGAGCTGAAGAGTGTCAAATGTTACTACTCCTACCTGATAGATTTCATTTATTGACTAAATAAAGCACTGTTGTGTGTCTCTGATATATTTCATTTCCAAAACACCAGGAATCAGGGATTTGACTGCATTACCATCTATGTTTGCCTGGGTTGTTCCAATATGCCTCTTTAATATTGCCCATCTATACATGGCTGCAAGTTTATTTATAAAAGATGGAAATATGCCAAAAAAAGGCTTTTAGATACAGTAAGTTGTACATTTTCATTTTCTTACCTTCATTGGTCAAATGGCAGGAATTGTTTGTTTTGTGTTCTCTGATTCTTTACATGAGATTTTACCAGTAAGCCCTCATTCACACTGGAATCCGCCCGCACATACAGCTCCGTGCTGCGTGCATGGCCATACCGAGCAGCTCCCGGGAAGAACAGGTGCTGCGTGTGATTAGTATGCAGCCCCGGCCTTCTCTATGGGACTACGCGGCTGTACGCCCACCCGCCCTGCACGTCCGTGCGGGTGAGGGTACTCATACGCTGACAGGATGGATTCTGTCTGCATCTGAGCCAGGAAACACGCACCCCAACAGACCTGCACTTGAGGTGAGTGTAGGGGGGCGTACGGCCGCATATTCCCATAGAGAAGGACGGGGGCTGCGTACTAATCATACGAAGCACCTGTCCTTCCCGGGAGCTGCTCGGTACGGCCCTGCACGCAACACAGAGCTGTACGTGCCGGCCGTTTACAGTGTGAATGAGGGCTTAGGCCTTGTATTTTCTCCTTTTCAGAATGTAAAACGACTGTTAGCAGATTTGATTTTGGGTCTGTGTTGATGGGTTTTTGTTAGCTTCTAGCCTATAAGAATGCAAATCCCATGTAAATCCATGCATCTCTCCGTGAATTCTAAATTATCTCAGAAGCATCTCAAACTGATTTCAAATTGATGCCATCAACACAAGCCTAAAGCCAGTAGACACAGGCTGCACAGAATTGCAAATCCTTTGACGGATGTCTTATGATTCAAACACTCCTACCTGACAGTACACCTACCTCCTACCATCTACTTCTACTTTTTGGTCAAGAGCAGCATCACCATGCCTCTGCTGTGTCGTGTTCCTTGTCAGTGCATGTGCACTGCAGGAATAACTAATTAGCCCCTAGGCCTGGCCCTCCCATCTACCATCTTGTACAGGCAATTACAGGCGGCAAATATCAAGACAAATGTGAGTACTTGCAATAGTTACATTTAACATGCATTTGATATTTAAAATAATGTATGTCTGGTTGGAGTTGAAGTTGAACTTTTTAACTTTTATTGAAATTTTGTTGAGGAATATTTGTCATCTACTGTACTTTTGAAATGGTTTTCTATATGGTTTGTATAAACTAAATAATGTACACAAGACAAAATACTTTGTGCCTTTATATGGTAGATTACTGTTTGTTTCTGAAATCTTGGTTTAGATATAAAAATGTACTGTAGCCAAACATATAAATACAGGGATGGAATACATGTATGTGCTTTGTTTTTCCTGATATATTTATGAAGTTAATTCAATTTTTTGATTCACATCCCTGCCAGAATACCGAGCCAGGGGGGTGACTTTGATTTTCCCTTTTATAGATTAGAAATACCTCTTGTTCACCTTCCCTACCCATAGGTTCCTAAGGGAGAAAAAAAAGAGGATGCAGCACACTGCTAAAGGCATCCCTGGTACTTTCCCTACCTGTAAGCTAGGTCTTGATGTTAAAGCAACCCTGTCATTCAAGAAAAACTGGTCTAAATCACTAGCCTTTGTCCTTATTTAGGAGAAGAGGTCTTATAAAGCTGGCCATACACCTATAGATTATCTGCAGATTTTCTATGGTCAGATGGAAAAAGTGCAGCAGATTCCTCCATCTACACTAAACTGTGATGGAGGAATCTCCCACTGGGCCAAGCTTCAGTATCTTGCTAGTCGGCCCCGCTGGCTCTCAAAATACCTGAACAATGCCTTCATCCAATCAGATTGTTCAGGTGTTTTGGCAGGGCTGACTAGCAAGATACTGAAGCTTGGCTCAGTTGGAGATTCCTCCATCCACACAGTGTAGATGGAGGAATCTGACCATAGAAAATCTGTATATAATCTATAGGTGTATGGCCAGCTTTAGAAGTGGTTCTTATGGAAGAGTTGGACCAAAATGCCATTCGCCCAAGGTGGAAGAAAAGCTAAACTGCTCATCTGTGCACAAAAACACATGGACTGGGGTGCAGAAAAAAACAGCAGGTATTTGGGACTGATCAGTCAATATTTGAAATATTTACTTGATTTATTACAGATATTTATATAGCACCTACAATTTACCCAGCACTTTACACATTCACATCAATATTTGGCTATAACAGAAAGCATTTTGTCTTGCAAAGCACGAGATAATGGTAGGTGAATTCATATCTGCAGGCAACAGTGAAGCACGGTTGCAGGTTTTGGCATTTCTGCAAATTAAGTAGGTGATTTGGTCAAAACTGATGGTCCCCTCACTGCTGAGAAGTAAAGGCAGATTATTTTCCATATTCCAATAGCATCAGGGTGGCATCTGATTGGTTCCCCCTTTATTCTGTAACAAACACATAGCCAAAATCATTAAAACTATCTGCTGCAAAAATTGTGGTTATAGTCCCACAGAGCCCTAATCTCAACATCACTGAGCCAGTGTGGGATTACTTGCAAAAACAGAAGAAAGGAACACCAAAGTCTACAGTGGAATTACGGACAGTCCTGGATACTCTGAATAACCAACCACACGAGGACCTTCAGAAACTACATGCACATGTAGAGAATTGCTGCTGTGTTACAGGTAAAAGGATGGTAGCACTAAAATTAATTTGTATTTTTTTTCTGTTTACTGGACGTTCTAGGAGGTTTTAATGAAAACATTCCTGGCTTAAGTATTTTTCCCCGGAGCCTAATACTTTTGTATACCACTATACAGTATATAACTACAAACTGCACACAGAAGCAAACCACTCAAGTGAATCTTTAAGTGTTCTTGTGTATCAAGCTGGTTTTTTTTTCCCGTGAGGAATGGTGCTTATGGCGCAAAACCTGTACATTCTTGGTGCAGGGGCTATCAGTACAGAAGTATACTAGGAATTACGTTACCAAATTCCTTGATGTGTTAGGTTAAAGCAGTGGTTCTCAACTCGTGGGTCGCGACCCAAAAGTGGGTTGCGACACCCTCTGCAGTGGGTCGCGGCGTCATGTCTGCATAGACCGGCCCATCTGCATTAGAGAGAACTAGAAGGGGAATTTGTGGTTCAGCCTGTGGAACCTCATAATGTCAAACTGTCCCCTCTCTCCCGGCCTCCCCCGGGCTCTCCGATAAAGTGGTATGGCCCGGGGAGAGAGGGGACTATTTCCTCACTTTCGGGCCGGCGCATTAATATCAGGAGCCGCGGCGCCCGACAATTAAGTTATAGTTCCGGTCTGCACTGGAGCGTACAGCAGATATCAATCCGCCGCTGTATCTACTGTACTCTCCGGTCCAGATAGTTCAGTCGGCTGGAATCAGAGAAAGGTAGGCAGGCAGATAGGGAGATGTGCACTGTGGCAGGACAGGGGACACTGATGGATATTATGTATTCCAAGCCCACATAATATCCATCATGTATATCCATCACTGTCCCCTGTCATAATGTATGTTAATTAAATACACAATTAATGTTATTACACAGACTGGGCTCAGAATACATAATGTCCATCAGTGTCCCCTGTCATATTGTCCTCTGTCAGTGCAGAAGCTGGGGGGGGGCATTAGCAGGGGGCTCCGCTGCAATTTTTTTACCTGCAGCAGAGCCTAT
>NW_017306641.1:1047655-1165819 GCF_000935625.1 Nanorana parkeri | reverse complement strand
TGCTAATGCCCCCCCTTCCCCATACAGACACCCTCACCACCCCCTCCAGGTTCTGCACTGACAGGGGACATTAGGACAGGGTACATTGATGGACATTATGTATTCCAAGCCCACATAATGTCCATCAGTATCAGTGGCGTAACCAGAGTTATGGGCGCCCGGGGCAGACATCCCCCCCCCCATTATATAAACATCCACTGGAACTGTACCCCGCAACCGCCACCCCCACACGTTTTTATTTTAATTTTGTTAAATATTTAATTTTTATTCTTTATAAACTTTTTAATTTTTTTAATTCATTTACTTTCAGCAAAATATATATTGCTGAATACTGCACAAGTTGTTATGTGTAATAAATTAAAATGTTTCATAAATGAAATCATTTTTGGGTCACGCCTTAATGACCAAGGAAACATGTGGGTCCCGAGGTTACACAGGTTGAGAACCACTGGGTTAAAGGATAAGTGCACTTTCACAGAACCGTATTGAATTCTCTCAACGTTAAGACCACCAGCCTCTACAGCATCCTATGGCCAAAATTGTCAGCGTTCAAGCAAGATTTTGTTTGTGCTGTCATTCAGTCTTCATGATTCTCTATCAGGGTTATTGACAAAAGGGTGAAGAGTTTGGAGAAGGCAGGAGAAGTGAACAATCTAGGACAAAAATTCTCCAATTCAGCTCACTTTCCAGTTCAGCTATGTTGTCCTAGGTTGTTCACTTCTCCGAACTCTTCACCCTTTTGTGAATACCCCTGTATGTCTCTTGAATGTCTTCAGCAGGTAAGCATACATCTGGCGTAGGTTGCCTACTTTAGGAGAGGCAGTAACAATAAGTGAAAGTAGATTAATCCAATAAGCTGGAGCTAAAGTCTCTAAAAAAAAAATTGCAAAGAGGTGAAGTTTTTAGAAAAAGAGACATGCAGAGGCTCTTCTGCCAAAATTCTTCCTCCTACTCCTAGCTAATTCTGTGTACACGTCATTGTAGTGGGTATATTCCCACAGAGCCCTAATCTCAACATCACTGAGCCAGTGTGGGATTACTTGCAAAAACAGAAGAAAGGAACACCAAAGTCTACAGTGGAATTAGGGACAGTCCTGGATACTCTGAATAACCAACCACACGAGGACCTTCAGAAACTACATGCACATGTAGAGAATTGCTGCTGTGTTACAGGTAAAAGGATGGTAGCACTAAAATTAATTTGTATTTTTTTTCTTTTTACTGGACGTTCTAGGAGGTTTTAATGAAAACATTCCTGGCTTAAGTATTTTTCCCGGAGCCTAATACTTTTGTATACCACTATACAGTATATAACTACAAACTACACACAGAAGCAAACCACTCAAGTGAATCTTTAAGTGTTCTTGTGTATCAAGCTGTGTGAGATGCCGACAATAGAGTCTAGTGCAGGGACATAGTAAATCCAGCATGCATGCACAGATGTTACATCATCCATTAGTATGCAAGTTCTTGCTGTAGTGCCTGCTTTTCCGTTACCCCATATAGATTGTTTTCCCAGATTGACCCTGCTCCTGCTGAAGAAAAGTGGCAAACTCACTTTCTAAATTGCACTAAACAAGTCACAAAAGAAAAATATGCAAAACAGTAAAAAACTGACTCAAAAATTTAAAGCAGGGGTAGCAAACCTCCAGCCCTCCAGCTGTGGTGAAACTACAAATCCCATGATGCATCTCTCTTCGGGAGTCGTGGCTGTGAGAATCTTGCAATGCCTCATGGGATTTGTAGTTCCACCACAGCTGGAGGGCGGGAGGTTTGCTACCCTTGATTTAAAGGGTTTCTAAACCCTCAGCTTTTTTTTGCATATATCTACTGCTAACAAGCAGTAGATATATGCAAAAAGTTTTTTTCTTTTAAAACTGCTTCAAGAGCGGTTTTAACTTACCTGTGTCTTCCCTGCGTGCTCCCTTCCGAAAATGTGAAACTGCACGGGCGGCCGCAAAGCATCTTGGGGCGGGCGCATGCGCAGTTCACATTTTCGGCCGTGACGCGAGGAAAGACACAAGGTAAGTCCATGAACACGGGCACCCGCATGCAGACACCGTGGGAGAGCAAGCTCAGAGGAGTCAGCGCTGGATCGGAGATTCGCCGCAGCGCTGGAGAGAAGGCTGAAAACTACAGGAAAGAAGAGGATGATCGGATTAAAAGACATCATTTAAGGTAAGTGCTTTAATTAACGTTGGGGTGAGGGGAAAAAAATTGCCTTTAATGTCACTTTAAGATTAAACCCCAATATCCTAATTTATCCTTGGAACATCTAGGTTTGGTTCCAGATCACGTGTACTGCCGAAACCCTTTGTCATAGTAACATAAAATGTTCTATTTGCTGTGAGTATTTTAGGTGGCTGTCATTCCTCACACAACGCCATGTTTTATCGCATGACCCCCGGATTGTGCAGAGATTTCAGATTATGTACTTCTTTACCATTTGTGACAAGCTGTCCTCGGTGATGACAATCTCTGCCAAGCCTGACAATTCTTGTTCATTTTCCTTTTTAAAACCATTGCAGTGCGTGATGAGCTCAATCATTCTGCTCAGTAGTCACCTCTTTGTGAACTAGCTTACATAATCAGACCTGTGAGACTCGCGGTGCCTTTTCTTGCTAAAGAGAGCAGTGCTAATTATTTATTGTACATAACTCCTCTGACCTTTGTAAATTTCCACTATTCTCTAGCCAAGAAATTTGCTGCGAGTAAAAAATGATATTTCAGTCTACGGACATCCCCTACAGACTCTACAGCTGATTTATATTCTAGGAGAAAGTGTTCTGCTGAAATTCAGTGTGGACTAATTCTAGCAATTTTTATTCTTAAAGGTAACCTAATCTGGCTTAATAGATGCTTAAAGGAACAAAAATGCGTGCAACGCCATTATGTTAGACTTCAAATCAATCCATGTGGGACGTCTTAGGTTTTAGCATACACAGAGCCTCAGTTTTCGAAGTTTACATAAAAATGTAACCATGGGCATGTTTCTCCCCTCTTGTAACATCTGTTTTATCACCTGTTGATCCTGCCAGTAGATCTGTTATTTTTCCACTTCCTTTAACAGGGTGACAATTCTGTTCGTTCTGCAGGGACAGGGTAGTTTTAAATTAACTTTATGTAAAACGATAAACAGATTTCAAGCCCAACCCCAGCAAACACTTTGTAATCCATTACAAGAACAGTTTTTAATCTTTTGTTTTAAGCCATATGAATAAAAACTGAGCATTACAAGTATCTCTGCTAGTGTAATATGTGTTTCCCAACCCGTAACTGCAACTTGTGCTGGACAGCTTGGTCTGGTAAAGAGGTGTAAAATGAACATATCCACTGTCAATGGCGGGTAATCAAACTTCCAAGCGTCAATCACGATGCTTGACGCCCGCCGCAATAAAAAAAGTCCCGTTGCACGACGACCGTCTGAACCCGATGACAACTCGCCGCAAAATGACATTCCTGCTCGAAAGTAAACAGATAATGCTTTTCATATGACACCTTGGCTCACAGACCCGAATAGCATTCGGAAACTCACGGATAGCATGGGATACTCAGGGAGTTCCCGAATGCTGTGTAGCATTTGACAGCTGAGAATGTCAAAATGGCGAAGCGAGCCGCGACATTATGGCTCGCTCCGCCCATCTGTTTACTTTCGAGCAGGAATGTCATTTTGCGGCGAGTTGTCATCGGGTTCAGACGGTCGTCGTGCAACGGGACTTTTTTTATTGCGGCGGGCGTCAAGCATCGTGATTGACGCTGGATTACATCGATGGAGCCATTTTTATTTTATTTTTTAATTGAAGGAATAGTTAAAAATTGAGTCTTTGTTGTTTTTTTTCAATTAAAGGATTTTATCAAAAGTCTGGACTTTTTAATAACTATTTGATTTAGCCCTTTAGTGAATGGGTAGGGGTACTAGTACCCCTTACTCATTAACAAGATGGTTTCAGCATCTGGGTGCCCCCTTATTTAAAGGGGTACCCGATGCAAATAAGCCCACTCGCTCGCAGACCCCCACAACCACCGGGTCAGGGTTGTGGGGAAAAGGCCCTTGTCCCCATTAGTATGGGGACACCCTCCCAATGCCGAGGGCACATGGCCTGGTAAGGGGCAGGGAGGAGGGGGTGCTCGATCGCCCCCCCTTTCCTGCCCGGCCAGTGCTCGGATCAAGGAATGTTAGGGGGACCCCCACGGTTTTTTCCCCATTTTTTGGGGCTGGGGTTCCCACTTAAAATTCCTACCAGGCCTAAAGGGCCTGGTATGGATTTTGGGGGCAACCTCACACACTTTTTTTGTTTTAACTTGGGGGGGGGGGGGGGGGGTCCCTCCTAACATTCCTACCAGACCTAAAGGGTCTGGTGTGAACTTAGGTGAAACCTCACGCTTTTTTTTTTCCCATCTTCTGCAGACTAAAAAAACCGAACGAAACGAAATTTCGACCGGACTACTGCTAACGAATTTCGTCCGAATCCCGAAATGAATTCATTTTCGAACCCGAATCCGAAAAACAAAATAATGCAAAATCCAAAACGAAACTAAACACATTTCTTGCTGGTGCACATGTCTAGTGGCTAGAGCTTGAGAGGGAGAACAGTCAAGGCATTGTGTGCAGTCTAAGCCTAGTATACAAAATGGCTCCACAGGTACATGCAAATGAAATTAAAACATAACAGATAGTATGTACACTGTTATCAGGTTAGGCACTCTTTAGGCCAGGTCAGGTTTATTTTAAAGAGAAACTTTGGAGCTATCATCTCTATATGTCCTGCTGTTTGTCCTTGGCCTGCTAATAGTATATCCCATACATTATGGTTGGCCCGCTCCTATATTGCCAATGAAGTATAGGATAAGCAAATTCACAGCTACAACAACTAGTGCAGCAATGCTCTGCCTTTGTTCTATGGGCTGCCTGTCAAAGACTTGATAAATTGAGTCCTGGGCATACTGTATGTCAGAAACCATTGAGAAGAGAAGTATGAAGCTTCTTATTTTGTACAGACTCCTGGATGCACAGAGCAGCCAAGAACCATTGGGACTGCTGAGAACAGTCAAAAAATGTAAACCCGCTTATGTGTTTCTGTCTGTTAGCAGCATGCAACTCAGCAATACATGCATTGGCTGATGTTGATTTTATGGAACGGTTTCTTAAATGACTATAGTGATATGCTTAAACTATAACACTGCTAGCGGTGCTTGACCAGTTGGAGTTTTTAAATAGAGAATTTAGCCATGTTAATAAATGTTGACCATGACAAGCACCCCTGGCAGGGCTACAGATCGTTCCGAGCCTTGTCAATGTTAAAAAGTAATTCATATTATAAAAGTATCATTATTCTGATTAACCACATAGATGTAAATATGCCTTTTTTTTCCAAGTTTTGACTTTTAATGCTTATTATAGAAGTCGTGCTTATTTAGGGGTGAATTATAAAGCAGCCACAGTACTTTCTCACTGCTTCCCTACTGCTGCTTAAAAAAACATTCTCCACATCTTTACCAGAACTAATTTTCTTTTCCCTTTGCTTGCTTTGGAACTCTGAAGTACTCCAATGAAGCTGCAGTGGAGAGAAGGTGAGGAAGTGTGGAGGGGTGAGTATAGTTTGCTAGGCAGTGGGCTATCAGCAGACTCTGTCAGGAGAGGGGACCGGAGGGAGCTCGTGTACCAAGCTCCCTCTGATCCCCTGTGACACAGGCGACATGCTGATCCTGGGCTCGCACCGGGCACAGCGGAGCCCGGGATCAGCGGGACAACGGCAGGGGGGACTAAGGAGGGGGGGGCACCGATCGGCACCCAATTCACACGATCCGTCGGCTCTACAGCCGGCGGATCGCTTGTATGGTAACAGGCATCGCGCGCGTGTCTGAGCGGACGTCTAAAGGCGCCCGCTCAGATCTAAAAAGTTCCTGGACGCACGTTTTTTTACTACGGCCGGCCCGGAGGTAGTTAAAGGAGAACTATGAGGGGAATGATTTTCACTTTACCCTTATAGTTCGAGCCGAAGTGTGAAAATTAAACTGTCACACGTCGGCTCAATAAACCAGGAAGTGAGCAAACACATAGTGTCGCTCGTTCACTTCTCGATCCTGTCCCTGCAGAGAGCCGTGACTCACGGCTCCCTGCAGGGATTCCCCTCTCCGATCCTCCAGCCCTGACTGGCGGAACGAACGGGGAGGGTGCGAATACAGCTGGCTTTGCCTCTAGATAGGCAGAGCCAGCTGTCACTCACAGCTGGGTGGATCTCGACAGTAATGTCGGGATCTGTCCCGGCTGCGCCGGTCTCAGTATACCGCGATATCTCAGTATACCTGTAGCTCGCGATATACTGAGCTTTGGGTCACGGGAGGAAGATAGTTTATGCCCTCCTGTGACCCTTAGGAGAACTATTGGGAAAAGCACTGACCCCATAGTTCTCTTTAAGAACAAAGGATGTAGCTGCATCCTCCCACATATTAATTTGGTATTACAATACATATCAGCTTCTTTTTCTGGTGTGATCCAGTTATAGGGCGACAATTTCCACGCGTTTCACGGAGATCCGCTTCTTCAGAAGTAGGCTACTACCTTTCTATAAGAAGTTCACATATTAAAGAGCATTGGTTCATTTTAGTTATATGTGAATACATTTATTAGTTATTGCATTTCATTTGATTCAATAAACTTACAAAAGTCTTTTAAGACTACTACGTAATTGTCCTTACGTAGTAAGGAAAATTAACTTTCTAGCATGGCTTTGGATTGTGGAAGGAAATTCACACAAGCACTGGCATACAGATAGTGACCTGGTCGAACCCGGATTTCAGCCAGGGACCTAGGTGCTGCAAAGCAGAAATGTGAACTACTGGGGCACTGTGTCACTTACGTTGCAATTATAGAACAACCTCATACCAACTTGATATCTATCAGCCTCACATATCAGAGATGGCACTTACATCCTCCATTTATCATCACAAGTCTAAAATGTATTGGCACCTTTAAAAATAAACTTGTACAATGCTATTACAAATGCTTTACAGTCCAGACACTGTTTACCTAAGTTTACTCTAAACAATAATTTTCAGATATTAATTGACTAAACTGTTCTTCAGCAGCTATTGCATTCAATGTTGTTTTATTTATTGGGTTGTAAACAGTATTTGTGGCTTCAGGGCTTTTAACGATTAATTGGTTCAATCAATAAGGCTCTTAGCTGTCCGGTAACTGTCTGTAGCGCAGTTCTGAGGTCAGGGAGAGTAAGTAGATTTGTGTGTTATGTGAATGTAAGTGGGGGATGAAATCAGGTCACTTGGAATGAAAGTCTAAAGAGATGAAAATAACAGTTCTGCAGAGGACCCTCGGGGACGTTTTGGAAATCGATAGAAGAGAACAAGCCGTTTTAGGATGAGGTATGAGAAGTGTAAAGAGAGAAGTAAAAGCAAATTGAGGTGACAGCAGAATTATGGAAACCTAATACATGAGCCACAGTATGAACTATAGAAGATGGATCAATCAACACCAGCCTTGACTAATGTTTTCAGTAAGACAGAAGTTTTAGCGGAAAGTGTTCTAGAAGTAATAGCAATGTACAAGGAAACAAATGATTTCCCTTGGAATTCAATAAAAAAAAACTTGCAAACCCAGCTCAGAGAATATGTTGCTTTTTTGTTTACGAGTGTAAACGTTCAGTATCGACTTGCTACAGGGTAAAAGTTGAGAAGCAGTTTCAGTTTCTTCACTATTGCACTCCTGTGCAAATGATTTGAGAGCAACACTACAACACTATGCTTAAAGCAGTACTCCGGGGAAAATTATTAGGGTTGCCGCCGAAACGTATCAGCCGAAAATGTCACTTTCGTCAAAATGCAGAAAGTGCAATTTTTTGGCCGAAATGGCGGTGCATCCGTGCTTTTGAAATTTTCATTTCGGCACACCTCTAAAAATTATCATTAACTCTTGCTACCTCCACACTGCAAGGGTTAAGTACTCATTTTGGTCTAGGGAGGAAAATAACAAAGTTATATCCACCCAATACTCAGAGCCAGCCGGCTTTGACAGCGCTCCTTCCAGCCTGTCTCCTTCGCTGCAATGATGGTATGTTCCCCGGCATCCTCACTTTCAATTCACTGTTTATTGGATGTAATGACTCACGGACCATAGACCACTGGGGTATAGGGCAAGAGAGGCTCTAGGTAGGGACCGGTCTAAGAGCAAGTAGGCTCTGAGGATCAGGTGAGTATAACTTTATTATTTTCTTCCCTAGACCAAAACGAGCAGTTAACCTGTGCAGTATAGGGGTAGCCCCACTGGGTTAACGATAATAACAATAATTTTCCCCAGAATTTTTCTGTAACGGTCAAATGTTGTGTATTTTCCATGAGCACGTTTTCAGTCTATGTGCATTCCCTCTATTCCCTCTATCTTAAAATGCTTGCTCATATATATATTTATTTTGGTATTAAATGTATAGATTAACACTAGAGCACCATCCTATTAGGTTTTAACTAGGAATGCACCGATACTATCACTAGTATCGCTATTGGTGCCGATACCGAGTATTTGGGCAAGTACTTGTACTTGTATAGGCTCACAATGCCTATCCTGATACCGGAACTTCCGATATCAGAAAGCCGGGTGGTGGGTCATTACACGCTGCCCAACTTCCTGATTGCTCCCTCGTGACCTTCCTTAATGGGACTTTCGGTATTCGGTATCGGTATTCAGTATCGGCGAGTAACGGAAAAAATCACACAAACACAGGCAGGGACAGCAAGGCTATAACTAAAATGCTTACAAGTGATCATATCCACGGATCATATGGTGACCCAGTATGAGCTTGAGGTACTAGCCTGCTCTGCTGCATGTGCCATGTCAGAGGGGGCATCAGCACAGTGGGGTAGGGATGGGGGTAGTGTTTGGGATTTGTGACTGTAAAGCTGACTTTTTAGGTGTTTTGGGTGCACAGTTTTTCTAATTGTTTTTTTCTCAAAGGATGCAACATTTACCTGATGTTATAAGCTGAAAAATGGTTGGCCAGTAGTAGAACATTTTTAGCTATGGATAATTGTCCAAAATGTACTAGAGACAAAAGGCTCGATTAACAAAGCTAGCGCTCCACAGATTGCATCTCTGGTACAGGAAGTGGAGCGAAATTTCCCCAATGGTACGCAGACTGCAAAAAAAACATTACAAGTGTCTAAATTATTTTCTAATCTATCAAAAAAATAATAATAATAATCGAGTGCAGCCAATGGGAACTTCCTTGCTTAACAAAAAAAATAGAAAAGAAAGATTAGAAATATATACACACACACACACACACACACACACACACACTAAACAACAACTTCCATTACACAGCCATGTTTTGGAATAACCACATGAGGGCAGTGTTGCTTTTAAAACGTATTTTGTTCTATCTAAGTAACACCTTTAAGCTAGAAGGCTTTTATATGTTATTTTTATTATTATTGGCAAAAATGTGTTTCTTTCTTTGAATGGGATAAATACAAAAGTACAAATTGGTGCAGTGGTAGTAAAGGTAGAAGTGCGCATTACTGTAGTGGCGGTGAATAAGGGTATCAGTGACGATGAGTGCATGTAGGTACTTAGGATTAATCATATTATTCAGCAACCAGTCAGGGGGGCGCATTGAAGAACCTGGCCTTGGGGCAGTAGAGAGAGTAAATCAGGCCCTGCACAGACGACAGGAGAGGTATCCACTATCTTCATTTCAGACACTGCGTTTACTGGGAGTTTCATTTTGCTATAAAGAGCCACTTTAAGGAGTCTATTTATAAACAATTTGCACAGCCATTCATTCTGCAAATCTCTGAGAATGTTTCTTCTGTGTGAATAGGAAGAAAGGAACGTTCTATGTTTTCAGGTCAAATATAATGCATTGCAACACTGCATTATGGCCACTAGATGGAGTTGAGGAGCATAAAATTAAAGGAGAACTATGGGGTCAGTGTTTTTCCCCATAGTTCTCCTTAGGGTAACGGGAGGACACAAACTAGCGTCCTCCCGTTACCCTAAGTTACCCTAAGCTCAGTATAGCTCGCGGTATACTGAGACGCCGGAGCGGATCCCAACAGCGCTGGCAGATCGGAGCGGGGAGAGGGGAATCCAGACCCTCCCCCTGTCACGGCAGAGAGCCGTGACAGGATCGAGAGGCGATCGAACCCGGTATGTGTTCGCTCACCTCCCGAACTACTGAGCCGACCTGTGACAACTATGAGGTGAGTGAAAAGCTCCTTTAAGTATATATTTCCTTTGCTCCTCAGCTCTATCTAGTGGCCATAATGCAGTACAGTACATTTGACCTGAAAAGAAAAAATATTAAGAACGTTTGTTTTTGCCTCTATTCACACAGAAGGAACGTTCTATATCTCACTCAAGTAAGGGCTCTGCGAATGAGGGAAAAACAAACGTTCTTAGTAGGAGTGTTCAGATACCAAGTACCGTACTCGGTACAAGTACTGATACTCTTCCAGCTCCAAGACTAGACTAGAGCAAAATTTAAAAAGTTAGGAGGCAGCTGTTATTTGTAAGGAGCACACAGAGCTCCAGGGATTTGTGCATCACTGTTATAATGTATGCATTTAAAAAAATAAATAAACTTGTATTGGGGGATGCAACAATACCATTTTTTTTCAAGTACAAGTACTGATACTTGTCCAAGTACTCACAGATACAAGTACTGATACATTTTTGTTTATTGCCATGTGACAGTTTTTCCAAAACAATACAGACTAATGATTTCAGGACAGAGCGCCAGAGCCAGGTCCCAGCTGCAACCCTGGTAGTTCTGGTGAAAATGCCAAGTATCAGCACTGGTATCTGAACATCCCTAGTTTTCTTATCAGGTCAAATGTACTGTAATGTAATACTGCATTATGACCACTAGATAAAGCTAAGGAACATGGGAAATAAATAACTATTTCTAATGATCCTCAACTCCATCTAGTGGCCATAATGCGGTATTACATCACATTATATTCAACCTGAAAGAATAGAATGTTAGTTCGCACATATTGAACATTTCCAGAGATTTGCAGGGTGAATGGCTCTGTGAAATATTTAAATCTATTATAAATAGACCCCTAAGAATAACATGAGTATGCAAAGGGTTCATTGATTATGTATATTACATGGCAAAATATTGGTGTTTTTATATGCTGTCACTGCCAGTAGCCATTAATATTACAATGAGAGTGTAATATTGTTAGAAATCAAATACCATATACATTACATCTTAAGACTCAATCTGGGTAAAATGTCCTAAAGAGGTAAGTTGTGAGACGATACTCACAATGTGTAAGAATACCCTGTAGATGTAGATATCCTGAGCTGTCTAATCTAGAAGGAAAAGTTGATCAGATGTGATAGACTTTCCAAGCTTCTTTTGTTCCTCTTTTGTAACGCTGTCCCTTCAGGTGTCTGTACAGAGCATATCTATGTATACTCACCTGATATGACCCGAGCAATTCTGTGTGCTTATCTTTTTAAAGTAGGAGCGTGCTCACCCACCATCATGTGTGCACACACCATAGTGTTCCCAAAAAATGCCACAACCCGGCTTCTTTTAAAGCAGCTGTGGTTGTCCTTAGCAGTTTTCTAAAGGCCTATTCCTGTACATTATGTTCTAGAATCGCAATGAATTTTGTGACATTCTGTTACTTGAAATGCTGGATTGCAATGGCTCTTGCTGATGAATAGCAGTGATCATGCCAAATGTTGCATATTCATAAGGCCATCAGTATCATTGCTAATTATTGGTTTGAATCAGGAATGGCACTAAAAATAAAACCTTTTTTCGTAAGTTCGGCACTATTCCAGTTAAAATGTGAATAACAGTACAGAGACATCCATCTTACTGCTCGGCATATGCTAAAACACCTGCACGCTGCATTGGAGTATTTATTAATTACTAATTAAATACTCTTACAAAACAATTATTATTTAAGGCATGCTGGATTTTCTAAAAGGGGCATTATGTTGTTTTCTCAAGTAAGGAATTATAAGGTTGTCTATTATGGAGAATATAGCATTTATTAAATGAAGTAGTGATATCTTCAACTGAACACTCTGTGTTTTGATTGAATTTTCATTTGTGTTACGTGTTTAAACTTTTGATTTTCAAGGAATTCAATGATTTTAAGAAGAACTCTTAACCCTTTAGGCCTCATTCACACGAGAAAAGGCCATACGTACAGCTCCGTGCTGCGTGCACGGCCGTATCGGCTCCCGGGAAGGACAGGTGCTGTGTGTGATTAGTACGCAGTCCTTGCCCTTCTCTATGTGAGTATGCGGCCGTATGCCCCCCTACGCTCACCCCAATTGCAGGTCCGTACGGGTGCGGGTGTCGCGGCTCGGACGCAGACAGGATCCATCCTGTCAGCGTATGAGTACGGACACCCGCACTTGCATGGACGTGCAGGGCAGGTGAGCGTAGGGCGGCGTACGGCCACATACTCCCATAGAGAAGGACAAGGGCTGCGTACTAATCACACACAGCACCTGTCCTTCCCGGGAGCTGCCCCTATAGGCCGTGCACGCAACACGGAGCTGTACGTGCTGGCCTTTTCTCGTGTGGTGGGTGCTTGGTGGGGCTACCCCCGCACTGCAAGGCTTCAGTGCTCGTTTTTTGTCTAGGTAAAAAAAAAAAGTTATACTCACCAGAACCTCGGATCCAGTCGCTGTGACAGAGCTCCCTCCAGCCTGCCTTCCCCTCCACTGCAGTAATGGAATGTCCCTCTGTGTCCTCATGTCCTACACTGTATAAAACATGATGACCCAAGGATCCTTAGACTGTTGCAGCGGAGGGAGAGAGAGGTGGAAGGGATCGGTCTAAGAGCAAGCTGGCTCCAAGGATTGGGGGACTGTGACTTTTTTATTTTTAGAACCTAGACAAAAACAAGCACTTAACCCTTGCAGTGCGGGGGGTAGCCCCACTGCAAGGGTTATATTTTTTCCCCCGGAGGACTGCTTTAAAACTGAACAAACATCTAATTTCACAAATACAATATACTGTATATAAGGGAGTTGTCTTACCTGCCCAAGGATATTTATTTAATGTACATCCAGTCCTGAGATTTACAAAGCCCTGCCACACAGCACGGCCAGAGCACCACATCGGCCACATTACAAAGCCCATAAAACATATAATATCTAAAATTCAGTCAAACCAATGCGTTTCAAGGGTAAAACATATGCCCATTTTTCAGGGCTTAGAACAATGCAGTAAACTTTGAGAGGTACGTCTTCTGGAAGGTAAAATCAATGAACACTGCTTCCCACAGCTTATACCTATAATAATACTGATAGCAGAGGCCTATACTAAGCCAATACTATGCTATACTAAGCCCACATCAGGTACTTATACTAGTTGAATTAAAAAAATTAAATGATTGAACCAACCTTCAAACTTGTTCTGTATCAGTGAATCCTCTGGATCAGCATACTAGCCAAGCAACTAACATTTTCCAGAAGAGAGTTCAGTAATAGCAGGCTATGTATATTTTTGTCACACATTACACGTTTCTTGTCGAGTGTACTAGAATATGCGTAAAGTAAAGAAATTGTGCCATTTACATACCATAACAACCTAATGCTTCTCCTTCCAACACGTTTATCTGCATTGTACACAGAAGTAAATTCAGTGCTTTTCCTTTTATTTTGTAACTGATATAAGTGCATGTAAAAGCATACAGACAGCACGGAACATCAGCATGCACAGTAATACATTTCTGACTGCTTTAGTCTGGAATCACATTAACCCCCGATGTGTCTGAATGACAGCTTCTATCTACCATACAGATGAACAGAGACTGTCACTTCTGTTTTGAAGCCTGTCAGGGCAGAGCAGTGACCTCCATCTACAGACCCACATCACTTGCTTGTGTGACTAAAGCATTAGACCTGAATTTTATTTGTAGTTATTTATTTTGGATACAGCACCAATCACATTTGTTACCTGTGATGGTCGGTATCCCACTATCTCCAGACTGCTGCTTCCTGACCAAATCCTCCCTTCATGCCTCCGCATACAACGTTACATAGCTTTGAGGAGTTTGGTGTGACGAGGGCAGCATCTCTTACAACTCTTTTTTCCAGAGCACCTGATTGAGTACAGAAAACCAGCAAAAAGTCACTCGCACTCCAATTTAACGTCCAGTCAATCTATTTATTGACCAAATGGTGCAGCATTTCCATGTGAATGGCATGGAAATGCTGCACCATTTGGTCAATAAATAGATTGACTGGACGTTACATTGGAGTGCGAGTGACTTTTTGCTGGTTTCACATTATTTGCAGAGGCATCTGCTGTTGCTACCGCACCCACCCTGCAAATAGGGATTTTTTCCGGTCAGGAGTGCGATGGGATATTTTGGACTCTGATTGAGTACAGGGGCCCAGAGGGGCACGAGTGCCAGAAGATGACGATTCAAACAGGCGGCGGTCTCTGTAATGCTGGTCGATCCAGGCAGGGTTCAGGTTCAGAAGGGACACACTTCAGGACTGGTCTTCAGGCAAGCTGTGGTCAAGCCAGGCTGGATCATTAACAGGCGGGCAGCGAGGTACCAGGACGGAAAGCAGGAGCGTACTCAGGAACAGGTCAAGGTCAGCAACCTACAAGCAAAACTAAACCGAGGTCGGTAACAAGCGGGTCAGTAACAGGTAAGCAGATCAGAATACAGGAACACGGGTAAGCTGACAATCAAACAACACAGGAGGACAGGACGTCACAGCCTAAATAGCCTAAAGGGCGGCAAAGCTCAAACTACACGTGTGCACGTCCACGCAGGAATGAAGAACCTGACTAAGATCTATGAGCAACATAGTTACATAGTTACATAGTATTTGAGATTGAATAAAGACATTAGTCCATCAAGTCCAACCTATTAGGATCTCATTCTAGGAGTACCTGTACCCCTGTATATTGCGGTCCCTTAAAGGAGAACTATGAGGTGAGTGCTTTTCACTCACCTCATAGTTCTAGCCGACCTGTGACAATGAGAATGTCACAGGTTGGCTCAGTAGATCGGGAGGTGAGCGAACACATACCGGGTTCGCTCACCTCTCGATCCTGTCACGGCTCTCTGCCGTGACAGGGGGAGGGGCTGGATTCCCCTCTCCCCGCTCCGATCTGCCAGCGCTGACTGGCGGAACGGACGGGGGAGGGGGCGGGTACAGCTGGCTCTGCCTCTAGATAGGCAGAGCCAGCTGTCACTCACGCAGCTGGGCGGATCCCGTCATCTACGTCGGGATCCGCTCCGGCTGCGGCGTCTCAGTATACCGCGAGCTGTAGCTCGCGGTATACTGAGCTTAGGGTAACGGGAGGACGCTCGTTTGTGTCCTCCCATTAACCTAAGGAGAACTATGGGGAAAAACACTGACCCCATAGTTCTCCTTTAAGAAATCGTCCAAAAGTTTCTTGAACAATTCCACATTATTTGCTGAAATCACCGCCTGCGGCAGTGAGTTCCAGACTCTAACTGATCTTACTGTGAAGAACCCCCTTCGCCCCTTGTGCTGGAATTTTTTTTCCACCAATTTTAGGTGGTGGCCTCTAGTTTTTGTAATGGAGTTAATTTTAAACAGTTTATCGCTAATGTTGCTACCACCATTGAACATTTTGTACATGGAGATCATATCCCCCCTTAATCTTCTCACCTCCAATGTGAACATGTTTAAATTTAGTAGCCTTGTCTCGTAGCTCTGGTCCTCCATACCCCTAATACACTAGGCGCACACGCAGACCGCTGTCCATGAACTCTGGTTCTGGCTTCTTGACAACACCCCAGAGTGGTGCTCTGGGGGTTAACACCAGAGATGAGCTCAGGAATTAACCAAACCCTATCCAAACCTGAGCTCCTCTGAAAACAGAAGTGACTTCGGCCTCCCGCCCAATCAGCTGCAGGCCGGACATTCCCTGCCCCACAGATGAGGAAGCCACAGCCGTTCAGTCAGCAAGGGACTGTCAGCAATGGACTTTACCTTCTTACATGTCCCGATCTTCCTCTTTTGCTTCCTCTCTATGCTGCACTGCCTTCTCCCCCCAGCCGTCAGAACGAAATGCTTCCTGCACATCCCGGGGACCATCCACCAGTCTGCCAGATGGCGAGGAGAACTGGGAACCTTAATAATAATAACAGCCGGGTACACTGGCAGCTTGTAGCCACCTGAGTGACACCCACCCTGCCTCTACCAGTAATAACAGGTTTTATTTATTTAATATTTTTTTCACAATAATATTTTTTTCACATATATGACACATGTTCTTTGAAGATTTTTGTTTATTTATTTAATAAGGTTCATGTATGACACGCCTTTTATGACACCTGCTGACACATTTTATAACGTACTATAAGTTTTTACACAAATGTTTATTATATATACACTGTTTCACGATTGCTTGACACGGAGGTGACACCATATGATCCCTACCGTTATCTAATTTCCTGAAGGGCATTTAGCGCTGTACACTTCATTACACCAATAACAGGTACTGCATGTTACTGCCCCATAGTCCACATAGGCACCAGAGACCCCACATAGCCACCTGAGAATCCTCACAGCCATGAGAGACCCCACATAGCCACCTGATTGTCCAGACAGCCACCAGAGATCCCACATAGCCACCTGATAGTCCGCACAGCTACCAGAGACTAAAAATAGCTACCTGATAGTCCGCACAGCCACCGGAGACCCCACATAGCCACCTGAGAGTCTGCACAGCCATCAGAGACCACATAGCCACCCGAGAGTCCGCACAGCCACCAGAGACCCAACATAGTCAACCGAGAGTCCACACAGCCACCAGAGACCCCACATAGCCCACTAATAGTCCTTATCGTCCGCATAGCCACCAGAGACCCCACATAGCAACCTAATAGTCTGCATAGCCACCAGAGACCCCACATAGCCAACTAATAGTCTGCAAAGCCACCAGAGACCCCACATAGCCACCTGAGTGTCTGCACAGCCCCCCAGAGACCCCCCATACCCTACCTAAAACCTTCGCTTTCCCACTGTGCTAATAGCGCAACCTGTCAGAAGCTGGATACAGCACACACACTGTATCCAGCGATTGACAGGTTTTGCACAATGTCTTAAACAGGAAGGGGTGGGGAAAATTTAGATTAGGGAGGTACTCCAGTTTGGTCTTGCCTGGGGCTGCACAAAACCAAAATACACCACTGCACGGGGTGTGTGGCAAATTTGTTCATTGTCTCTTCACAATGCCCATCTCTTGTTGAGATAAGAGATTTGCCCTTCTATGGCTAACCTCAAGCTTCCCTGCTCCACTCATCCCTGACCTGACTAGACCCTGCACAATTCTGAGTTTAATTCCAGTATAATTTAAATGCCATGCTTTCGAAAACATGCTGAACCTTATATTTCCCCACATTATGTAGATTGCTTTCAGCACAGAGTAGAAGCCTGTGTCTGTGATATCACTAATTAGTTGATTGTATCAACAAATTACTTCATTTGCATGTGTTCAGGACACTATACGGAAATATCACTACCTTCATTTTTTTAATAAGGAATGTTAGAAATGAGGCAATTAAAGTAAACCTGATAAAAGCCAGGGCTATTTAACCACTTGAGTACCAGCATGTGATACCCCTTCATTTTTCAGTGCTGTGATAGTTTGACTGACAATCACTCGCTCATGTAACACTGGACCCAAATAATTTTGTATAACTTTTTTTTTTTTAGACCGCTTTGGTGGTATTTAATGACCACTGTGTTTTTATATTTTTTTACTTTGGAAGGGAAAGAATACCAAAAATGTAAAAAATCTTTCACATACTTTCTATTAAAAATAAATGCCAGGACAGTACAAACATCCCTGAAATTACACCTTTTTGGAAAGTAGACACCCCAAGCTAATTTTTGACACAATTGTTTGTAATTGAAGAAACATTCTGGTGTTGAGGGGGTTAAACATGGAGATTATAATCTTGAACTAGATACAGCACATGGTCTAAAGCTGGCCATACACTTTACAACCCTCGCAAGACTTTTGTCTTGCGAGGGTTGTAAAGTACTTAAAAAAACATACGATCTGCCCATCTTGGACAGGTAGATCGTACTTGCGATCATCGCAAGCCCGCCCCTCTGAGGGGTGGGCTTCCGATGACTGCAATGCTGAACGGGCAGTGTTCGCGTGCGCGCACACTGGCCCGTTCGGCAGTTGTCGAACAAGCACGCCACTAACCCGCTGAGAATTGTACGATCCTCTGCGACTTTTCCAGCCTGCTTGTTCGACAGTACAGTAGAAACCGTCGCACGCCTTCCATACACTTTGCGATTATCGTACGATCGCTGGATTTCTCGCGATTATCGTACGATAATCGTACAGTGCATGGGCACCTTTAGACAGATGGAACAGGAGGTGAAGGGGTTAATGTACAGGTCACAATAAAGAAGGAGGCTGGAGATTAGTAGTTCAGGAATGGAGGGGCACTGAAGGAGTTTTAAAAAATCTCAGTCAGCGAGAATGAATGTACGAATCAGCTGCTGCTGCAAACTCATTCATTCAGTCTCCCAGTCTCCTCCTTCCCCTGTTATAAATAGTACATGTGACCCCTATAATTAGTCCAAGGATAGATCACAGAGATTAGCGGGTGCCCAATGGCTATTTCTGTAAGGTCATTTTGAAGCATCATTCCAGAACTAGACATTCCCCCTTCTTTTTTTTTTACAATACGGCAGTAGGGAGGTAGGTAAACTCATATGATAAAAAAAGTCCAAGAATACATTACCTTCAGTGAAAACTGCACCTCAAAATTATCCAGGGATACAGGTAGCAGAAATTATATGCAAAATCCACTTTTCCTGTAAAAGTTATACTGTATTTGAACCTGGCCCGTATAACCCTCAGAGCCTCACTACTGGTCAGTTAGGCCACCAATCACATTGAAGAACTGCTACAGTGTGAATAGGCCCTTAATGGGAATAAGCAAGACTTGTTTTAAATGATATGTGACATTGCCTTGTTAAAGGGCAATTCCAGCTTATACCCCATACTATTGAAACTACAGGATATGAAAGTGCCACAACTAACATATTGTAATATACAGTATATGTGGGTAAATCATTGAAGTTATAGCGATAATAATGATACACCAGAGACCTTAAAGTAGATCTAAACCCAATCGCTAAAATTTCATATACATTTTACGAACAGGTTAATGCAGCTCCAGAAGTTGTTTCCAAAACTTTCATTATAGGAATACCAGGTGATCTTGTCACGAATGTCATAGCTTAGGCATTTTGTGAAAACTGCCTCCCAATTGTGCGCCTGCATTGTCACCCTGCTATGTGCACCTCTGAGGGAGCCTACAAGTGGCCATGCCGACAGATTGTGCGGGTATGGTCCACCATTGTCCCTATCAGGAAGCCTAGAATGTGTTGCTGGCTAATACTAGATTGGGGACCTGAAGATGGGAAGTGGCTAAACAGGCTCATTGGCACTGAGATGCACAAAAAGATCAAAGAGGTTAAAAGGTATTTTTATGGAAATAGTACTGCAATTGTTACAATACACAGAGCTTTTATAAACTAATTGCCATCCAGTTAGGGTTTTGATGTACTTTAGCTGCATCGTTGATCCAAACTTGGTAGGCTTTCCCATGATTCACATCCTGTTCTCCTTTATTCCAGGTGCATAAGATCCCTCTTTTGAAACCAAATCCCCCTGTCCCTCGTTCCTCCTCAGTTTATTCTGATATACAGATATTTTTAAAAATGTACTATTTAACTACCAAAAGTGTTATTATGCATCACACCTTCATCCTATCTCTTAATTATCTCCTTTGGAATTTTGAAAGACCAGTATAAAGGAAAATGAATGGAAGAAATAAAACAATTCTTTATGTTGCCAATCATTTTTGGCACATACAGAAAATTCTTAATGGTTCTCATACCTGGAGGGTGTGTCTATTGCCTAAATACATTGTGATAGAAGGCTCTTTCTCATCTCAGGAAGTTGGTTGGTATGGTAAAACACAGAAAAGGCCTTTATTTCAGCCTTGTGCTTGTTTTAAAACAAAAATCTCCAAAGTGGAGACTGCTGTCATTGCATAGTTTAGCTATAACACATTATATATAGATGGATTACAATTTCAACTAGAACTCCACACCAAGAAAACAAGCACCATACTGCCAGTCCTGTGGATGCATAAACAATGGAATGAAAAATGTCATGTCAACTTGTCAATTGAAAAGACTTGAAAGTGAACAGGAACATTACTTATTAATGTGCCAGCCCGGATAACGTCAGCAGCACGATGTCAGGAGCACTTCAGTTTACCTGGTAATTATCTGCTTTTAATAAATTGACAATGTGATGCATTATCTTGTTTACAGTATTTCTTTATGTAGCTGCCCTTTATGTTTTGATGCAATTAAGCAACTTATTTAGTACAAAGTAATGTATAGTAATTTATACATATGTTATTTATTTAATGTGGTTAATACATATAACATTTTGTATATTAATATTTTCATATTTGGTATTTTATTAGCCAACAGCAGGAATATTTTGCTCCTTTTCATGTTGTTTTTTTACCTTATCTCTATACAACCTGTTCCTACAACCTGTTTAATGACCTCACTAGTACAAGCTGAAATTTACAAAAACTGAATATCTCACAGTAGGGAGTGGTGACTCATTGCAGTGGCTCTTGCTTTAGGCCCCGTTCACACTGAGCGATTTATCGCGTGGTAATTCCCGCGATATCGCGGCTATTTACCGCGCGATATCGCTCTCCAATGCATTGCAATGGGGCAAAGGGTCCTGCTGTCGCGGGTCGTGCGTCGCTACAGCAGGACCCTTTTTGGAGCGGATTTTGCCGCGATTCAATGCTTTTCAATGCAAGCATTTGCGCGATATCGCGTGACAAATCGCCCGATATTGTGCAAAATGCAAATTGCGCGACAAACGCGCGATTTGTGAATCGCCAAGTGTGAATGGGGCCTTATATGTTGGCAGAGTCCAAAGTTTCAGTCAGATGAAGCAGTGCCTCAAAGCCGGCTACTACTACTATGCTGTCTCCTTAGATAACCCATAGGGCTCTGGGATTCTTTGTCATGTAATAAATGATAAGGGACACAGAGGGCCCCATCTTTGAGGAGAGATTGAAGCCCAAATAAACGTTCAGCTAAATACATTCCAGGTGCCATTTAGTTAAAATCCCACAACATTTCAGACAGAATCTAATTAGCCCAAGTGCTTGTTTCTCACAGGTACATAGGCAATAATCTTTTGCTTATACATGACCTCATGGCACACAGCTCTTGTGACAGTTAGGCCCCATTCACACTTGAGCTAAGCATCTTTGGTAGGTTTAATCGGGTGTCCTTTTGAGCATTTGTACAGATGTTTTTGCTCATCCTTCAGGCTTTAGCTCTTTTTATATAGAATTTTCATTAATTTTTTAATTTTTTAAGCATTTTACAGGCACACCCATTGAAGTTTTTTGGCGGCCCCAAAAGAAGCTTGTGTACTTTTTTGAGCTACAGGCATTTTGCTACTAGCAACAGAACTAGCAAGTTCAGATGTTTAAAGGGGCCATTGAAAACAATGGGATTCCTCCTGTTGAGTGTTGTAGCGCTTAGGTATTCAAGCTACAAAATGCTCAGGTGTGAATGGGGCCTAAGGGTGATCTGATATGGCAGACAAAGTACAGAACATAGAGCTCTCTGGCCTCATGAAGCATGTACTGACATTTATTAAGTATGAAACATGATTGATACAAATGTGAAATAAAAGCACAAACATATAGACAGGGATGAAAGTAACTGGAATATGACAACAAAGGAACACCACCAGTCATCAACATTTCACAGTAGATACTGGAAAAGGCTGAAATTTTTCTGGGGCCTCACCCCCTTTCATTAGAGCTTCAGGCTCCATAAACCCATAAGCCATTTCCAGTATCTACTGTGGATCGTTACCTATTGCGGACTTGGTGGTGTTCTTTGGATGTCATATTCCTGTTACTTCCATCATTCACTGCATTATTATGCCCTTATGTGAGCTTTTCTCTGACACTTGTGGGTATTATTCATGTTTTAGATTTAATAATTCCAGCACATGCTTCTCAAGGCCAGTGCACTCTGTATTCTCTACTTTTACATTTCAGGTGCATTAAAACAAAAAGTGTGCCAAAGCTTAAACTTTGTTTTCTTTAAAAAGCAGCCACAGCCTGAGTAGAAAATAATTTTTCCTGCCAGCATGCTGCAAAGAAGGATAGCCTTCCCCAGGAAAAATAAGGTTATACCCAGAGTCCAGAACCCAATGTTAAATGGTTAACCCTATGTGTGGTTGAAACAAAGTTTTAATTCTCGGCTATCAGACGACCCTCTACTGTGTATGGCTATACAAAAAAAGGGACGATCTGATTATAAAAAAACAGGTCAAGGCAGTACAAATAATAAGGGTCTGTTTTTTGCTCTCACTTTGAGTTATACCGGTTCATACGATTAAGCAGTTGGCTTTTGGTGTACATGTGAAGTGAATGAGTGTTATGTCAAGTTTTTTGATCTGTTTTTGATTCATTTTTATCTGTTATGCAATCTCAGCAGGGTTATCTGGTGACAATTATTAAGTGAAGTGTGTAGTAACCCACGACTTTTATGAAATTAAAATAAACTTTATACTTTTATAAAATTCAGCCATCCAACCCTTATTTGTACTGCCTTGACCTGATTTTCTATAATCAGATCGTCCCTTTTTTTGTATAGCCTTCCCCAGGAACTGGATCTTGACAGATCACTGAGTTGCTACAAAAAAAGGGCTGGATATGTTTCTAAATGCAGAAAATATAAATGGCTACTAAAATAAACACTGTAAGAGACTGATCTTGGGAGGCCTTTGTAGATGTGCAAGGATTTTTTCCCTTTTTGAGTAAATTGTACCACGCTCTTTAATGATTTATTTGCCAAACTGTTGATCATCTGCAAATTTTAGGTTCTGAGGAGGCATTGTGTTTTTTATTTTTTAGGTTGGAACCAATGGGCATGTCTCTTTTTTCAACAAGTTTTACATGCAACTCACATGGACATAGGAGGAAGTACTTTAAAAATAAAAATCAAGCAATGGACAGCACATAGGGAACAAAGTCCTACCAAGAGCTTTTGGCTTTCATTCAAGCATTGCAATAGTGAATCAAGCCATGCTGCTGATGATAAAAAACAGTAAAATAAGCCTTGAGGATGGCTCAATGTCAAATGTAGAGTTAATACATTTAATAAAGAATGCCAGTCAAGTAGCCTATTAGAAGTGTTAGTTCTTCACTGAGAACTATATTATAATTTGCTTAATCTGGGACCATCAATATAAATAATTAGGGCTTATAGTATCACTTTTCACAGCAGAGTCCCATAAATACAAATATATAACAAACCAGCCTTGCAGCCCTGTACAAGATTATAAGTAAATGTATTAATGTACATGATTAGTTATCAAGGCTCAAAGAACATGATTCCTAATAGCGGCAGACATGATTATATTATGGAGTGTCTGCAGGGTAAAATATATGTCAGCATAAAGAACCTAATCTTAATCAGACACAATAAAGTTCATGGGCCAGAAAAAAATCCTTTACCAAATGATCATCAGAATGACTAGAAGAAACTAGAATTCATAGCAGTGCGTACAAGTGTGATATGATAATCTTACACCCTTACTGAAGGAACTCAAAAGCTAGTAAACCACAACAAATTTCTCCCTCACAGGTGATAAGTAGAGAAATATCTGGCCACTGTCTGGAGTGCTGGGACCTTCCTCTGATAATCATGTGACTCATTAATTAGGTTGAAGCAAATCATGGGTAAGATTAAAGTAATACAGGAGCAAGACTGATAAAGTACAAATGTAGGAGTGAAGACGTGCATAGGTAGGACTAAAATGCTGCACAAGTAGGACTGAAGAAGTGCATGGGTAGGACTGAAGCTGTTTACAGACAGTACTGAAGCGGCGCATGGGTAGGAATGAAGCTATACGTGAGTAGGAATTAAGTGATGCACAGGTAGCAGTGAAGAAGTGCAAGAGTTGGACTAACTCAGTGGAACTGAGGAAGTACATGAGTGAGACTTAAGCAGTGCATGGGTAGGACTGAAGTAGTGCATCAGTATAAATGCAGTAGTAGGTAAGCAGTGCAACAGTAGGATGCAGGAGCAGGTCTGCCGCAGGTTATGGGTATGACTGAAGTGCTGCATGGGTTTGACTGAAGAGGTGAACATGTAGGACTGAATCAATGCACAGGTGGGATGAAGCAATGAATGAGTGGGTCTACAACCGTTTATTGTTATGACTTGTGAATTTTGAAAAGTCCCTCTGTATGATAAGTAACTTCCAGTACAAAAAGCATGCGCTATTAGTGTCTATATCTACCTCTTAGTAGGGTTGGTGGTGGTTCAAACCGTATGGTCAGCCTAATACTAATTTGTAAATAACAAATATAATAACACATGTATATAAGCCCATTTATAGGCTTCATCATATAACTGTAAAATATACTTCATGAAAGTTTGTGGCCACATACAAAAAAACAGGTTTAAAGTTTGCAAAGACAAATTATTACTGAAGTAATTACCTTATAGTAATTTCTGTTATATATGTTATTATACAGTATGTTTTATAATGTTATATTATGTTATATGTTATAATATATGTTATTATTAAATTAATTTCTGATCTAATTTGATCATGTTTTGTAAAAAAATCTCAATATAGGCTGGGTCAGCCATACATCATAGAAACAGAGGTATGGTCACTCACAGAAAAATAAAGATTTCAGTCTGGTTCCTGCTCTTGGTCATCATGACTTTGATGCCATTGTAACTCTTATCATACTGAATATTATTGTGCCACACAAACTACCTGTACACACAACAGTGTTAGGTAGGATATGCTAACTAGTGGTCCAGTCTGGATCCTAGGGAGGAGTAATAATGCAGGAGTGAAAAGGTAAGAGCAGCAGTGACAAGACCTCACAGGTATAGACACATGATCACCTGATGAACATTACTAGTATTTGGCACATAGTTCAATACTGGTTTTTGCTGATTGAATCTTTCTATCACTGACAACCTTATGTTCTAGGAACTCCATCTTTTGACCCTTCTAAACACATAGGTTGGGTTATCCTGGTCATGCCCTTTGTACTTCAAGCTATAAATGTATACATTATTTTTATCTAGGCACGCAGCCTGGCTGGAAACCACCAGGAAAGTGGTTTCAGCAAACATGCATCACTGCCACCCGAACCATACCAGCCACATGCCTTCAATATTAGGAGGGTACCATGCAAGAGGGGTAGCAAAGTGGATGTTGATGGATACCTGGGCCTCGTCCCCATATTCAATGCCTCAATAGGAGGTGGGGGTCTTATCAGAATCATCGGACCCTTCTTAACACGTAGGTCAGGTTATCCTGGTAATGCGCTTTGCATTCCAAGCTACAGAGATTAAGGATGAGCGAAACAAGCAAAGTTTGATTTGCAGGAGTTTCGTCAAACCCAAGAAAATATCTGCTAAACTGAAACATACAGGGTTATTCACAAAAGGGTGAAGAGTTTGGAGAAGGCAGGAGAAGTGAACAATCTAGGACAACATAGCTGAACTGGAAAGCGAGCTGAATTGGAGAATTTTGCCAAATCAGCTATTTTGTCCTAGATTGTTCTCTTCTCATGTCTTCTCCAAACTCTTCACCATTTTGTGAATAACCCCGATAGTGCCAAACCCTATTGAAGTTTATGGGAGCTGAAGCTTGTTATTTTTTCTTGCCTTTTTCAAGGCCAATTTAAAAGCTTTTCTTAAAAAAAGGACCTAGGTAGCTCGAAATTCCCATTGGGTAAATGTACTAATACAAAAATGTTTTTTTTAAATACCAATTTCCAGAAAACAGTAAGTCCTCCTGCAGCGTTCCCGGTCAGAGTAACAATCGTGGTGCTCGAAGTGACAATCATGGATGGCGCCATGCACAGCAGTCAATGAAGGATACAAATCTCCATCACTCAGCAAATGAAGTTCAAAAAATAACGTCCATTTATTTGGACCAAACGTCACACATATCGCATAATCCAACGTTTTGGTACCGCGCAGGGTTCCTTCATCAGGGCAGAGAAATACCATTCAATGAGGAGAGGATCTTTTTATGCGGCTTAAAGAGCAACATTTAAAAATACACAAATCCTTCAAATAACATGCTTGGTAGATGCTTTGAACTTGCTGAAGTTGCAGATGCGGTATACAACTCTGTAATGTACTCCTTTAAAAGTGAAATTTTGTGGTATCAAATGGTGGTGGAGAGCTGTCATTTAGCAGCGGTAACAATACTCCCGTACTTTAACTCACTCCTGTGATGGACTACAATCTCACATTTAGTTTACTAATTTGTATTGAGATTGTAGTACATCACGGGAGTGACCTTGAAGTGGTGGCTACTTTACAACACGCAGGGACCATGGGGAACAAAAGTAGCCACCCTCCAGAAGGAAGGACAGCGTCAGCACAAATTTGAGGATCTACAGCTGAGTGATACAGTAATAAGCTACATTTTTGGTAATAGTTAAGGTACTTGAATGCATTTGTAACTCCTTTATTTTTGTTTCACTTTAATTCCTTTAGTACGTCATCTAGTTTTCATGCAAATTAGATTATCAATATGTGTTAATGTATTTATAAACATTATTTGTGCAGTTGTGCAACTCCTTGTGCAGTTAAGGGGAAGATCCCAAGTGTTACTCGGGGCACTCCTTTCGCATAGGCGCAGCCTCAGCCGCATCCCGACATGGCGTACCTGCTCACGTCATTAAGAGACTGGGTAGGTGGAATTCTGCATGTTTTAGCAGGTACATCCCTAGCCCCCACGTGGAAGTGGCAAAAGCTTTTTCTTGTCTGGCTGTTTAAAATGCAGGTTTTCAATAAAGGTCACTTATTTCTACATGATGGAAAGTCAAGGTGTGTGTGTGTGTGGGGAGGGGGGGGGGCAGCAGGGCAGGCCAGACCCTGGCCATAGGACACGTGTTAGACGGGTCTCCTGGGTTGGAATAGCCCCCTCTTTTCCTACATGCATCACGGCATAACAGGAAACATAGTCAGTCATACAGGCTTTCCCGTGGTAGCAGGTTCGGAGGCTGGGGTGTAGGTTATTGGTCACGAGTGCCTCAGCCTCATTCATACGTCATGACATACATGTTTCTTATACTGATGGTTAGGTCATCTGCATATCCGGTCAAACACCACCCACGCAGGCAGTTGGTCTACGAAGCCTGCAGTCTCAGCATCCCACGTTGTTTCAGTGGCTGTAACGCCGTTTTTTCTCTTTTCTTTTAGTCAGTTAGGTAGGGGTGTCATGTCTCGATTTCTCATGTCTTACAGTGAGGAGTATCAGTCATGTCCCACGTGTCAGAGAGCATGGGCTTGGCTTCTCTTCAGGCTTCACCTACCAGGGGTTCTGAACACGGAAGCGCCCCGTCTCTGAGAGCGTGGACCATCCCTAAGCTCATCTTGGAGCTCCAGAAGAAGGGCATTCCCTACTCTTCCACAGCTAGAAAGGCAGAACTTTTCAAGTTACTGTTTCCGGCGGCAGCCGCTAGTGGCACTTCTCAACAGGTGTCCATGCAGACTGTGGTCACTTCGTTGACACATATTCATGCAACGTTGAACACCATCACGGCTTCGTTACATGAACTACAGCACCCAACAGACACACTAGAGAGGCAGGCAGTGGTCATCCCAGCAGCAGCAGTGCCAGATATCCCTGGTACCCCCGTTATTATCCCTGGCGTCAGCACCACGGGGCCCCCCCCCCCCGGCAGGTATGACCACTTTTCCGCCCCACATCTCACCAGCTCATTTCATTCCGGCTAACCTCAGGAAAGAGATTTTGGAAGGCAAGGACATCAATCTGGCGTCTCTTCTCATTGCTGCCCATGACGTCTCTGAAAACAAGGCGTACGCATGCGGGGATGTGTCTGTCATTTTGAAAGCCAGATACCCCAGATTGAATAGGAAGTTGTCCATTGCCGAGTTCGTACTGGCGTTCGGCACATTCAGGGACGTGATTTGTTCAGCAAGTCCGGGGCGGAGGGAGGAATTTGATGCATATATTCATATAGTAATTGATCTAGCTTACAAATATGGGGGACATGCATTCTATGATTACCACCGGGCTTTCTCTGCGGCCGGGCTCGCTCAATTTCAGTTTGTTACTAATTGGTGTAGGATTGACACGGAGCTATTTTGCCGTCACTTCGCAGGGTTAAAATCACCAGTCTGTACCTCATGCCAGTCATCGGCGCACACGACTGACTGGTGCCCCACGCCTGTGTCCGCAGATACGGCCATGACACTCAAACAACCAGGTCTGGTGCCTAATCCACCCAGTGCAACCTCGGCACAATTCGATAAATTAGGGAGGCCAATACAGTGTCTGGGCAAAGCCCAGATATGTAACAATTTCAACTTTAAATCCTGCAATTATCCGCAGTGCAGATTGTTGCATATTTGTTCTGGATGTTTCAGGGCCCACCCCAAGTCTGCTTGTACTGTCAAGAATTCCCAGAATCCATGACTAAGCCGGGTTGATGTGGAAGTATTGGTCTCCATGCTGTCTGCTCATCCTGACCCATTGTTGGCTGTATTTTTGGGTGAGGGGTTTACCCACGGTTTTCATACCGGGTTCATCACCCTTCCGCAGGCAACGCACGAATGCGGCAATTTGAGATCCGCTCTGGCCGATCCCCCGCTGTCGACGCTTTATTACAGGTGGAGCTGGACAAAGGTTTTATGATAGGCCCCTTTGTGAAGCCCCCTTTTTCCATGTGGAGGGTCAGCCCCATAGGGCTTGTATGCGGTAAATTTTCAAATAAACAACGATTGATCTACGACTTGTCGGCCCCTCATTCCACACACATTCCTAGCCTGAATGCACTCATACCGTCGGAAGAGTTTAGCCTCAAATATTCTTCTGTGGATCAGGCAGTCCAATACATCATACAGTCCGGGAGGGGCTCTCGGCTGTCTAAAGCGGACATTTCGGACGCTTTTAAACTCTTACCCATTAAACAGTCCCTGTGGCAGTGGCACGGGGTTAAATGGAAGGAACGATATTACTTTGCTACCAAGTTGACCTTCGGCTCCAAGAGCAGCCCGTGGCTGTTTGATACATTTGCTCAGGCCCTGCATTAGGTGTTGGAGGGGCAAGTGCAATGTCAGAAAGTACTACACTATCTCGATGATTTTTTGCTAATTGAGTCACCTGACAGGATACCACGGGACCTGGATGTGTTATTGGAGACATTCAAGGCGCTCGGAGTCCCGGTAGCAGCACACAAAGTGGAAGGATCCCTCAAAACGTTAACCTTTCTGGGTGTCATTTTAGATACCGCCAGCATGGAAGCTAGGCTGCTTCCAGAGAAGCTGGTCAGAATTAGGGAAGTCATGCAGGCACTGGTAGTGTCCCCAGCATGCTCCAGAAGGTCGTTGCAATCCCTCCTAGGCATGCTGAATTTCGCTTTGCGAATCATCCCTCAGGGCAGGGCGTTCATTTCCAGGTTACTGGCATTGCTACCAACAGCTCAGCACCAGGATTCGATCATACAGATCGATAGGGCGGGACGGGCGGATTTATTAATGTGGGATGAGTTCCTCACAGATTGGAATGGTATATCGATGTTCATTCCTCAAGCGTCTCCGTCATCCCCACGGGTGGTCACGGACGCGGCAGCTTCTACAGGGTTTGCTGCTATTTTTGGCACCCATTGGTTTGCCAACACCTGGCCGGCAGAGGTAGCAGGTATAGGGGGTTTCGCACAGACATCATCCCTGTTTGAAATATATCCTATAGTTGCAGCAGCCAAAGCATGGGGCCCGCTCTGGTCTGGACACACGGTCATAGTCCACACAGACAATCAGGCAACCGCGGACATCATTAACAAAGGCAGATCTAAGTCCCTTATGATCATGTCTTTTCTGCGCAGGCTGACATGGCTGGCACTACAGCACAACTTTAATGTCATTTGTTATTATATCCCTGGTGTATGCAAGGTTGCGGCTGATGCTTTATATCCAGGTATTTTTTAAAGATATTTTGTTTCAGCAGTGCCCAGAGGCAAATGCGGTTCCCACGCCCGTTCCCGTTTTCAGCATCTCATACTGGACTAGAGGAGCATCGGTTGAACGCCATCAGGCTAATCAACTACTCCCTTGCCGCTAATACACGCAAAGCGTATGGAGTGGTATGGAAAGCGTTCAGTGCTTTTCAGGCCATACATACCGCAGAAGATCCCGGCGACATAGGTTTTGTGTTAGCATTTATTGCCTATTGTCATACGAATCTCAAACTCGCTCATAACACTATCCGGTTGTACCTAGCAGGGGTCCAACACTTTCTGAGTTTGGCTCAACCAGGGAGGCCTTCTCTGTTTGCAGCTCACCCCGTCCGGGCCATTCTAAAAGGTATTCAGAAAACAGGGGTCCAAGCGGGCGGCACCCGGTTACCCATAACCAGTCACCTGTTCCGAGGTATGTCCGACATACTGGATAGATCACCGTTCGGCGTCATTCTTAGTGTAATTCTAAAGGCTGCTATTTATTTAGCGTTTTATGGGTTCCTGAGGCCAAGCGAGTTCACGTCTTCTAGCTCCCAAGCCGTCATCATGCGGAAACAGAATCTGTGCCGTCACAAAGGTTGCTTTGTACTTACGCTAGAACGGTGCAAGACCAATCAGGTTGGGGCTCCAACTAAGATTCAGTTGTTCCCATCAGGCAATGCATGGTGCCTTGTCACAGTGTTAGATTGCCTCCTGGCTAAACTATCATCTATCACCGCAAGGGCAGCTGCTGCCTTTCCCCTTAGCTCCTCTCTCAACCCAACAGTTCGTATCTCATATTTGCATCCTCCTTGTGCAGTTAAGGGGAAGATCCCAAGTGTTACTCGGGGCACTCCTTTCGCATAGGTCACTTATTTCTACATGATTGTTTTGCCCCCTTATTGGCATACCGACCATCCGGACCCTGGCACAACTCAGGTCTGTATGTCCGTGTTTGTTTATGTTTGTGTTTATCGTAGGAATTTGGCACCTGTCATGGGGCATCGGGCGTTCCGGCATGCAGGTCCAGGCCAGGCGTACGTCCAGACAAAGGTAAGCAGACTCTGACTACAAGTCTTAGGCTAACATAGTTAGCCGTATTTGTGGGAGGAGTCTGCGCCTCCTCCGTCCGCTTAAAAGCCACTCACCCAGGCTTCCTAGTACGCAGGGATCCGACGGAGCAGCCCTCCCTCCCATCCCTCGGGTTTTAATACCATTCATACAGGGTATGCCCCCCTTATTGGCATACCAACCATAAGGACCCTGGCACAACTCAGGTCTGTATGTCCGTGTTTGTTTATGTTTGTGTTTATCGTAGGAAGTTGGCACCTTCATTACATACAAGTGTTTTAATTCCTGTCCTGCACCACCACTGCACTTATCCAGTGGTTGTGTTTTTGTTTTGATTTTTTTTTTTAAATATATATGTCTTATGGTGCCTGAATAAAAAGCCTGAAAAATGGTTCCAAACCATTATAGGTTCCATTTCCCTATTTCCCAGGTGAATTTTGGAAAATTGAATTACCCCCTCCAATCTGGCCCCCTCTCCCCCCTCCATTATACAGGTGAAACTCGAATAATTAGAATATCGTGCAAAGTTCATTTATTTCACTAATGCAACTTAAAAGGTGAAACTAATATATGAGATGGGTTCATTACATGCAAAGCAAGATAGTTCAAGCCGTGATTTGTCATAATTGTGATGATTATGGCTTACAGCTCATGAAAACCCCAAGAACCCCAAATCCACAACCTCAAAAAAGTAGATTATTACATGCAATCAATAAAACAAGGATTGTACATAGAACAATATCGGACCTCTGAAAAGTACAAGCATGCATATGTACTCAGTACTTGGTTTGGGCCCCTTTTGCAGCACTTACTGCAATTACTTTTGCACGATATTCTAATTATTCGAGTTTCACCTGTACTTACTTTTGGGCGAACACTCGTTCCCTCCAAAGGTGCTGGTGTACTATCCGTACCCCATACTGCCATGTAGCGCAGCCCTGTACTGTAGATTTTTTATTTCACTCGCAAATGGTGAGCACTCATTGGTCAGAGTGGTTACCTGGCTGCGCTAAACAAAGTTTTTCTTAGCTAGAAGTGCTTCTTGTTGGTCAGTGCGATCACCTGACCGCGCTGACCAATAAGAGCTTGCCATTTGCAAGCAAAATTCTAAATCCAGTGCGCCGGGCTGTGCAGGACAGCAGTACTGGGGCACGGATAATACACCAGCATTGGTGGAGGGGAAGGAGCGTTCGCCCAAAGGTAAGTATAGCGGAGGGGGGAGACGGGGCCAGATTGGAGGGGGTAATTCCATTTTCCCAAATTCACCTGGGAAAGTGGAATTACCCTTCAATTCTGATGTAACATTTCAAGGCATAATTTTTGAAGCTGATTTATCTAAAACAGGCTACCGTGTAGTTCAGCTGCAATGAAAAAACAGAGCTCAGCCTCTAATCCATTTGGATTTAGAGGGGGAGCTCAGTATATAAATCCAGCCCTGCCAGTGCCTAAAAGTAAATAATGGGAGTTGTGGTTCATTGCAGTGTTGATGTCAGTGCATTGATATACCCATACTTACCAATATTATTGTCTCGGATCCCAGAACATTGTTAACACCAGTCATTTGGCCACCCACTCACACTCACTTTATGAGTTGATCCCGCCCAATCCCCACCTCTGCCCATCACATCCACTTTATGGATTGTCCCCACCTCTAAATATGTTGGGATCACCCACTCGCTGTCACGAACCGCGGCGCCGTCTCGTTGCTAGGAGACGGGCCGGCAGGCTTGCGTACTCGGCTCCTCCCTCCAGATGTCTCCCTCGGACTCGTCACAAGTAGGAGTGAGGGCTTGTATCCAAAAAGCCTCTCCGCAGCTGAGATCCTCAGCCAAACTCGCTCAATCATTACACTCGCAGTGCTACTTCCCTCAAATAATGCCTATTTGAGTTACTCTGCAGGCACAGCAACTCAAAATAGGTTGCTGCTGTTATGCTGGGACATGGTTCGGGACAGGGGATCAATTTGACAAGGGGCCAAGATGTTGGACTGTCTTGGGAAAACCAGGACAGTTGCCATTTATGTATGCTTATCTTGTAGCTATATAGTACATGCAGATAAAGTGTTAAAAAATAATAAATACAGCTAATCTGCAGCAAGGTCTAGAGGAAATTGTGGGCTCTAAGGTCACTGGGTGAGTTTTAATAGGTTTTTCTGCTCAGAGCTTTTTGAATTAAAGTAAATGTAATCAGCTCATAACATACAATATGATAACCTTCCTTAAATAACAGATATGACCTTAGTCATTTTTCAAAATTATCCTCAGCAGAGTATTTCCAGTGGAAATGAGGAACAATATAAACCTACATTATTCCTATATTCAATTTAGTGCTAATTTCACTACAGTATACACACTGGAGCCTATCGACATTGTAAATTAGAAGGGGCAAATCCATGGGTCTCAATTATGGCTTGTAAGAAAAGTTAATTAACTGATTCCATTTTCTTTAAGCCTAAGAATACATTACCTAATCATTGTTCTTCTGTCATTACAAGTGGTATGGGGAGAGTGTGGTGATGCAGAGACATTATATAATCTGATAGCTATGCAAGAAAATAAAAGCTGGGGTAAGTTAAAAGCCTAAATATACATCTTCTAGGTTTCTAGGTTATGTAACACTAATATGCTGGGCTCTAAAACTATTCATATCAGTCCTGCTGAATGTTCAAAACAGGGGCATCCCTACTCTTTTCGCCACCTGAAGCTGGGGGGGGTTGCTGGTGGTGCATTTTATTGGGAGGGATAATAGTGTTGGTGACACACTTTACCGGGGGGTGTGCACTGTACCTCTGGCTGATATATACTATCATTTCTTATAATTGTGAAAAAGTGTCAGGCAGGGCACTGGATAAAGCTCTAGGGACACAATTGAAGTGAAATAGTTTGATACATAAGTGTAATCATAGCAGATTACATTGTATTGTGTGTATTCTATGTACATTACAACTTTTCACTTTTGAATTTCCCGCCGGCTGTGACGCCCGAAAACGAAACTAAAAGTCAGATGCCGGCTTTTAGTTTCATTTTCGGGCCGCGTACAGCAGAGGACGCCGCGGGCTCGCAGGGACAAGGTGAGTGTCACTTTTCTCTGCAACCCCGAGTCTGGCTCGGGGTTACCGCTCCTAGCATTGAAAATTCACCCCGAGCCAGACTCGGGATTACCGCCAGGGAGGTTAAAGGTCAGAATCACAACAGCAGATGCTGTGAATTGTCTGTGTTTCTATTAAAACATGGTGGCAGCCCTGTGTGTTAAGGTTTAACTGCATCAGTGATGGCTACCCTCAGTATGCTGGTGCTTAAATTGTTGCAAGGTGAGCTAGAGAATCTCTATGCAGACTGAGAGTGTATATTCACAATGTGTACTGACTTGGGGGGGGTCATTCTGTACCCCAGCCCAGGCCTTCCCTGGCATCGGCTATGAAGTCTTCCCTTTAAGCTTGGTACTAAGTGAAATTAGTGTTTGAATTTGGTTGATAATAGTGGTCATACAAACTTGTATACAAACTTTGATTGAGGATGGGAACCTGATACACATCAAAGCCATCAAACATACCTACTAAGGACAATGTTAAGAATAAAAGTCTTTGTTCAAGCAAGTGTATAAACTAAAGCTGAACTCAGGGGAAAAATAATTTACCCTTGCAGTGGGCCCACCTCCTCAATACAAGGATTAATTGCTTGCTTTTGCTTAGGGGGGGGATCAGTAACCTAATATACTTATTTTGCTCCCTCGACAACCGATGCTCTCCTCCACTGTCTAATGTTCTGGAATGTGGGCAAGCTCTCAGTGTCCTGGATAGCACCAGAGAGTTGCAACTAGGGGAATGGTCACACAAATAGAAGAAGGTTGCAGAAATGAGGAATAAGGTAAGTATATCACCTTAGCTAGCCATACACAGCTTAAAATTTAACTGTTGGGGGCCCTGTTGGCACCCATTGGCTTCAATTGAAACACCGACTGAGCATCGAGCATTGAACACCGACAAATTTCAATTGAAAAATTTACTGAGCCGGGTAGATAAGTATCACCTGAACAGTGACTGCATTCACTCAGACGCCATCACTGTTCGGGTATTCAGAAAGTCACGGGAGAAAGCCAGAGGTACCGGCTGTCCAAATACAATTGCCGACAGGTGAAACAACAGTTTAGCATGGCTGAACAGGAGAAATCTAGCCAAGTATGGCTAGATTTATCCATCATCCCCTAGATCAGTGGTTCTCAACCATTGTAACTGCAGGACCCACATTTGTCCTTGGTCATTAAGTCGCGACCCAAGTTGCACTGCAATGGGCCGCACGCATTGTGGTACCCCGCGTTCCGGTCCGGGTGATTGAACTGTGGGTAGGAGGTGCATTTGGGGTACCATTCAATTGAATGGTAACGCAACATACCTTCCACACCAGAACGCGTAGTAGGTGCGGTTGCATGGTACAGTGCGTTACTCTGGTCCAGGCACCTCTACAGGACACATGAGGGAGCTGTAAGCAATGCAGCTCCCTCGAGGCCATAGCCCCATCCAATCCCACCTCAATCTGACATTTGACGCTAGGCAGCATATTTTGAATTGCTGCTTGGCGGAAGAACTAACAGTGCTGTGCTAGAGGGAGGCCGAGGAGCCTCTCACCTAGAAAAGTGGAAGGCATGCAGCTACTCACTGAACATGGGGTCGCGGCCCACCAGTTGAGAACCAAGGCCCTAGACAATACAAGCCCCCACTGCAAGAGTAAAAAAAAATTCCCCAGAGTTCAGCTTTCTGCACCTGCTCCTTTAGAGCTCAGCATTCTAAATAACAGAACACGCAGAACTGAACAATTAATACAAGTTCTTTAGAACGCAATGTAAAACCATACACGTAATTGCTTTGTTTATACTATACGAAAACACCGCTCCGAACACACATATAAAATAAGATACCGATAATCGTTCTTTGTATTTAAGGAATAAAAACACCAAAATAATATTGTTAATTATTCTCTAACTGCCTAATTGTACCTTCAGCTATTGTTTGATGTGAATTAATGAATTTGCAATAGATGGCTCATTATTTCACTTGTAGAAGAACCAGTATGTAAAAATTGCTTAGTGAACCCAGAAGCAATCATACTCACATTGATTATTAATTAAAATACAGTGTCTTGGTTACCCCAAGGGAATGTCAGCAATACTTCTCATTCATGTGTTAAATAAAACTGATTGCTTAAACTTTTAACATGTTGTGTCTCATATAAAACATTGTTCTAATACATAAGCTTTAAAATAAAACGAAAGGCTTCTGTATGACAGTTTATACAAGTACTAAATCTAGTTACTGTGTGGTACACAAGCCTCATAAAGTAAACAAAAATCTTCCTTTACCCTTCCTGACTGTGCCAAATCCTCCTTATTTGTGTCTCAGTGGCTCTCTGACACTGCAGGCCACAGTGAGAAGGCTTAAGGCAGTAAGAGGCTCACAGCGAGAGAGCATGCTTCCAATCCAGAAAGCAGTGGGCTGGACTTGGTATCCAGGTGCTGGTTATCAAGCTACAGGCTTGGGAATCAACAGGGACAATACTGATAGTCACACCCCCTACCACATTTTTTCATCAAGAGAGTGGTAACTCTGCTCTGAATTCAGGAGCAGTGCAGCAAACTTGCCACACTATCACAGGCAGCTGCATTAGGAGGACTTCACTGACAGAATCAAAGGGTGCTTGTGAGTGTCTGCAGAAGGACCAAGAGAAAACTGTAAGTGCTGATGCAATTATATACATAAGTACTGCATCAGATTTATATATTTTAAATGGAGGCCATAGTCAGGGCCGGATTCCTGACAAGGCCATTGAGGCCCGGCCTTGGGGCGGCACAGAGCAGAGGGGCGGCACAGGTTTGAAGTCTCCTGACACCCGGAACATGGATTTTCGGTCGCCGGGCGGTAATTTGTTTTCTACATTTATACCTGCTTTGCACAAGCCAGGCTAAATGTAGAACGGGGGAAACCGCTTGTTTCTTCACAAGTGATCTTGGCTACCTTGCACAGGAGTTCCAGCACAATGCTGTGCTAGAACTCCAGTATTGGAGGTGACAGGGTCAATAAAGAGAACCTGTCACCTTCAAATGCTATCACACCGGGGTTTGTTAGCTTCTGTGTGAGAGCAATAAAGTTAACTGAAAAAAAATGATAAAAAAATAATTACATAAATAAAAATAAAAAAATAAAAAAATATAAGTAATAATTAAATTAAAAATAAGTAAAAATTATAATAAAAAAATATAAAAAATAAGAAACTAATTTTACATAAAAAATAAGCTAAAAAATTATAAAAAAGATAAATAAAAATTGTAAAAAGTTAAAAAAGCGATAAAAAAGTTAAAAAAGAAAGGAACAATAAAAAAATTCAAACTAACCCTGCCACCCCCGCTATCTGGTTGCCATTCTCCATTGGGGGGAGTTTGGCGGTGAGGGGGGCGCATTGCGGAAACTGGCCTTGGGGCAGCAGGGAGAGTAAATTTGGTACTGGCCATAGTTCTACTTTAAATCTTACATTTTTGTTATTTTTATTATTTAAAAATGGATCTGTTTATCCAAGAAACACATATCTAAAGCAGACACACACTCATCTTAGACAATGGGAGGTGGTACAAACAGGCTTGACTTTTAAACGAAAAATCATAATTTTCAAATACAGTAACTTTGGCAGTACATGTCTCTGTATTTATTGATTGATCCCTCCCTCCACTTTCAGTCGCCCAAAGGATAATATTCAAAATATTAACAACCACTTACAAAGCCATCCACAACTATGCCCCCAACTATATCTCCAACCTTGTCTCAAAGTATCACCCTAACTATCCCTCCACTCTCCCAAAGACCTCCTGCTCTCTAGCTCCCTCGTCAACTCCTCCGATGCTCATGTCTAGGACTTCTCTAGAGTCTCTCCCATCCTCTGGAATTCCTTACCCCAACCTATCCGTCTATCTCCGACTCTGGCTGCCTTTAGGTGATCCCTAAAGACTCATCTCTTCAGGGAAGCCTATCCTGCCTCAAACTAACCACTGAAGTATCCCTTTCTCAAACAATTTATCCACACACAACTACCTCCTCATGTATCACTTTCCTCTCCCTTTTAGATTGTAAGCTCTCCTTACCATCTTGTCCTTAATTGTATTGTAATTGTAATGCCTTCCCTATATTGTAAAGCACTGCACAAACTGTTTGCGCTATATAATTCATGTATAATAATAATAATAATAATAATTGATATAATTGATCATGTACATAAGTATTTTCTCACTTGACAATCCAAGCAAAAACTAGTAATGCCGAAGGAAACACCACTAAAAAAAAAAAAAAAAGCAGCAGGCCTTTTAGAGCACTGTCCATGGTGCTGATTGCTCATTGGATAGAAACATTGTTTAAAGCTTAAAGTGATTCTGAACTCAGGAGTTAAACCTTAAAAATGCATTAATGTACCTTAACTATTAACAAAAATGTATCTTATTTGTGTATCACTCAGCTGTAGATCCTCAAATGATCTCTGAATTGGTGCTGACACTGTCCTTCCTTCTGGGTGGTGGCTACTTTTTTCCCCCATGGTCTCTGTGTGTGTGTGTGTGTGTATTCCATGGGGAATAAAAGTAGCCACCCTCCAGAAGGAAGGACAGTGTCAGCACTAATTCAGAGATGATTTGAGGATCTACAGCTGAGTGATGCACAAATAAGCTACATGTTTGTTAATCGTTAAGTTATTTCCATTGCGTTCTTACTGCAGAAGTCATGGAGTAATATCTACCATAAAGCTCCTCTATAGCAGAATCTTTATTTTGTTTCCTATACAATTTCTTCTTTACTTTATATTGATTACATCTGGACAGTTGGGCAGAAAATGATCAGCAAAAATAAAAGGCAATGGAGAATAGGAGGTGCCGAAAGAAGTCTCTGTTGTTCAAGTACTACCGGTATGTATCCATCTTCTATTTACAGCAAGTTCTTAAAGAGGATCTGTACTGTGGAAACTGTGTCCCAAGCAGAAGGTGAAGGACTAGCTGACATTTTGTCTGATCTCTTTTTCCTTTAATGACTTGTTGTGCCTTGTTAGACACTGTTAGTTTATTGGAACGTCATGTCACCAAAACTAGCGCTTTTCGGGGCCACGCAGGGTCCCCTTCATCAGGCTCAGCAATGACCAGGCTCAGTCATTGCTGAGCCTAATGAAGGGGACCCTGCATGGCCCCGAAAGTGCTAGTTTTTTGTGGCATGACGTTCCAATAAACAAACTCTTTGGACTGCAATACTGGTGGTGTGCTGGTGACATGTATTCATCTTTGTTAGACACTGTGTCTCTGTGTAGAGGAGGCCATTTGGTCGAAGAGCAGGGCTTTGCTTCTTCATGACAGAGCTTCCCCTGATGACTGGTGATCTTATGATTGGTGGAAGAATCCATCAAATTAAAATCTGAAACAGGGAGATGCTTTCACTGCAGATCCCCGGGTACAAATTCCTCTCCAGCAAAGAACAATAGTGACCAGGCAAGTTGTGACATCACCAGATCTAATTCCAAATCTCGTGAGACTAACTATCAGAGGAGCAGTGCCCTGGATTATCTTACACTGCATATACACAGCTATTAGAATAAAATCAGGAGTGCCTAGGCACAGACACTTGACATTTTTCAGGGCACTTTTAGGCAAAAGTAACCATATTATATATTCTAAATAAGATAACTTCTTTTGACTTTTTAACTTTTTGATCATAGGTCCTGAAGTGGTGTCCTAAATAGGCAAAAAAGGCAGAATGCTTTTTGAATTCAATAGCACAATCTGATTTTAACATTGGGGAAAAGGGGTGCAGCCAATAATAAAAATGCTACTTGGACATTTGTCCATAAGGCAGAATTATTTCTAATTCAAACTTTGAATCTGTACACACATAGCTCAAATAATATGCTCTTTATGTTTTTTTATTAACTCATCAATGCCGCAATGATCTGTTTATTACTAGCACACCATGCTGTAAACAGAGCAGTTGGTCTTATATTTATGCATATAATGCACCCAGTGCATTTATTTCAGCCCTGAGACTAAAACTCTAGGACATAAAAAAGTGATAATTGGGTTACTCTGGAAGTCATTGAGTGACATAAGGGACACGGCACATCAGTACTTCCCACTAGTCTAAGCATGGAGGAATATAATTAGAAGTCAATGACATGTCATGGTACTGAACATTGAATGTCAACACCTACATGTAAGCCTTTCAGTAACAGACCAATATAGAGAAAGCATATGAATTCATTACGCTTCGTGATGCTTTCTTCATTGAAGAGTTGACGGTGAATGACTAACAATAAGCCAAGATACTAGTTATCCTTTCAAGCTATACGTGACACATGAAAGAGCCCTGCATACTTTATTTAACTAAATCAGAGAAGGGGAGCCTAATTAAGTTTCCTCATTTACATTCCATTTAAATCCATCATAGGGTTTTAACAGCTGCTTAAGCTTAATAATTTTGACATACACTCTGGAAGTCTGCAACATAAAGGCTTATGAAATCCTTCTGGTGTAATCTACAGGCAGTCTTGATGTATACACTTGACCTCTCCCTTCTGTCCAGATCAAAAGTAAAGTCAAAGGCGAGAAAGAAACGATGTTCCATCCTTTATTGCACGACTGAGATGCTTAGAGGTATAGTTCAAAGACAGAAAAAGCATGTAATCTTTGCTGATGAATTTTGTGTAACCAGTTCATTAAAGTTCATCATAAAGGTGTCACTACATTTTGAAGCTTTCACACTTTTTTATTTTTCTTGTAAAAGTCTTACAGGTCTGTTTTTTGAATTTTTAAAAAATGTATTTGATATAGCAACATGCTACTCTGAGTTTTTACAAAAAGTTTTGTTGAGCAAAAAAAAAAGACCTAATACTGGCAAAAAAACCTCCAATGTACAGTACAATGACTGACTGGTGTAGGAAGCCGGGCTCAGCTACGCCACCCCTAAATTTGCATGGACATTTGGTGTCCCCTTTACTAGGAACAACACACAGACATGAGGATGTAGTACAGTAGATGTTACTTTACTGGTAGGTATTGTGACCAGAAGGAGGATCAGTTCTGAATTATTCCAAGCTTGATCTCTAACATATATGATTTACCAGAAGATATTTACATCAGTGATAGACTGTGATAGACTGGTGTCCTGGTGCCCTTATTAACTGTGCTGGGTACATCACTCTATAAAAGACAGATGCATAGTGTGTTCTAATGCAAAGTAGCAATTTCTTGCTGCTCTAAACATAACTTATATTAATTGCTTCTTCATCTTGTTCTATGACAGTTACATTGTCCTTCATTCAGAGGGACAGCTGGCAAAATATCAGAAATCTGAAAATCCAAAGCTTAGTCCTGCTGGAACACTACACTGCAACAGCCTACAGTCAGCTGCTCTCACAGTCCACCATACACAGGGATCTGCCAAGCCTGAACCTGACCACTACCATCCAACATTTATGGTCCATTATGCTTGTACTACATGTGCATGACTATCTTTCTAACCCAGGCCCCAATGTCCAGATTAAAAGACTGCCATTTTGTGCAACATTGCATAACATCACTCAACAAGAAGAAAGGGCCTCTACTATGCTTTGGGTCTTGCTGATGGGTCTGTGCCCACAGCCTTCTTCTGTACAACTGTGCTGTCTTGTATGTGGAGCAGTTTCCATACTAAATCAAATCAGATTGTGCAAAACCATTTATTAAAACTTCATATACTTCATTCGGCACTTCTGATGATGTCTGTACAGGACAAAACATAATAAGCATTTACAAATGGCAAGTTTTTAGATGATGTTTTAACCACTTTAGCTCTCACTCCTGTACACTCCTATGGATGAACATAGTTACATAGTATTTGAGGTTGAATAAAGACACATGTCCATCAAGTCCAACCTATTTGTGTATGTGTGTATGGTCCTATTGGTGTGTAGTATGTATAGGTCCCTTGTGTGTTTTCAATTTTAAGAGTACTTCTACCACTGTATATTACGGTCCCTGAGGAAATCGTCCAATCGCCTCTTGATTCCACACTCTCAGCCGAAATCACAGCATGTGGCAGTGAGTTCCATACCTTGACCGATCTAACTGAGAAGAAACCGCTTCGCCCCTTGTGCTGATATTTCTTCTCCACCAATTTTAAGTGGCGGCCTCTCGTCCTTGTCATCGAGGTAATTGTAAAAAGTTTGCTGCCAATGTTACTATACCGATAAACATTTTATACATGAAAATCATGTCCCCCCTTAATCTTTTTACTTCCGAGGAGAACATGTTTAATTTTAGTAGCCTGTTCTCATAACCAAGGTCCTCCATCCCTTTTATGATTTTGGTTGCCCTCCTCTGGACCCTCTCCAGTTTAAGGACATCCCCCCTGTTCACTGGTGCCCAAAACTGGACCGCATACTCCAGAAGAGGCCGAACCAGTGATCTATAAAGAGGCAAAATTACGGACTTGTCCCTGCAAAACCTTCCCCTCTTAATACAGGAATGGACTCTACTTTCTTTGTTTACCGCAGCCTGACACTGCGAGCAATTAATCAGCCTGTGGTCTACAATGACCCCAAAGTGCACAACTCTACATTTATCTACATTAAACCTCATCTGCCATCTAGTTGCCCACTCCCCTATTTTATCCAGATCCCCATGTAATGTTATAGCGTCAGTTTTAGTGACTATTCCCCTCCCGATTTTGGTATCATCAGCAAACACTGAAACATGGCTGTTTATCCCCTCCCCAATATCGTTAATTAATAGATTAAACAGCATGGGGCCCAGCACAGACCCCTGCGGAACGCCGCTCATGACCCTAGCCCAATCCGAGAAGGTGCCATTTATCGATACTCTTTGTACCCGTTCCTGTAGCCAGTTCTCAATGTACACATTAAAGGAGAACTATGAGGTGAGTGCTTTTCACTCACCTCATAGTTCTAGCCTAATTGACAATGAAACTGTCAAAGGTCGGCTCAGTAGATCGGGAGGTGAGCGAACACATAGCGTCGTTCGCTCACCTCTCGATCCTGTCACGGCTCTCTGCTGTGACAGGGGAGGGGCTGGATTCCCCCCTCCCCGCTCCGACCGGCCAGCGCTGACTGGCAGAACGGATGGGGGAGGGGCGGGTACAGCTGGCTCTGCCTCTAGACAGGCAGAGCCAGCTGTCAGTCATGCAGCTGGGTGGATCCAGACATAATTGCTTCAGCTGCTGCGTCTTAGTATACCGCGAGCAGCAGCTCGCGGTATACTGCGGCGTCTCAGTATACTAAGCCTAGGGTGACGGGAGGACGCTAGTTTGTGTCCTACCGTTACCCTAAGGAGAACTATGGGGAAAAGCCTTAACCCCATAGTTCTCCTTTAATACGTCTATGCCCATAGACCTCAGCTTGTATAGTAAACGTTTATGAGGTACCGTGTCAAATGCTTTAGCAAAGCCCAAGTATACCACATCCACCGGCCTCCCTCCATCCAGATCTCTACTTACCTCTTCGTAAAAAGTTAGCAGGTTAGTTTGAAAAGAACGGTCTTTCCGAAATCCATGCTGGTTGTCATTTACTATGTCATTATCCTGAACAAATTCTACTAGGTGGTCCCTAATCATGCCCTCTAACACTTTACAAACCACCGATGTAAGACTAACTGGTCTGTAGTTTCCCGGTTGGCATCTGGACCCTTTTTTGAATATCGAACTACTGTAGCCCTCCGCCAGTCGCTTGGCACTCTGCCAGTCATTAGGGAATCTTTGAAAATGTTGAATAATGGTCTCGCTATGACCTGGTTTAGTTCTTTGAGTACCTTGGGGTGCAGGTTATCTGGTCCTAATGCTTTATTTGCATTAAGTAGTTAGAATCTGTGTTGTATCCCGTCTTTTTCCTGAGTGTATACTGATGAGAAAAAGGTATTCAATGTCTCAGCCCTCTCACTGTCGTTTGTGATTAACTCCCCTTTATCATCCATTAATGGGCCTATCTGCTCCTTTCTTACTCTTTTACTATTTATGTATTGGTAAACAATTTTGGGATTCTTTTTACTAACTGTGGCGATATGTTTTTCACACTCTATTTTAGCTTCCCAAATTACTTTCTTGCATCTTTTGTTACATTCTTTGTAATTAGCGAACGCCAATGACGTCCCTTCCATCTTATATTTTAGAAATGCCACTCTTTTGTCCTTGATGAGTTGCTTTACTGATCTATTTATCCATACCGGCTTAGTTTTTGATATTTTAATTTTGTTCCCCAAGGGTATACACTTGGTCCTATCTGTATGTAATGTGTTCTTAAAACATTCCCACTTCTGGTCAGTGCTCAGTTTCTGAAATACATTTTCCCATTCGATTTCACCCATGAGCTGGCGCAGCTTATCGAAGTTAGCCTTCCTAAAGTTTAGGGTTTTTGTTCGACCAGCCGTCTTCCCATTTCTATACCCAATATTGAAGGTAATCACATAGTGATCACTGTTACCGAGTGTCCCCCCAATTGCAATATCCTCAATTAACTCCCCATTATTAGAAATGATTAAATCTAGGATTGCATTTTTCCTAGTTGGGACCTCTACCATCTGATTCATGAAGTTGTCTCGCAACATGTTCAGAAAATGGGCTGCCTTTGACGAATGGGATGGATGTTCCGCTTGCCCAGTTTATGTCTGGATAATTGAAGTCACCCATAACGATGACATTACCCTGCTTCCCCGCTGTTTCTATCGGGCAGTGTAGCTGAGCCTCCTCCTCCCCCCTATATCTGGAGGTTTATAACAGACACCAGCAATAAGTTTACGGCTAGCCTCCGACTCCTTCTCCCACACCTGTCCCTCCTGAACACGTTGTACCCTTCTATGTTAGTGACCCAGTCATGTGTATTATCCAGCCAGGTTTCCGTTATTCCCACTATATCAAAGTTTTCTTCGAGTATCATAATTTCTAGCTCTTCTACTTTATTTGCTAGGCTTCTAGCATTGGTGTACATACATTTAATTTTTGACCTACTTTTGGAATACAAAGTATTACCGGCTCTCTGCTACGTTTTTTATTTTGTCTAGCTAAAGGATGATCATTTCTAATATGTTTAACTTTGCCCATACAAGTTGCTATGTTAGCTGCGTTATTTCTGTTGATTTTGTTGTTGAACTTGTTGTTATTGTTATTATTGTTCCATTTTTAGATTTCTGCTATGGGCCTTTTTATTTGGCAATAACTTTTTCAAAAGATAACAAAGTAATACCTATTTACATATATCCAGGTTTGTTTTTTGACAGCAGCTGCTGTAATAACTGTTGTATCTACACAGCAACTTCCGGCTATCATTTTGACAGCTGGAAATTGCTGTCATGGACAAAAGGTGGAGTAGCAGCAGGACAAAAGGACAGTGTGTACTACACATGTCCTGTGTACTTCAATTATATATTTTTGCCTGCGTGAAGCATGCCCAAGGTCCACAACTAGTAAATAAACAATTTTACACAGAAGAGAGGCTGGGGCTGGCATTGACAAGGCTGCCACTGACAGCCATTTGGGATACAGCACAAGACAGGGTTTATGTGTAGAATGACAGCAAAAGTAAAGGTATGCAAGCAACAAAACAGGGTTAGGAGTCTTATATGATCACTATATGACTCACCTGTGTGTGTGTGTGTGTGTGTGTGTGTGTGTGTGTGTGTGGTCATAAGAAGTCGGTGAATGTGGATGATCATTGTATGTGAAGAATGGCTTCATTCGTTTTTGACATGTAAATGTCTGTTTGCATGCATTAACACATTTTAGCACACAGTTAATCAAGTTAATAATCGCTAACTGCTTGAATTCTTCATATAGCAAAAGAACATGAATAAAAATAAAGTTCTTTTCTTTGGGCTCAGTTTCTAGGGTCCTATCCTTAAATCTTAATTTTAAATTTCTCAGTTAGGCACTGAATATTTTAATGTCTATATAAAAAGCAAGATGTTTATATATAATCTTTTTTAGAAGAAAAGGGAATGCTTTTTCTCTTAGAAAGTTAGTAGTTATATAACTTGGAATCTTCACAGAAAAATAGAACATTTCAAGATTCCACCAGCAACTGGCAAAGCACCAGCTAATTAAGCATTGCACCTTGCAGTAAAATAAGATTTACGGTGCTAGCTCATTAATGTTTTTTTCTACATGAAACAGCATCATTTTTACAAATCTCCCCAATTAGTTAAGCTTGCAGATTATAGATTTTCTAGTTTGTATACCTGCAGAGCTTTTCCACCTAATTTCAAGGTAAACTGTTAAGCATCAGATATGCGTCTACTTTTTCTTGGCCACAGAGACAGTAAATGGCAACATACGAAACAGAGAGAGAAAAGGGGCTTTCATGGTACCTCTCTTGTTGCCCACTTTGGAGCTGCAACCCAAACTAAAACAGTTGTATAGCAATCTCTCCAAAATGGAAAAGCCATGCAGATTTAAAGTCAATCACTAAAATCTAATAAGTTTTTACATGTTCATATAATATTAAAAGCTTAATTTTAATTGATTCTCAATAAAATATGCAGCTTTCATTAAAATAATACCTGATGATACTGCCATGTTGGTTCTTGTTCAGGCATTTCCTGTTATGTTGTGATAACAGTGTTTAGTATTGTGCTGTTCCAAAAGATACCACTCAGCAGCTGATGTTATGATTGAAGGAATGTGGGCAGTTTTGATGTGTGGTGTAAGAGATCTGGTTGTGCACAGCGCAACAACCAATTCAAGCAATGTCATCAAGTGTAAAGTAAACCAATTCAAAATAAGCAACATATGTCTATCAAACTGTATAACTAAATCCAAATAATCATCCATAAATATTGAAGTGAATTGTCCTCCCATCAATCAAATGTCCGATCAAGCAAAAATTAAAAAAGAGAAAAAAACTCTTCAGTTCATATTCCTTCCTCACCATCCCTTTTAGCTTTTATTTAGAGGATTAAAAACACTCAAAAATTCCTTATGAGAAATTTGCTTAATAACAAAATTAGACTCCCGTTCGTCCCGCTCTCACAGAGACTGGATCCTCAATGGAACTAACTCAGCGTGTGGCCGCGCGTTTTCGCTTTTCCTCATCTGACTTTTTCTGTACAGAATCTACCTAGTATGTAGACATGTTCTGACCATCCTAAGGCACCTTATGGACCCAGGAGTTCCATCAACAGAAAATTTCGGTTCAGCTTAATGTTCATATTCATAGCACTGAGGGATGCTGCCAATGCAATTTATCCCGGGGCACAATATTTAGGGTAGGTTTACTAACTCACACAACTGATTTCCCTCCCAGACAGCTACTGGTTAGGTGTAATGGAGATCAACATATACTTGAAATTAACTGATTTTGGCAACCAGTCATCTCATGCCTATGTGTAATTTTACTATGGTGCTAAACGTGGCAGATAAAGCATGAATTACAGAAAACATATTTCTATCTTTACTATATTTCCTTTTACTTTGCATTGAGAAAGTAACACATTTCTAAAATTATTTAGAATTACACGTTTGATCATATTGCTGCACAATAAATGCATACAAGTAAAAATTTAAGCTATTCAATTTTTTTTTATTTTAGTATTAATAATACATTTCATAAAAAGTATTCCAGTAAAATATTATTTAGTACACTATAATGTCAAATGAACAACATAGTGCAACATGTAATTGCCTGTGACATGGGATATGTCCATAGTGAGCTTGTCTGTAGACTGAAGACACAAGCAATCTAATGCAAAATACTTTTTAAGTGTCAGAATCTCATTAGCAGCCCAACCTGCATACAATTTCCATTACACAAGTAGACTAAAATAGTGAGCATTGTTATGGTGAATGTATTACAATGTGTGGGAAATAATAAGCTAAAGTTGTCAGATTTCACTTGGCTCGGAACAAAGACCTTCGCTATGTAGTGTCATACATGCATAGTTAGAAGCATACAATGCTTTTAACTTGTTAAGCTTTGCAGCTGTGTGGATTAATAATGCACACTGACATCATTCTTAGTTTGCATGTTAATACCATAAAAAATATTGTCATGTATCCATGGTTGCTGCACAAGAGAAAAATATACAGTTTTAATCCATAAAAATATGGATTAAAACAAAAGCATTGGATCAATGGAACGCATATTATTTCAGTCACATGATCACATAATTAAACTCATGTGTTTATTTCTATCCAGAAAACACAATAACAGAAAATAAATAATGCAAAAAGAGTGAAAGATCAATAGTCACTAAGTCCAAAAAAGCTTTAATTAGCTCTCATTGTGGATCCAGCAGACCAGCCAACACATTTGGGGACTTTTGACACACCCTTCATCAGGGTTTGGACATTATGTGGGTGTGAAATAAGAGGACTTGGTTTGCATACTAACTGGAATTGACCTCTCTGAGGTCTTCTCTCCAAGACACAGCTTTTAGAGCACTCATGTGAGAACAATTATTTGATAATAACTATTAGAACTTTACAGTTTCATATAGTGATTTCAGGTGTCCAAAACTCTGAAAGGGTTGCACCGCTTCTCCAGAGCACGCAAGCAGGGGAAAAGCCAGGTGCTCACCGTCTGGAGTTTGTCCTCACCCCCACGCTAGCTGCCGTAAAATCAATAAAACATCCAGCCAAACTCTAAGTGTGGCCGGAAACGTATTTTATTAAAATCACACAGCTACACAAAGTCTCGCCTCAGGTCCGCCCCTCTATTGTGTTTTACCCAATCCTGGGCTTAATCATAGAGTTATTGGTTTCAGGTGGTCATTGTGTCTAGTATGAGTTAACTGTAGGAGATTAGTTTTTTCTTATTAATAGTACGACTGTATGGGGTGACATCTCTCGTGATTGTTGCTATTTGATGGTGAGTGGTGATAGCACAAGCCCAGCATCTGGCCTGTTGGGGGTTATCCCCCCTAAAATCTACTTAACTGAACAAATAATCAGCACACAATGAAGGAAATGCTAGTGTACAGTATGTTTATGACCATGCAGGTTCTAATTTTTGGATGCACATTGTGGAAGAATCAGAAGCTTCCATTTTGGAGCCAAGAAGTTACTATGTTTCAGTAAAACTTCCTTAATTTAAATGCTAATTAAGTTTTTAACTGCCACTAACTTCTAACTTAATTTTACTGAGCTGGTCTGAGTAAATGAATTAAAATGCTCCAATCTAGTTACAAGGAAAGAGGAAGTTTGAATGCATTTTTGGATAAAACAAGGGAAGGTCTGGCCATGTGGGTGATCTGAGCAAGAGAATAGTCTATTAGAAACATCTGAACTATGCATCAGCCATTGAGATTTGCTTCAAGGATGGGAAAAAGGTGAAGCTGAAGTTCAGCTTTAAAACATTTCCAGCACTACAATAACACACTTACAAACGTTATTAATTTTTTTAGACGGAACAAGTGACACCATTTAGCATCCCCAATATTTCTGGGCAAAAGACAACTCTGTGTTATACTCGACATCATACTTCCCATCATTTCAGATATAAAAAATGGGTATAAGAGGATATTCTACTTGGATACCTGCATACACACATTACTGCAAATTGAAGTAGCATTATGGGCTTTGAGAACATCTGCTCAAAGGACTTTTCTGTGCAGTTGTTAGGACACCAGGAGCTATTATCCTGCAGAAGATACTGGACTCCAGACTAAGTGACAGTATTATGATTTATTGAGAAAACTATATGAATGATAAACCATGTAATACAGCAACTAATGCAACACTAAGGAACACACATGGGAAATGAAAACCAAGAGGCTTACTAACAAACAAACTGAACTATATACAGTGATAAACTAGTATAAGATATTTACAGATCGGGTGAAAGAATATAGGACACAGGCACAGGCATCAGGAACAGGAGTACTGGTGCAAGGAGCAAGGCATACAAGGCAGCAGTTACTGGGGGCAGGATCAGGAGGACAAGGTTGAGGTACACAGGAAGCAGGTACAGGCAGGCAGGATCAGGATAACTAGTTCATGAGCAATGGAACAGAGCGAATGAGCACACAGGTAGAACTCTGAGGAACCGTGACACTCCTTACTAATTTCTAGGACCTACTGACTCCTGGTAGACACCCGCTAGTGAACACTGGAACTACACCCTTCATGCCGATGACCACATTAGCAGAGGCAAGTGCTCTAGTTCCCAACAGTAGTATTGAAGTACTGAAACATTATTGTAATACCATAGCAAACAGTTACAAACTGTACTTCTTTTAACCACATCCTTCTATAACTGGATTTTGATCCTGAATCTCAAGGGTATAAAAATATATTTTATCTTTTGCGGCTGCTTTCAGGGTTTTCCTCCTCAGTCCATTACAACTTTTACAAGATGATTAATCGTTCATGTGCAAAATACATATTTTTACATATTTGCAGACACCTATAACAACCACCTGAAAGGGAATCTCACTGTTTTTAATGATACACCTCTTTCTATCCAAAAGAACCAGTCAGTCCTGAGCATTTGTATCAATCTGATTCTTTACTCCTCAAGTTAAATTATGAGTTAAATAAAAAAATTACATATATGATGCAGTTTATCCAGTTACACAGCACTCTTTGTTTTTCCCCTGCAACATAGTTGTACTGCAAATTGTCTAGCAAAAGTGTCAGTTAGAGAGCAAGGCAAACAATTTAACACTGACAAAGGGGCTTAGAATGGTCAGCATTTATTCATTTTATTTTTATTTTTGGGTTGAAATATGCTTTACGTTCAATATTACTTCTCAAGGATAGTGTGCTTGTATTTATTTGTAATCTCTCTTTCAGAGAAAACAATGTCAACCCAGTAAAAGGCATTTTTGGAGTCTGATCTGACTCCTGCACTGCCAGATAGGTGACACTCTTTAGCTGGCCATACACCTATACATGTTCTTTAGATTTTCTATGGATTCCTCCATCTATGCTAAACTGTGCCAAGCTTCAGTATCCTGCTAGTCGGCCCCTCAGGCTGTTAAAATACCTGAACAATCTCAATGGATGCAGGCATTGTTCAAGTGTTTTGAGAGCCAGCAGGGCTGACTTGCAAGATACTGAAGCTTGGCTTAGTGGGAGATTCCTCCATCCACACAGTTTAGCGTAGATGGAGGAATCTGTTGCCCTTTTTCCATCTGACCATAGAAAATCTGAAGAACATTTATAGGTGTATGGCCAGCTTTATTTGCTTATTCAGCAATACAGCATCCTATCTTACCTCTGCATCTTCACTCTGCTCTTTGGACAATTAATCAGCTTTATCACCTCTATCCAATGAGGTGACCCTTGACTACCAAAAGTAATACAAGAATGGCTTGTCAAACTTACATACCTACTTTAAAAAACAGGTGCAAACTGGTCCATAGAATTCTAACTTCACTATGTTTCTAGAGTAAGTTAAAAATGAAAACCAGCATTTGATCAGTTAATATATGAGCAATTATTACTTTTTCTTTCTGCAAGGGTTTAAAGGATAAACATAGCAATCATTTACACCGTGGACTCTAACATAAAGTTAAGAGAGATATAAACTTTTTTTCCCCGTTATTGAGTTATGGAGGAAAGGACAGAGGAATGGGGACTCAAGATAGAGAAAACACCTCCATAAGAGGACAATTGGGAACTATAATTTCAGAATATGCTGATTATTCTCATATCTTGCTATGTGATGCAGCTGCCTTCTGTAAATTGATGTTTTGAGCTAAAAAAAAAAAATGTGCACAATGAGAAATCTGATTGATTATTCACGGTTTAATTTTCTCTGTCTTAATCCATGGTATCAATCATGGGTTGCGGGAAGATTTGCTATGCTTGGGTTACATTAATAGTGGAACACAGATCTGCAAGTAGAAGCTCCTTGTTTTATATGTTGGCGAGGGAAAGAGCGTGCTGTTAATAAGAGATTAGGCAACCAGGCTGCACATAAATATTTTTTGATGTAATTACTTGGGTCTAAGTAATTAAACAGTGATACATAAACACATCAAGTGGAAGCATAAAGTGGATTAGAGAGACTGTAATGCTTCTTGCACCTTGTCAGAACTTATGTAAAATCTTTGATCCTTGACCATATTTAACTTTTTATATTCAAACTAGCCCTAATGATCATGCAAATTATTTTGTAACGAATTTGGCTTTAGATGGCTGGTTTACATAGATTGATTATGCTTGTACAGGCTCTTGAATAATTTGTCATATACAGGGGAAATGTTCAGTGCTTTCTTAGTGCATTGATGAAGTGGTACATGTGTAAAGTGCTGTATATATGTAAATGTTCCATAGGCAATGATAAAATATTGTGGCTAAACTCATCCCATAACATTTTAACATTCCCCATTAAAGATGAACTGAAATCTAGAAGCCATGCCCAAAGGCAGACAAAAGAACTAGTTACCAGTATTGCCTTGTGTCTGTATTGGAGGAGGCCTTCTTAGTAAAAGCAGGGTATTTGCCTCCACGTATTTGAGCCTCCAGCAAAGAGAACAGTGAGCAACACAGTATAATGACATCAATTAACTGTAACTCCAAATCTTGTGAGGCTAGCAGTCAGAGGCTGCATGGCCTTAAAGTCACACTATAGATATATAGTTATGATTGTGTAGGCACAGGAGTGCCTAGGCACACTCACTTAAAATTAATTGCACTGCTGTTTTAATGCTGTAGTAGGCCAGTTCCCTAATAAAATCAGAGGCACAGTGTATTTTTTTTTCTAACTCACTGGGGGAAATTTTCTTCTAGTAGCTCTACAAAAAGATTGAAAAAAAGGTGGGAAGGAGGTGGTGAAGAGAGAGGTAGAGAGAAAAAAAAAGAGAAAGAAAAAAGAGAAGGGAAAAAGAAACTGGAACAGGAGACTCCCCTTATGCACCATATGCATTCACTGGGTGTGTATTATATTGACAATAGAGAGCTATTAAAGACTCCAGAGTGCACATATGAAATCAAAGGGGACAACACTTTAAGAAATTTGTGTCTTTGACCATGGCTGTAAAATATGAATGTATCCTGTTATTATTATTGTCTGCACCACTTGAGACTTTATATGTTTTTTTTTTTTTACTGCAGAATTTCAAGCAGATCAACAGTCAGTAATCAGTCAAATCATAAGAACAGCTACTTACCTGCAAGTGAACATTGTTTTTGGATGCATGCTTTGGCAGAAAAGCTTTAGTTCACACTAGATTCTCCCTCAAATAATTCCAACGGTCTTCTAATGACAAGTGGTTTTCTCTATATATGCTCAGGATCACTCTAACCAGTAAAGCCTGAATGAGCCAAACCCAAACACACCTAAACACAACTAACACTAATCCATAAATTGTAACTGATTACATTAAGTATAACATCTTAGAACTAAAGGTACTGGAGCTAATCATCCTTACATGGGCTTCAGAAGCTCACATTTAAAGTGACACTAAAGTTAAATCTTTAAAATCCATTTAAGTACCATAACTATTAAAAAAATGTACCTTAATTGTGCGTCACTCATCTGTAGATCTTCAAATCAACTCTGAATTCATGCTGACACTGTCTTTCCTTCTGGAGGGTGGCTACTTTTGTTCCCCATGGTCCTTGATGGACTACAAACTCAATACAAATGAGTAAACCTTGAGACTGTAGTCCATCACGGGAGTAAGCTTGGAGTAGTGGCTACTTGACAACACACACAGGGACCATGGGGAACAAAAGTAGCCACCCTCCAGAAGGAAGGACAGTGTCAGCATGAATTCTCAGCTGATTTGAGGATCTACAGCTGAGTGATACACAAATAAGGTACGGCTTTGTTAATAGTTAAGGTACTTGAATGCATTTTTAAAATTCAACTCTTAGGGGTTGATTTACTAACCTTATAAACACGCCACGAATAAGTATACACCTCTGTAGTGTGTTCCCTCCCAGCATGATCTATTGGTGGAATCTAGACACCTTTGTAGTGTGCACACACCCAGCAGGTGTGTTGTGCAAAGCCCTGCATGAATTGTAAGGTGATGTTGTGTAAATTAGCTCTACATTGTGTTGCTTGCGTTGATGAATGCAGGAATGTAAATGCATGAGCTAACCATTTTTGTCTAAACTGTGAAGCAGCATTATATATGCATCATGTGCATGATTTTTCCATATATGGCATTAGTGTAAATATGCTTTTAGAGACTTTTTGGTTGATAAATACGTTTTGCTGTGTAAAAATCACACGCACCCAGCGCGTGCGTGTGTTTAGGTTAGTAAATCACCCCCTTAGTGTCACTGACAAAGAAATACAAAGAAATATCAACTGAATAGAATCTGAAGTACTGTAAGTATATACTGATCATTTTGTTGTGACTTTAAAATCTCTATACAACGGAAAGGGGGACAGATTGGAGTTACGCTGAACCAAATAATAAAATATAATATGCTATACCAGTCTCCAGGGTTTCAACAATGATAATCAAAATATAAGGTGTCCCCAAGAAAATAGAAATCCCTTACTCTGAGCCGGTTCAATAAACAGGTAGATAATACATGATTTGACAGTTAGAATATTTAATCATAGAAAAAGTTTTAACATTACATCCACAACAAGACATTTAAAAACAATTAAAAAACTTCCCTAAGGTAACAAATATAAGAATCATGGGTGATCTACAATCCAACTAAAGTGATACTATGGAGTAGCCACCTACTATACAGATATCTCATGTGTGGGTACAATGTATCCCGGGTTACTCACAGCTCATGTTGCTCAGGGAGCTCAGGGAGAGACAGTCCTGCTCGGGTTCCAAAATGCTGGATGATGTGTTTGCTTCAATAAGTAATGGTAATTTGGAGCAGGAGATGGGAATAGATAGGCTGGGCTGGAAATTCAAGTGCCCTTGCCTTTTTCCCTTGCTTGGGGCTCTCACTGGCCCTCGGGCTCGAATTTCAAATTTGAGAGCTAACCCAGAGGCATTTCCATGTAGGTGTGTGCGGCCGCACAGTAAAGCAAAAAAGGTGTATGCGGGAGTCTCAGAGGTAAGCGATTCCCAGTGGAAGGGTTGTGCAAAGTACAGCAAGTTGTCGTCCGGTCATTTCACTCAGACTCTGCTGGTAATACATCTGGTCACTGCTGTGATATACATCTTACGTTTTGTAAACTGACTATTTGATTTCCTATTTATATATTTATATAATTTTGAATCATTTATGGGACCCCTTAAGGTTCTGTTTGTCATTGTAGGAAAAAATCCCCGAACGGGCGGTCCAATTATGGGGCTACAACCTGATGTTATGCTGTTGTCTATCCTAATATACTTCTCTGTGACCCCGACAATCACGATGTCAGCTTTTACATCAGAAATTACTCCTATATTCATGTGACCCCATGAACAACCCGTTCAAACTGTTTTTATTTTAAACATCAAGTCCGTTTGGACACAGATGACTATAAGGTTATCTCTGTATTACTTTTTCCTTATGACTATAGACCGAAAAGGGTCCCATAAGTATTAAATACTATTTAAAGGCTAACAGGTGCCATTTCGCTACAATTAAAGTATAAGCAATTTTCATAGTATATCTTATTACTAATTGACATGGTCGGCTGACTGCCTGACATCTGGCAATTAATTAGCTTCATCAACCGGCTATTTATTGCATCCCTACAAGACCTAGAGCACACACCCCTCTGAAGAAGCCCCTGAGCGGGGAGGAAACGCGTCAGGGCTATGTGTGCTATTCAAACTTCCCTGCACACTCATCAAAGCTCATCTCGCACATCAGCCGCAGCATTATCATTGTCAGCTTGGGCTTTGACGGTGCTGAGACGGAGCCCAGCCGTTTGGGATTGGATCTAAAAAGCCTGCATTGGAATCCTTAACGCATCCAGCAGAGTCTGAGTGAAATGACCGGACGACAACTTGCTGTACTTTGCACAACCCTTCCACTGGGAATCGCTTACCTCTGAGACTCCCGCATACACCTTTTTTGCTTTACTGTGCGGCCGCACACACCTACATGGAAATGCCTCTGGGTTAGCTCTCAAATTTGAAATTCGAGCCCGAGGGCCAGTGAGAGCCCCAAGCAAGGGAAAAAGGCAAGGGCACTTGAATTTCCAGCCCAGCCTATCTATTCCCATCTCCTGCTCCAAATTACCATTACTTATTGAAGCAAACACATCATCCAGCATTTTGGAACCCGAGCAGGACTGTCTCTCCCTGAGCTCCCTGAGCAACATGAGCTGTGAGTAACCCGGGATACATTGTACCCACACATGAGATATCTGTATAGTAGGTGGCTACTCCATAGTATCACTTTAGTTGGATTGTAGATCACCCATGATTCTTATATTTGTTACCTTAGGGAAGTTTTTTAATTGTTTTTAAATGTCTTGTTGTGGATGTAATGTTAAAACTTTTTCGATGATTAAATATTCTAACTGTCAAATCATGTATTATCTACCTGTTTATTGAACCGGCTCAGAGTAAGGGATTTCTATTTTCTTGGGGACACCTTATATTTTGACTTTAAAATCTCCTTTAAATGTCATTAAAATTCATGAAAATGTCAGATAGAGCATCATATACATAAAATTCTATCGACATGCAAGTAATACTGTGCATGGGAAGTTATGTTCTCCTGATTCACAAAAACTTTGGCTCAATATGCAAAATATATCACAGCCTCCGTGCCCTTAAAATGCATCTAGTGCTGTCTAATTTTAGATGAGAACATTTAGGGAAATGAATACCTTCATTTAGCAATTTAAAGGGAGTGATTTGAATCCTGCTTTATGGGTGCACATTAACACGCAACTGTGCTCACATCTGTCTTGCAATGTAAATCTTAGGCGCCTACAAAAAACTTGCTTTGGCGCAGCCTGACTTTCAATCTAACATTTTCATAGTCAACTCTCATTTCAACTTGAATTTTTCTTTTATCTCCACCATACTGGCTAATATTAAGGTTGTAAAATAAGGGAACTTAATTAGAAATACAGAGAAGATTGTACATGTAAAGCTCTTGCAATGCTGATTGCCAAAGGTTACTAGAATTTCCATTAAAGTATATTTAAACCCAATGACTACATTTTTATATAAGCTTTAAATCGTTAATGTCATTTCAAAGGTCTTTTTTATTTTTTTAACATCTGCAGCTTTCATAGACTTTTTACTTTTTGGTGGTCCCGCCATGAAGGTCTTTGTTCAGGTACTTCCTGTAATAAGGTGCCAAAATCCTGCTAGGTGTGCTTCTGCATTGTCATCCTGTCTCACAGCCTTCTGAAGGAGACTATAAGTGGAAGGTAGGGTCCACTGTTGTAACCATTAAACAAACTGCCATACAGCCATTATTGGAGTCTAGGAAAGGGCTATAGGAGTCTGCAGAAGGTCAGCAGCACTAAGATGCATCAAAGGATGAAAAAAAGGGAAAACAAGTATTCTATTTTAAAAATGGTGATCATTTATGATGCACAGTCCTTTAGCAAACTCAATGGCATTCAGTTATGGTTTACATCTACTTTGAAGCAATTAAACACTATGGGGTTGATTTACTAACCTTATAAACACGCCACGAACAAGTTTACACCTCTGTAGTGTGTTCCCTCCCAGCATGATCTATGGGTGGAATCTAGACACCTTCGTATTGTGTACACACCCAGCAGGTGTGTTGTGCAAAGCCCTGCATGAATTGCAAGGTGATGTTGTGTAAATTAGCTCTATGTTGTGTTGCTTGCGTTGATTAATGCAGGAATGTAAATGCATGAGCTAACCATTTTTGTCTAAACTGTGAAGCAGCATTATATATGCATCATGTGCATGATTTTTCCATATATGGCATTAGTGGAAATATGCTCTTAGAGACTTTTTGGTTGATAAATACGTTTTGCTGTGTAAAAATCACACGCACCTAGTGCGTGCATGTGTTTAGGTTAGTAAATCACCCCCTATATTTCACATAAATTATTTGTGTTATAAAATATTGCTAACAAACCACTAATTTAGCTTTGTAGGTGCAGCTATCCACTCCTTGGAACCATGGTAATAGCATACTATGAATCCCTGCTATCTCTGGAGTGTTGTTGTTGTTGGGATGAAGAATGGCATGCTGTAGTCAGGAGTATGGAATGCAAAGGTGACAGCATACGTGCTGGCTTTATGAGTATATAATGCACAGACTGAGGGGGACAGGAGTACGTAATGCACAAAATGCACAGGTCAATGTGTGTAATAGACAAAATGTAAGCGGCAGGTGTGTATAATACACCATGTGCAGGGGTTAGGAGTGTATAATGTACAGAGTGCAGCTGTTCAAAATTTGTAACACACCGGGTGCATGGGTCAGGAATGTACCACTCACAGAGTGTAGAGGTCAGGAAGGTATAATGCACAGAGTGCAAGGGTCAGGGATGTGTAACACACGACTGCAAGAGTCAAAGATGTGTAACACAAAGAGTGCAGGGGTAAGTGCTATGTGATGCACAAAGTACAGTACAGTAAGTACACCAAGTAGTACGTAATGCAGGAGTACATAATGCACAGACTGCAGGGGTCAGAAACATGTAATGTACAGAGTTCAGGGATCAGTAGTTCATGACACACAGAATGAAGGAGATAGGTGTACAAAATGCACAAAATGCAGGGGTCAAGGTGTGTAATGCACAGATGAAGGAGTCCATAGGTACACAATGCACAGAGTGTAAGGATCAGGTGTATGTAACACACAGAATGGAGGTGTCAGGAGTAAGTAACACAGCTGCAGGGGTTGGAAGTACTGCATGCTCCATAATTAAGCTCTATTAGGAGGCAAAGCGTATTAGAGCGAGGTTGCTGGGTGGAGTGTCTAAGGGTTTTGGTGCATGAAAACTTCAAGCAAGTGGTGTGTGGCTTCATTACAAACTATTGTGGTTTATAGGAGGAACGGACTTGAGAGAAGGATAACGATGGTCTGTGGAGTGGCTTCATATGGTTGTGAGTATGGTTGTGATTATTGGGTCAGGAGTATATAATGCACAGAGTGCAGGGATCAGGGGGTAACTCACAAAGTGCTGGAGTTAACAGTATGTAACACAGCACACACAAGACACAATTCCTCATTTCCCACAGGACAAAATTATCCACAAACAAAAATGCAAACATTCCTCCTCTGATGAAACCACTCCCCCCACCAGTCATTATAGCCCCCAGAACAATTCCTCCCTCCCTCTCTGAACTTACCAGACCTCAGATACAGCACAACGAGCAAGGAGATGCCATGCTCCCCCTCAGCTTGTATCACATAATACAACATAAGCAAGAAGAAGCCTAGGGAAGCTATCCCACAGCTCCAAATTCTATTGACAGGTAGTGTTTCGGTAAGAGATGCAGGCTGCTGCATGGTCACATCTTTGGGATACATACCACAGTTGTTACTGCCCTGTCACTTGCATGTCATGGCATCAAATACAAACAGTGTTTGTACTGCTTACCAGCCAACATTTTTATTAGCCTTTGCAGTGGGGCTACCCCCGCACTGCAAGGGTTAACTGCTCATTTTCCATCTAGGGAGCAAAATAAAAAAAATGATACTCACCCGATCCTCCGAGGCAGCTTGTTTTTAGACCGATCCCTTCCACCTCACTCCCTGCAGCGTAGGAGGAGACAGGCAAGGGAGAGTGCTGTGACAGCCAGCCAGCTACAAGTTTAAGGGGAGTATAACTTTTTTTATTTTCCTCCGTGAACAAAAATGCACATTTAACCCTTGCATTGAGGGGGTAGCCCCACTGCAAAGGTTCATAAAAATGTTTCACGGAGTTTTAAAATTTACATTAAAAGATGAAACCATAGGTTCCTTGGCTCTGCCACAGGAACACCTACCCGTAACAACATTTACAGTTTGCCTATCAAAATAACAGTCAAATTGCCACTGATAACTTTATTTACAGTAAAGCTGAATTCCAAGCACACATGCACTGTATTTACATATTCATAAAGAACTACTACAGATTTAGGGCTGCTCTATAGTAGAATAGTATAGTATAGTAGAATAATACAACATGGTCTAAGACATATTCAAACCTGTAGAAGAAGATATAAGGAGGGCCAGTATACCAATATGGTCATCCCTGTGCCCTCCTCTGCTGTAAGCATGTTTACTTTGTTTTTAACTATGTATGCAAAATCTTTGTTTTACAAATAAACATTAAAAGAAAAATATGGGGTAACCTTTTTATCTCATAGTTCTCTTTAGGGTCACGGGAGGACATATACTAACCTCCTCCTGTGACCCAAAACTCTGTATATATGGCTATGGCTCGCTATATACTGAGAGCGCAGCAGAAGGGACGGATCCCGACATTACTATCGAGATGCACCTAGCTGGCTGGATGACAGCGGGCTCTGCCTATCTAGAGGCACAGCCAGCTGTGCCCGCCCTTCCCCATCCGTTCCTCCAGTCAGCGCTGGTGGATCAGAGAGGGGAGGGGGGAATCCCTGCGGGGAGCAGTGACTGACAGTCACCGCTCTCTGCAGGGAGATGACCGGAAAGTGAGTGAAAGATGGTATGTGTTTCTGCTCACTTCCCAAATCAGTAGAGCCGACGTGTGACAGTTTCAATGTCACACGTCGGCTCTAACTATGAAGACTAGTGTAAATCACTCACCTCATAGTTATTTTCTAAAATTAAGGTTCTTAATCCCCTGAACACTATCAGGGTTATTCAGTTGTTCACTTCTCTAATATGTTCACCCTTTTGTGAATAACCCTGTGTGTGTTTTCAAAGGAGAGAGAACAACACACACTCTTTCCTTTGAGACTCTCAGTTTCTGTTTGAAACTTCATATGGAGCTTTCTGAATGGTGGGGAATGTGTGAATCACTGCTTTGCTTGACTCATTTAGTTGTAAATTTTATCTTGAGCTAAACTGATGTAGGAAAACAGGAAAATACCCTCCACCTGCTGCTAGTTGCATCTGCAAATACAAAATATTATATATATATATATATATATATATATATATATATATATATATATATATATATATATATATATATATATATATATATATATATATATATATATATATATATATATATATATATATATATATATATATATATATATATATATATATATATATATATATATATATATATATATATATATATATATATATATATATATATATATATATATATATATATATATATATATATATATATATATATATATATATATATATATATATATATATATATATATATATATATATATATATATATATATATATATATATATATATATATATATATATATATATATATATATATATATATATATATATATATATATATATATATATATATATATATATATATATATATATATATATATATATATATATATATATATATATATATATATATATATATATATATATATATATATATATATATATATATATATATATATATATATATATATATATATATATATATATATATATATATATATATATATATATATATATATATATATATATATATATATATATATATATATATATATATATATATATATATATATATATATATATATATATATATATATATATATATATATATATATATATATATATATATATATATATATATATATATATATATATATATATATATATATATATATATATATATATATATATATATATATATATATATATATATATAATTTTATCTTTTAGTCTATTGACATTTTGTGATAGGCAGTATTAAGCATACTTTCATAAACAACTTACATTTCAGCTACTTTCAGATGCCATTGAACAATAAAATTTTAATTTCAAAGACCTTTCTGCTTAGATGACAATATCACCACTGTTAATCAGTGCAGAATACATTTACTAAAAAAAGAAAATAGTAATTTTATTTTCCAAATATTCCATTAAATGTTATCTGATTCAGTGAACATCACAGCAAGAATTTGAAAAGAAAAAACATGGACAAAAGAGATGCAGGAAAAAAAAGTCAGTTTTTCAAAATCACAAGAGAAGCCTTAGAGAATAAATACCACAGATTTATTTCAAGCATCTTAGCGATATCTTCTTCTTTATTTTATACTGTTTAAGTATTCATTGTTTTACAATGGTGGTGTACTTCATTCTACAGTATATAAAAGTATTATTAAAAGTGGTTATGTGGGAGAAAGCCTATGTGCAATGCAAGTAAAATATTTATTACTATGACTTTAAAAGCTAAACATTGAATACATAGATTTAGTGTACACAAAGAGAAAATAGAGAAAATAGAAAATATAAGAACTCACTTCTTTGTACAAAGTAATTTCAAAATAACCCCTTTATTATAAGGACAACAACTAATTTAAATGGGTTTCCATGAAACTTTAAAATGGACCATAGCTTTAGACCCATGTAGTTACACAGAGGTCCCAGCTATCCCGGCGACATTACCCATGCCTCCCATTGCATACTGCATAATCACATCAGTCGCTGCCCTCAAGGAGCTTGCAATCTACAATTCCTATCTCACATGCATACATAGATGCACACACATACAAGGGGCAATTTAGATGGGAGCTAATTAACCTGCCACCATGTCTTTGGAGTGTAAGACCAAAACCCACACACGCCATGCAGATGATGTCCTGACTGGGATTCAAACCAGGGAACCCCAGTGCTGCATGGTAGAAGTGCTAACCACTAAGCCACTGTGCAGCCGATTTTCAAGCAATATCAAATGGTGATAACAGTGGAATATGCCTTGGCAATGTGAATCTGTACAGAAGCCTATAGTTTCCTTTGTGAGAGCATGGTACAGGGTGAATTACAGGCATGAGATTGTGGAGTATAGGAGCAGAGCATTGTCATCCCATAACCCAAGGTGACGAAACAAGGGTCTTCATATCAGTATCACCAACTGTTATTTTCATGAAAATTAACAATTAATATAAAAATAAGCTTTCCAAGAGATATCATGTTAAAGCTTATATGAGATTTACTGGCTAGGTTTACATCTACTTTAACAAGTGATGCTTTGAATTGCAGTGCTGGGGTACAGTTTCTTATGTTCCCATATCTGTACACTCAAAAATGAATTCTTTAAATACCAATATATGTCCAAAACAACTGATTGGTAGCTAACTCTTCTGGAACTCCACCTGGAGTAACACCCAGAAAGCAACCAAGTGGTGAATCTATCTACACACAAATTACCCCCAGGAGAATTGCTGGTACTTTGGTACACAAGGTTTGGGCTTTGTACCATTCTGTTTCAGTGATAGACTTGTTCTTCATGTTGAACTAGAGATTTTTTTTTTAGGATGCTCAGGTTGAGGGCATATTTTGAGTCCATTGAGGATTTCTCTTTTTCTCTAAACTCTCTTTAATAGGCTTTGACCCTAAAATGTAAAGAAAAAAGAGTACTTTGACTCACCTTTCAATGAGATGTGCTGGTGGCACAGACGTACTATTAAAGGAGAACTATGAGGTGAGTGCTTTTCACTGTGCATGTCTCATCTGCCAAAAATCCCTACTTTCTAGAATTTTTTAAAATTGTTTTTACTTTACTGTCACTCTTAATTGAGGTTGCAAAAGCAACCCTACATATGCACACCCACCACTTAGTGGTGTAATTAATAGCAACCACTCCTAAATCGTTCTTTGAGAATTAATTAAACTGAAATCTGGTTTTTATGGGATAATGGTCTTTTGAAGTAATCCCTTGCTCTAGGTTCAGCCTTAAAGGAGAACTATGAGGTGAGTGCTTTTCACTCAGCTCATAGTTCTAGCCGACCTGTGACAGTAAAACTGTCACAGGTCGGCTCAGTAGATCGGGAGGTGAGCGAACACATACCGGCGTTCGCTCACCTCTCGATCTTGTCACTGCTCTCTGCCGTGACAGGGGAGTGGCTGGATTCCCCCCTCCCCGTTCCAATCCGCCAGCGCTGACTGGCGGAACGGACGGGGGAGGGGGCAAGTACAGCTGGCTCTGCCTCTAGGTAGGCAGGGCCAGCTGTCAGTCACACAGCTGGGCGGATCCAGACATAATTGTCGGGATCCGCTTCAGCTGTGGCGTCTTAGTATACCGCGAGCAGCAGCTGGTGGTATACTGCGGCGTCTCAGTATAATATACTAAATAATATACAATATACTGAGCCTAGGGTGACGGGAAGACGCTAGTTTGTGTCCTCCCGTTATACTAAGGAGAACTATGGGGAAAAGCCTTAACCCCATAGTTCTCCTTTAAGCTATTTTAGCTAACAAAGCTGAAAGCTGAAATTTACATGCAAAAGATCCAATCTTTGTTAAACCAGCTGACAAGGTTGGGGCACCAGTAATTTTCAATGTTACATGGCAGAGGTTGTACACCAACCATCTTATTGTACGGTCCATTGATGCTAAACTTAAAGATTTTCTTATTACATATTTTCCACTTTTACTTCTTTTTTAATAACTCCTAAATATCCACAGGGACTTAGAAAACCCCTCCCAGTTGTCCAACTGTGTCAGGAACAGATTCCACTTGTCAACTGTTGGCTATTTTTCTAGATCAATTACTACCTCCCAAGGTAGAAGGTATGAAATAATTTTTCCTAGACACTACAGACTATTTGAACAACCCATGCCGTATAAATCATCTACCTGCTGGCTGTAACCTATGCAGTATAGATGTTAACAACTTACAGTATACAATATCTCACAAAAGTGAGTACACCCCTCACATTTTTGTAAATATTTTATTATATCATTTCATGTGAAGACACAGAAGAAATTACACTTTGCTACAATGTAAAGTAGTGAGTGCACAGCTTGTATATCAGTGTACATTTGCTGTCCCCTCAAAATAACTCAACACCCAGCCATTAATGTCTAAATCGCTGGCAACAAAAGTGAGTACACCCCTAAGTGGAAATGTTCCAATTGGGCCCAACGTGTCAATATTTTGTGTGGCCACCATTATTTTCCAGCACTGCCTTAACCCTCTTGGGCATGGAGTTCACCAGAGCTTCAAAGGTTGCCACTGGAGTCCTCTTCCACTCCTCCATGACGACATCCCAGAACTGTTAGATGTTAGAGACCTTGCGCTCCTCCACCTTCTGTTTGAGGATGCCCCACAGATGCTCAATAGGGTTTAGGTCTGGAGACATGCTTGGCCAGTCCAGCTAGTCACCTTTACCCTCAGCATCTTTAGCAAGGCCAGGCCTTCGAAGGGAGGGGATCATGCTCTGCTTCAGTATGTCACAGTACATGTTGGCATTCATGGTTCCCTCAATGAACTGTAGCTCCCCAGTGTCGGCAGCACTCTCAGCAGTCGGCAGAACTTTTTTGACAGGGCCCAGAACATCTTTTATTGACAGCTGCATGCCTATGATCTGCTTCACACTCAAATATGACACTAAAAAGTGGACTATGAGCATACTTTCTGAAATTAAATACTAAGCAGAAGTCCAAGCGTATTATGATTCTAAATTTCTCTAAATGGACGCCTAAGTTATAGAATATTGTAAGAAAACACAAGAGTGTGTTATTCAATGATCCCAAGTTGGAGGAAGATACCCTAATTTTTACACATCTAAAGTTGTTTAGTGTCAGGAATATGCTGGAACAGGCTGAATTTGTAGGCAATCAGAATAGTACAAACACATGTAAAAACAGCGACCCACCCTTGATTACAATGGCAGGACATAGGGTGTTATATGTGCTATATGTGGTGTTACTGAACAATTTTAACATTTTACAATATTCATTGGCTTAAACAAAGCAGCATCACCCCATCTGATTAATTTGAACTTGTAAAAAAAATCCCTATAAGGGGGGTCCTCCATAGCAGGATTGGAGCTTAAAAGCCTATCATTTTGACCAGTAGATTTGATCCTCAGCTTGAAACTGGATGTGAACCTGGGTCTCTGGTGCGGAAGTGCACAGACCTAGCCATGGTTCGGTGTACTGAGCAACTCTCCTTATGGACACTTTGGCTCCACCTGCCAACCAGCTGTAGAAGATCTGCAATTATCTCAGGCTTTAAATGCCGGACACTTCCTGTGCTCAGAGTCTGTTGATTTGGGTTAGTTCCTGTGTGAGCGGCCTCTGTGTTATATGCTGGATTTTCACCGTGACTCTTGCCTGTTTCCTGACCATTTTTCTGCCTGCCGATTTTGTACCTTGCTGCCCGATCGTGTCTAGACCTCAGCCTGCCTCCTGACTACTCTCCTGGATCCTGACTTTGTACCTCGCTGCCAGACTGTTGCCGACCCTGCCTGCCTGACCACGTATTCGCCTTATCCTCAGCCTGAGATCCACTTCAGCCTACTACAGGTGTGTTACAACGTGTCTTTGAGGACCTCCCATCTAGTTAAATTTCTCTGTTTTATAATATTTATCTTGTAAATGTTTTCTTCTAAATAAACTTTCAAAACCTTTAACCATGAGCAGAGGTCAATGCTAGTTTCAGGCCAGAAGAAAATGGTGACAGACTCCCGCATACTCCACAGGAATAAGGTAAGATAAATAACACATTATCACAGATAAATAACTTGTCTCTTTACATACCATTGAATTTGCACATTTTTAAAAAGGTTTGCAAACAGTTGGATAACATAATTTATTTCTGTTGATTCTGCATGAAAAACACACACTCAAATATGATTCCAAATTTGATTATCATAGCAGAGTAAACATATGATAATAATGAGCTATGAAGTTGCATAAGAAAACAAACAATCACGCTGGATTGTCATTTGTTGCTCAAAGCTGGTGAAATAGATTAAATTTACTTATGCATTTTTTACGGTGAGAACTGGCCAGTGTTCTTGTGTACATGCTACCTTCACCTTTTTATAGCTCATTCATTTATAAAGCACTATTCAAACTAAGCATATGATTTAAAATGCATTAAAATATATTACCTTAACTCAAAACTGCATGTTAGAAGAGCCACCAGTAGATGTAGATATATAGGTTGCTGAACTTTTATACAAATCTCCTCTTTTCCTTCAAATGTTAGGCTTGGCTGCACCCCCTCCAGCTTTCCAGGACTCACTGTTACCCAAATTACTATTTTAATTTATGAACCGCTATATAAGCGTTCAAACTTACAAGTATATGGTTCGTAGGATTCAATCATGAGATTTTTGAGCTCAACACAATAACGGAAACGTATTGGTATATAGTATGAAGACTTAAATACAACAAACCAACAATCTATTTAACTACAAAATACAAAGAAAAGATTTACGCATGCAAAATACACAGACATTGATATATAAGAGACAAACGATAGATACATTTAAGTGGGGAAAGAGTACAGGCATATTTACCCATTAATTGTCACATGAGTGCCCCATTCTGGTGGTCTAAAAAGACTAACTTTTCCCTTCCTGCCTCTTGATTAATATACCCCCTGTGTCCATAGGGATGCATTGAGAGATACCGGTTAGTGGCCTCTTAATGCTTAATTTAATCCGATTAGAATTCTTCCATGGGTATTGGATCCTTTCAAATACCCTTTGTTAGAACTCCCAACCCCTATCTATGCAAATCTTTTAAAATGAGCGGGAAATTTCAGATGGGCAGGTGTCCTTAGGCTAACACCAGGCCATGATTTTATCTAAACCAAGGGGACAATCTGGTTGTTTTACTAGCGACAAGGAAACCTTTGATGATATTGGCCAGAGACAAAAGAGTGTATGCACCTATTGTGAGAATCAAGGGCCTCAGCTCCGAAGTGTTCATGGATCTCATTGTCTCTTGTCTTGACCATTTACCATTAACAGGCAACGCCTAATTACATTCAAAAATCCCCATGTAATCAATTCCTCAGGACTGTATAAATACAATAATTTCCCTACTCTATTCAGTCACCCAACATAGAATATGTTTAATTACAAAAATTATATACATATGTTCATGGAGATCAGATATGAGCCTCATAAAGTAACACTCACTATTACTCAGTAAGGCTGCCCAACATTTTAAAAGATCACTACGAAGTCTCAAGAGGTAAATGGAGGTGAGCCAAGGTGCAAGATAACAATACAGGACAAAATTTATTTAGAGTATAAATTTAGCACCCCATATGTCTACTGTTGTTTCTAATATATGTTTTTACAGAAAGTAACCTCTGCTCATTCATTTGTAATCAATCTCGATTGCCTAGGTTTGTGTCAGTTTAACTTAAATAAGATGAACCGAACTGTAGATGATCTAGAAGTTGTGTTCATTAATAAAACCATGATGCTTCAAGCTTTACTTTAAAGCAGATCAATTGACCATTGGAATTCTCTTTGCTCTCTGTCTTAAAAATCCAGGGGGCAGACATCAATTAATTATTTACATTACCAGTCATTCATTAAACTCTTCTCTGCAGATCTTGTGGCTACAGTTTTGGAGACCATCCCCATAATGGTCAAAATAAAAGCAAAACACTGCTTGCAGCTTATCTTAGAAATACGCTATGATGTGAAAAAATAATGCTTACATGTAATTAGAATTAGCTGTGCTGCAGTAAAATAAAAAAATAATAAATTATATATACTTACTTACATTCTTTCTAAATTCAGCCCGGGCAGGGTTCTTTGAGTAAAACTGTTTTACATTTCACAGGAACTAGTGGAGGTGTTTTGGACATCATATCTGGTTGTCCTCTAGGATGTTTCCTTCAACGTCGTGGGCCAATCAAGAACACAAGAGGGATTACATCTTCTATACTGTACTGGGAGGACAGTGGAATTCCTGATGAGAAGTTAGTTTTATGGATAGGTTTAAATTAAAATCCCAAATGATGTCTCAAATGACCTACATAGTCTTCTGACACTCCCATATTCCCTCCACTAGGAAAGTGTGGACTGCCAAAGTTGATACAAATTATGGATGATATCCCTAAATTCCATAGGATGCATAAAAATAAAATATGTTTTTATAAGATATGTCTTTATCCAGATAGCTACTTGCTCAGTGAGGCACACGCATAATAACCTTCTTGTAGAAGTACCAAGACAAAGTAATTGCTACAAATTTACAAAATATCTTTGCCAATAGAGGTGTGTAAATAAGTTACCAGTGTATCCAGTCCACTCCTTTATCCCTAAATATCAGCTTGGGACATGAAAAACTTCACTTTTTTATTTTTCGTTAAACATATAATAGAGATTGCTGAATGGTTATACTACTCAATTAATAAGTAATAAATAAACCAGTCATAATAATAAATAGGAATAGCATTAAAATACCCCACCATGTGTTTCTGGGGAAGCCAACTAACAGATAGGAACAATTTGTGTCCCTAGTCAGTTTTAACACATTGTCATGTTGAAATAACAAACTATACAACTAGCAGCACTCTATTCAGCTTGTCGAAAGAGTACATTAATTTCTGCCTGTGATTATGGGCCTCATATGCCTGCTACATACCGTATATGTGTTCTTGCTAAGAACAGGAGCTATTTGTGCACAGCCACCAATGAGACAGAGTCTTCAGGCAAGTTAGAATTTGATCAGTGGCTCGTGAAAAGTAAACCAGTTCCTATTAAGCACATTACCAGTAGTTCTTATATAGACAATCTGGATCTAAATTCGCTCTTTGTTTTTGTTTTAGGTGTTCAGAGCAGATCAGGGAAAATAAAGCTGAACTTTACTTGGTTTTGCCCCGCAGAGCTCTTGTCATCATTTACAAGTATACACAGCAAACCTGCAAATTATGGAAGACTTAGCTTTAAGTGTACCCTCTCACTCCCCTTGTCATTCTATAAGCACTGTTGCCATGCCCTCTTGGTCTCCTTCTGGATCCAAAGTATTCTGTATTTTGCAATGACCAGCCATGAATGATGTATCTTGCATGCATGTAAATGGGAGTTATTTCATCCCAGTACCCAACACTCAGTATCTTACATATGCCTTGATATAATATACATAATATAATATACATAATATAATGGGCCCAGTCAGCATACCATACAAAGTCTCTTCTGCCATAGAAACCTGCCTGCTAAACATTTTTTAAATGTAACTTTAGTTCCCCTTTAACATGCACATTTAATTACAGCATCATGTACATCATTACATTGCTACTACACTAAATTAGTGACAAAGTAGGCTAAGTAAAGGGTAAGCACACCTGTCAGGTTGTTATTGCTGCCTACCTATCATCACTTTCTATCCCTAACACCCTGTTACCTATGCAGGATCTGAGTACAAATCTCAAATAGGGTCAGAAACAACATCAAAAGCCTAACAGAGACTTTCACCATTACTAACTGAAAATCTTTAAAAATGTCACATTTTTCAAAAAATTTCAAAATTTCACTGGGATTAGCCTTCTCTCGAAAATGCTATACATTTTTCTATTACCCACTCGTTTAAATATGTTGGGACTAGAAACAAGTATGTATTTTCTGGAAAATCAAAGAATAAGTTAAAGCCATTGTTTATATACATGTATTGGGTTAGTTATTTGTAGCACTGAAGCAAGATGGTCAATATGATAGTTGGACATCTAGCATTTTCAGAAGCAAAGGTCATCAATGGCAGCCTCCAGGTTTTCCATATTTTTTTTACCACTCTATATTTGTTCTGCAAATTCCAGCAATGAAAAGCTAGCAGTTCAGAGGTAATGAGGGCAGTAGCTAATCCATGAAGTCTTGTTATTTAAAGCATTCCCTGCACTATCACTAGCAGCATATACTTACCTTTTCTTCACACCTCCCTGCTGCACCTGTCAGCGCCAAGAGCCAGTGGAAATATCTGCTACTTCCAGATATGGAGTACCATGTGAGCAAATATACTGAATGTTTAAAACAACAAGCTGAAAAATTAGAGAATGTGCCTGGGTAGGAAAGGCTGAGGAAATAAAAATGTTTAGGGTCCTACAAACCCTTCATCAAACCTGTTGCTCCTAATGGTGGCAGATAAGTTAGCTAACCTTATGCTGGTGTAATGGCAAAGAACTCGAGTATTAGGTAGACTGCATCTGATTGCAGATTCTGCAGCTGTGGTAGCTATGTAACAGTATATTTGAAGTCTGTAATATGCTTTATTGCTGTTAGTAAAAACTATTGGAAACTGCATAGACAGGTAATAAAAAGGATTTTGGCAGTGAAAGGGTAAGGGTAACTGGCACTGCAAGAATGGGCCCTCAGCGTAGTGCTAAGTGGAGGGATGAAGGATAAATATTCTTGAATTTAGTGTTTTGGTTCTTGTATATATTTGCGAGCAAACAATGATCCCGAGAAAAAAAATATTGAGTCAGGAGGAGGAAAAAAAACTCATCTTGAGAATACTTGAATATATTCAGCAGAAAGAAAATAACAAACGTGACATGATTAATAGAGAGGTTATGAAATGCAGCCTCCGTGTCAGCGGTATGGTAAAAATGGCAGCTAAATATACCTAGGACAGCAAAATAGAGCAATATTTGGACTTAGCAGTGACATTTAGAGCAGCACTCATAAAATAATGGCTGAGAGAAAAACCTGAAATAATTGCTTTGCCCCACCATCCAATCTAGAGCGAGAATTTATTCAGCACAGCATTACACATCATATTCCAATAAAAATGAAATTACATATTTCTTTTACCAAGCTATATATTTATTCATATTAACATTTTAAAGTGGTGAAGGGTTATAACATCTGTCGGGTTTCTAATTCTATGTGCTTCAAGTGGAATTCCAGCCCCTAGGAAATGAGAGGTAATCTCCCCAGTTGGGGTGCAGACAGCTGCGATATACAGCTAGGCTATCCACAGCCACAAAAGTTTGGGCTGGAATTCCATTTTAAACCAACATAAAGTATATTTATGAACATGTATACATTCATGCTATTTTCTTTGAAAGGCTGCATCACTCCTGTAAAGACCTTGACTATTCTCCTGTGTACGTAAGTGTAAAAAGCCAATGTTTATCACAGGACACAGGATTCTTCTATTCTGGAACCTGGGGACATTCAAAACCATGTCCAGCTGAGGGAAGGGCAACACAACAAATGAATGGCCAACATGCCACAAGGAACTGAGTGAGCCCCATAGTTTGCATGGTCACATGAGAACCTTACAACCGAAGCCAGCTACCACTGAGGCCTGTACTCCCACCTATTATAAGGAATGTGTGATCGGAAGACCAGGTGGTCACCAAACAAAACCGAGAAACAGATGACTGATGCTATAAATCCCAAGAAGCACTAACAAGTCTAGTAGAGTGATCCTTGAATGGAAAAGGGGGGACATTTTCACTTATGCTCAGAAGCTGCAATAATGAGTGGTTTAGATAAAAGAATCTGCGCTCTTGGAAAGATAAGGCTAAAAAGTTAGAATACTAATCCTAAAGCTGCTATGAATTGGTAAAATATGATGTGCAAGTGATAACACAGCGCTAAAGGTGGATTCCGTAAGAAAGTAGGTGTAAAATATAAATTAATATATTGCCTTGTTCTGAAGGTATATATATATATCCACCGAACTGGGGGACTAGTTACCTCCTCAAGGTGTATATATGTGTATATACATATAAGTGAATAACGTCCCAATGAAAAAATATCAAAAACAACTATGTATAAATCAAGTGATAACAAAGTGTCTAAACCTCATTTGTGTTGATAAATCTGAGCATAGACTTCTACGTGGATACAATGCAACACAATGTGAAAAATTGTTAACAATAAAAATATCTCATATGTGAATGGTAAAAAAGTGACAAATCCTCAAACCTTTGAGTCAAACCGTTAATAAAATAAAATTAACGAAAAACTGTTGTACAGATAAAGTGCAAATAGTTCCTCCAAACTTCTGATTTGTGATGTAATTTGACAGATGACAATTAATTGCAAAGTGAGAGACTAATATAGATATGAAATAAATTAGATCTAAAGTACTCAATAAGACAAACTGAATAAATAAAAAAATATATAAAAATCAATTGAGTCCAATTCCCCAAGCAAACGAAAATAAATATAAAGTCCTTATAAGTTCGATTTTCCAATCAACCATCCCCCAGGTAATCAGTACTCACCAGAATCAGTGAGTATATGTAATATAATCACTCAGGAGCAGAAGGCTTCTAATCTCTCCGTTCCAATTCCCTCAGGAAAACACCCGACAGCAGATCGAGCACTTTCCAGCACTAGTCCCTTGCAGTCTCCGTGGAGGTCCCGCCTCCTCTCATCCGTGGGCAACAGTGATATTGTAGGGTCCTAATCAGTGTTTTATTTAGGGTAGTGGGAGAGAAAAAACAACCCTCATGGTACGGTACATCCAACAATGAATATTTATTAAAAAATAATGAGTGGTTGAATCCAGAAAGTGATAGTGGATCAAGAAGCCTGCTAACACTTTTGGGGGCTTTCAAAAATAACAAACAATGAGTCAGACTGCTGAAAAGAGCAGGTAGAAAGAGGTAAACTTGAACTGTGTGTACTACAATCAAACAATGGCGAAAAGGATGTATCAGAGAAGGACACAGACATAGTAAGACAATGTCCTGGTTAACGCGGAAGAAGGAAACCATCCCAGGAAGTAAGGAGGCCCTGGGCCTCAAAACAACCGTGTTCTTGTATACAAATAAGGGTTTCTTACAGGTCAAGTCTACCTCAACTAACTCAAAAACATGCCCTGCAGATATGCCTTGCAGAAGTTATGGCGATGAGAAAGACAACCTTGCAATGTAAGGATAGACAAAGGAATATCCCTAATAGGCTCATAGTGGGGGCCTTTAAAGAACAGCACTACAGTAGGTTGAGACACAGGCGGAACTACCAGGGTCGCAGCAGTCGCAAGTGCGACCGGGCCCTGGCATTCCGAAACTTGGGGGGGGGCCTGCAAAGGCAGAAGAGGGCCCTGCGCTGATGCGCCAGTGACACATCGCCGTAATACCTGCCCGCAGCTCAGATCACTGTTAGATGGGGGAAAAGGTGAGGGTGTGGCATCCCCGAGTTGTGGAGTGAGTGAGCGAGCTGCACGATGTACTGGGCGGGGTTTTCTGAGGTTGTGGGCGTGACCTAGGCTGCAATCACTGGCTGTACCCACTTGCCTGCATGTCGAGAAATTTGAATAGTTGAAGCGGCCGTGTCTACTCCCTTAAGGCGGATGAAGTAGCAGTACAGTAGAATGGAACGGAGGATTCTTCTATGGTATGCTCAGTTTTGGGGGGTCAGGGAGGAGATTGGGTGGAGGGGATGTACTGGAGAGGGACAGGACTTTCCAGGTACAAACTCATCATCCCACATGGTGAAGTTTCCTTGCACTTCAATGTTTTGCAGATGGATGGAACCTGCTGGGCTCACACTGCTACTCTCAGCGATCTGTGTCCATACACGGGGAGATTGCGTAAAATTGGGAGCAGGCTGTATGCCTGGAGTTCACAGTTCCTGCAAGTCCTTATTTCACCTATTTACTGCAGTAGATATGTTTACTTAAGCTTGCCATCTGTCTAGATACCTGATCCTCAGCCTGTAGCACTTTTGCGGTCTTTATGTGGCCCTCAAGACCCCTGAAGACAGTAGTCCATGTTTCCCTATAGTCCTGCAAAAGAAGTGATCTCTAACAGTCTCATGTCATGTATACCCAATCCATGTCCATCTCATGAAGCATGTATTCCTGCTCCTACTAAAACAGCTCCTATAGTGCGTTTGCAGTCTCTGACTGTCTTCTGCGGCATGTCTACACTTTTTGGCCATTTCTAGTAACATGTCTACACTTTCTGACCATTTTCAGTGATATGTCTACACTCTCTGACCATTTTCAGTGATATGTCTACACTCTCTGACCATCTCCAGTGACATATCTACACTCTCTGACCATCTCCAGCGACATGTCTACACTCTCTGACCATCTCCAGTGACATATCTACACTCTCTGACCATCTCCAGTGACATGTCTACACTTTCTGACCATCTCCAGTGACATGTCTACACTCTCTGACCATCTCCAGTGACATGTCCTCACTCTCTGACCATCTCCAGTGACATGTCTACACTCTCTGACCATCTCCAGTGACATGCCTACACTCTCTGACCATCTCCAGTGACATGTCTACACTCTCTGACCATCTCCAGTGACATGTCTACACTCTCTGACCATCTCCAGTGACATGTCCTCACTCTCTGACCATCTCCAGTGACATGTCTACACTCTCTGACCATCTCCAGTGACATGTCTACACTCTCTGACCATCTCCAGTGACATGTCTACACTCTCTGACCATCTCCAGTGACATGTCTACACTCTCTGACCATCTCCAGTGACATGTCTTCACTCTCTGATCATTTCCAGTGACATGTCTACACTCTCTGATCATTTCCAGTATCATGTCTACACTCTCTGACCATGTCCTGCAGCAGATCTACACCTTCTGACCAGTGGTCACATGTGGAACAGGGTCCTGACGTTAGAGGGGGGGGGTGGCAGAAAGGAAGAGGAGGGCATGGCCCCGGAAATCATAGAGGCTTCGACATTGCCTCCTGGGGGGCCCTTCATCGTTTCTTGCACCGGGGCCCTGAGGTTTCTAGTTACGCCTCTGGGTGGAGATCACACATTGGGAAACATACAGGAGAAACAATGTACGCAACCTCCTGAATGAAGACCTTTATTGAGGAGTGAGAGGCAAGTGGTCTGTGAACAAGAACCGCCAAGGCTGAGATTTGATGCTTGATGGTGCGAAAGGTCAAACGCTAATCCAGATCAGACTGGAAAAAGTCCAAGTCACCAAGTGAAACACCTTCCAAGTGTGGTGGCAGATTTTGTTAGAAGTCGATTTCCTAGCTTTTAAGGTCATAGAGAGAACCAAATCCATCCGGCCCTTTAGGGCTTGGACTTCACCAGAATGCCCTCTGTCTTGATCCTCCCTGGTAGATGAGGAAGGAGCTTTAGAGGAGGAAAGGAATGGATCTGGTTAAACTGATCCCATAAAGGAACTAGGGTAGGGGTAGGCAACCTTGGCACTACATCTGTGGTGAACTACAAATCCAATCATGCCTCTTCCTCTGGAAGTCAAGCATGTGGCTCTCAGAGCCTTGCAATAGCTCATGGGACTTGTAGTTTCACAACAGCTGGAGGACCAAGGTTGCGCAACCCCTGCGCTAGGGAATCCTTCCTGAAGGCCTGAAACTGCAACTTAGCAACCATTGACCTCACCCAGCAAATTCACTTACAGTACATGGTCAAGAATCCCTGGCCACATGAGCAAAGGGGCAGGGATAGTGGTCACGTCATTGCCCAAATATGGCCATGGACATGAATAATGTGATTGATGATGGATGTGCAGCATGGGACTTTTTTGTTTTGTAATAAAGGACTTGTCAAATGTCTGGTTGTCCTTACTTACTGTTTATTTGTTTTGTGAATGAGTAGGGGTACCCCATATACGTTGACATAGGGGGGCTGGCATCTATGGGCTCTCTTTATTGTTAAAGGAGGCTTCCAGATTTCGATTAGCCTCCCACCCACAGATCCCACAACCACCGGACTAAGGTTGTGGAGAAAAGACCCTTGCCCTTATCAACATGGGGATCCTTCCTGGCAAGGCCCACTTGTCCTCCCCCTTCTAAGCCTGCCTGGCTGCTCCTAAAAGGCTCTGGTAATGGATTTTGGGGGGACCCAGCATCATTTTTTTTGCTTTTTGAATAGGGATACCACTGGCATGAATTTGGGGGGCCCATGTTTTTTTGTGTGGGGTTCTCTACTTTAATCCATACCAATCCCAAAGGGTACACCCCTTTTAACATCTATAGCCGACCCCACCATCTAGGATAAGGGTCTGCTATAGAGAAAGGGAATCACAAGCCACTTTGTTTTTAAACAGAAGAGAGCGTCTGGAAACGGCCATGGTTGCCAAAAAGAATGTCAATGTTCAGTTCGTCTGACCACAGAACAGTTTTCCACTCTGACTCTCTAAGATGCTCATTACCTCAATACCCAATTATGTTACTGACCTTTTGCCAATTTATTTAATTAGTTGCAAAATGTTGTTCCTTGTTGGAACCACTTACTTTGCCAGATTTTTGTTGCCCTGACCAAGTGTTTTTGAAATGTGTTGCTGCTATCAATTTCAAAATTACCCTATTTTTTCTTAACATAGTATTTTTTTTAGTTTAAACATTTGATATGTTTTCTATTGTGAATAAAATATGGGTTTATGAGATTTACAAATCATTCTATTCTGTTTTTATGTAGATTTTCCACAGCTTCCCAACTTTTTTGGAATTGGGTTTGAAAAGCACACAGTTGCGCCACTTCACAAGCGGGCTCAGGGCATCTCCCAAGCATGTTATTTAATGGAACTGGGCATTTTTTTTATTTCAAAGTTTTTATTAAGTTTTCAGCAGCATATAGGGTACATGACACAGTAATCAGCATTGAGATGCATACATAGATATCAGAGGGGCAAGGAGACAGTGGTTATTGTCTGGTGGTGTAAACTTGTGGATGAATGGTCGCCAGGTCCCTCGGGATAAAGTTATGTCAAGGGGGGTTGAGGACTACCCGGATAAAGGAATCTGTACAGTTGTAGTCCCAGGGGTGAGAGACAGTTTGTTGGTGTCTGCGAGGATGCTAGTCAGCTTCTCGTTTAGGTAGAAAAAATCCATGCCCCAAAGGGTACAAATTGTTTTTTCCACGATGAGGCAATAGTTTGTTAAGCCGCCAACAGGACGTGCGTGGCTAGGCGGTGTTGGCTTTTTGTGAGGAGCGGGGATTTAAGATGCAGTAAGGCCAACCAAGGGTCCTTGCGGAGCTGTACCGAGAACAATCTTTCTAGCATATGGAAGACTCTTGACCAAAATCTGGCAATCATGAGGCAGATCCACCATGTGTGGAGGACATCACCTACTGATGAGCATCCCCTAAAGCAGGACGATGAGTGCGAGGGATGGAGATGGGCCAATCTGGACGGTACCAAGTACCATCGTGTGAGGGACTTGAAGGCCGTTTCCGCTGAGGAGATATTGATTGAGCAGGTGGCCATGGAGGACCAAATTTGCTGCCATTTCTCCACTGGTTGTGATGTTCCGAGGTCCCTCTCCCATTTCCCTACGTAGGGGTCTCTGTTAGGGGAGGTCAAAGAGTTGAGCTGGGAGTAGATCAGCAAGACCAATTTAGGACTGAGTGGATTGCGTTTACAGGTATGTTCAAATACTGTTAGGCCTGCCCAAGGTGAAGAATGTGCGAGTGCTGATGTGGCACAATGTCGAATGTGAAGGTATCTGAAATGTTCAGTGGGCGGTGCTCCCTTCTTGTCCCTAAAATATTCCCATCGATGGACCGATCCGCCGTCCAGTAGATCATAGAGATATGTCAATCCTTTGGAAGACCACCATGTAAATGCCCGTGGGGGAGTCTAGTCCCAGGGGGAACAAAGGGTTTCCTAGTATAGTGAGTAACGGGAGGTGTGGAGACTGTAAGTTACTGGAATATCTAGGGAGAAGGTGTGTGTCAAAATGGGGCTCATAGAGGGAGGGCGTTGATTGGGGGGAAACCAGGGTAGGTTGCACAATGAATATGGGCCACATTGTGTTGCCTCCAGGTATACCCAAAGCAGATTATGGGGGGACTGGAAAAAGCTGACTATTGAGGCGATGTGCGCCGCTAGGTAATATTTCTGAAAGTTGGGGAGGCCTAGGCCTCCATCACGTTTGTGGATATGTAGAGTGAACCTGGATACTCTGGGGCGTCTCGTACTCCAAACAAAGGACACAACCTGGGCCTGGAACCGCTCAATTACCTTGCGGGGGATAGGAATGGGCAAGGTGCGGAAAAGATACAGCAGTTTTGGAAGGATGGTCATTTTGACCCCGTTGATTTTTCCATCCAGGAGAGGTTGTGTCTTGTCCAGGAGGACAGGAGGTCCCTAAGAGTCTTAAAGAGTGGAGGGTAGTTAGCAGCATACAGAGTGTCATAGGTGTGGGAAATGTTTACTCCCAGATATTTTAAGTGGGAATCGTGCCATTTAAAGTGGAAGTTGTGGCTAAGGGAAGTAACTTGTGGTGTCAGGGAAACGTTGAGTGCGCAGGATTTATCGGCGTTGACAGTTAGGTTGGAGACCTGGGCAAAGGATTGTAAAATTGAGAGCAGAATGGGGAGGGAGACTATGGGTTGGGTTAGGGTGAGCAATATGTCATCGGCGAACATATGGAGTTTATAGTCGGTTTGTCCTTTGACAACACCGTGTATATTGGGGTTAATTCTGATTAGGTGGGCTAAAGGTTCAATGGCCAGGACGAAAAGAAGAGGTGAGAGGGGGCATCCCTGGCGTGTACCGCCCAAGATGGGAAAAGTGGGTGATAGGTAGCTAAGATAGCGAATTGAAGCTGTTCGGGCGCTGTATAAGGCTGTGATCCAAAGAAGGAAGTCGTTCGGGAATCCCCATTTACGGAGGACGTAGAAAAGATAGTCCCAGGATATGGAGTTGAATGCTTTTTGGAGGTCTAAGAAAGAAGCATACCGGGAGTGTCGGTACAGTGCATGTGGTGTATGAGGTGGATGATTTTCCGGGTATTGTCTGAGGCCTGCCTATAGGGAACAAACCCCACTTGGTCTCGGTGTATTAAGTCCGGCAGGATTGTGTTCATGCGGGTGGCCAATATCTTAGCTAGTAATTTGACGTCGATGTTCAGTAATGAAATGGGTCTGTAGTTGTGTGGGTCAAGGGCGTCTTTCTCAGGTTTTGGGATCATAACTATGTGGGCCAGCAGGGAGGACGGGTGGAGGGTGTTATTGGTCTTTAGAGAATTAAACATGGCAGTTAAGTGGGGGCTAAAGTGTCTGAATATTTTTTGTAGTATGTAGCTGAGAACCCATCCGGGCCGGGTGTCTTAGAGGTTTTGAGGGACTTGATGGCCCTAATGACCTCCTCAGGGGAAATGTCTTAGGCCATAAGGGTGCTCATGCTCTCCGTAAGCGAGGGAAAGTCTACCCCAGCAAATAGCGCTTCGGCCTGATGGGCTTTAAAGGTTGAGGGCTTGCTATATAGTTTGGATAGTAGAGCGGTAAAGCGGTTGAGGATGGTGGATGGATTGGCCGTAGTGTTACCATTGGGAAGGCGGAGTCTGACCGGGGGTCTGGCCTTAGGTTTAGATTTTAGCATGTTGGCCATTAAGGGGCCAGGTTTGTTGGCGCACGCGTAAAACGTGCGTCTAGTCCAACGGAGCTGTTTTTCCGCTGAGTTATTTAAGAGGAGATTCAGTTCCAATCGAACCGAGTCAATCCTTCTCCGCAGGAAAATTGAGGGGGCCATGTTCCAGTCAGACTCAAGCCTCCCCAACGTCAAGGAGAGGTCCGATACCCTTTTGTTCTGTTCCCCCTTTTGTCGGGAGGCCAGACTAATGAGCTCGCCTCGTAGAGTCACTTTGTGGGCTTCCCAGAGAGAAATCGGGGAAGTGACGGAAAGTGCATTTTCCGCAAAAAGCGGGAAAGGCACAATTGAATATGTTAGGCAGAGTCGGCAAAAGAGAGGAGGGAATCGTTCAGTCTCCAGTTGAATTGAGGGGAGGCAGGGAATAGGGATTTACATATGAGAGATACTGGGGAGTGATCTGACCAGGAGGCAGAGAGAATACGGGCATCAAGGACTGATGGAAGAAAACTTGGTTGTACGAAGATATGGTCTATGCGGGAGGAGCTGGCATGGGGGTGTTAGTAAAACGTATAATCTCTAGTGGTCGGGTGACGGTCCCTCCAGACATCTATGAGGTTACAGTCTTGAAGAGAGTGCGGAAGAGGGGAGACAGTTCAGGGGTGGACCAAGGGGGGGCATTGGGTATGTGTGGACCTGACTTTGTCAAGTTTAGGGTCCAAGACTAGGTTGGAGTCTCCGGCCACTATTAGGGTGCCCTTTTTATGCTTATCGGCCACTGCTAGCAGGTGAGAGAAAAATCGAGCCTGATGGGTATTGGGCGCATAGTATGTGAGCAACGTTACCTCCACATCAAAGATCGTGCCCCTTAGCAGCAAGTACCTTCCCGTGGGGTCTGCTATTTCATGAGAGCATACAAAAGGGGTGTTTCTGTGGAAGGCAATGAGGACTCCTCTTTTTTTTTCGCTAAATAGGGCTTGAAAGATCCGTGGGTAATTTTTATGGAAGTAAGTCGGGTGTAATGACGTGGAAAATTTAGTTTCCTGTAAGCACAGAATGTTGGCCTGGTGCGATGAAAAGTAATTGAAAGCAAGTCTGCATTTACGAGGGGAGTTGAGTCCCTGTACATTGTGTGAAATAATTTTGAGGGGTCCACTAGACATTATGTTCGGGTCAACAGGTTCAGCATGATAAACATGGGGAATATGCAGAACGGCAGACTAGTATCAGGCTCCAGACTATGGGCCGTATGGTCATCCACGCCCCGTCCCCGCCTCACAAGTGGGCTTCTTAGCAGGCGGACAATCTATGGCGGGCTGGGGCCGGGTCCTCGATGTAATGAGGGGAGGTGGGGCCTGAGAGCAGTCAGATCAGGAATGCGAAAAACCCTTGTGGGATTACCGCAAAAGTCAACTATGACCTTGTATAACATCAAGACAGTCCGCTAAAGGGATTACCCCAGAACCATGGGTGGTGATCCGGATAACTTACGGACCACGGGAAACGGGTTCCAAACGTGTTCAATCCGAGTCGCGGTTGGGAGGGTGCCAAAATCAGGTGAGTATGACCTGCCATCGTGGGTGAAGGTGGCCTTCAACGGGAACCCCCATTTATAGTTGATGGCATGGCATTGTAGAGTGGTGAGGAAGGGCCTCAAAGCTTTTCATTTCAGGAGGGTTTGCGGCGCCAGGTCTGCGTATATCTGGTCAAAGTCCTGGAAGCACAGGGTGCGTTGTTTCCATGCGGCCTGTGCGATAGCTTCCTTCATTTTATAGAAGGTGGGCTTGAGTATGATGTCGCGGGGGGGACCATTAACCCTCTTTGGGCCCAGGGCGCAATGCACACGGTCCAGTTTGAGGCGTTCCAGTGGGTAGCCCGAGAGTAGTTCCTGGATCATGGCCGTGACGGTGGATGTCAAATCATCCACGTGTTCGGGTACCCCTCTAATGCGAAGGTTACCTATGCGGTTTCTGTTTTCCAGGTCCTCAAGTTTAAGCAGGGCGGTGGAAAGGTCAGATTTTACATTGTGTAGGTCTTCTTCATGAGAGTCAATTACCTTGTATTCAATGTCGTGGATCCTGGTGCCCAGCTCCCCAATGTATTTGGATAAGTGTGTGGCCAGCTTGTCAGTTGCAGTTTTCAGTTCCCTCTGCTGGAGTACCTTAAATTTGTCCAGGAGGGCTGCATCTCTGACCTCTGTCCCCTGCTGTGATTCTGGAGGCTGAGGGGAGAATCCGTCATTAGAGGAGTCGTTTGCTGACTCCAGCAGCTCAGGTGAGTGGCGGCCGGCAAGGCCGGAGCGGCCGCCATCTTCGATTCAGGCCGCGATTTTGAGGAGCCGGCAGTTGATTTTTGTCCATGGTGGTGCCGGAGGGTCTAGGGGGTCAGGCGGTAAGGTGGGGTGTAGGAAGGAGAGGAGATGATCAGGTGCAAAATCGATCACACGCCCGGGTGATGCGGAGCCGTTTTAGCAGACGTCCATGCTAATCGGCTGGTCGCTAGCGCCCCGGAACTGGGCATTTTAATGCTGTCCTTTAAGCATTATCAAAATCATGCTCCCAGCTACAGGGATTTTTTTTTTTTGCTTTGGTACATGTCCTCGTTGGTACTGCCCAGCTCTCCATGCACATTGTTTGTCAAACCCTTAACCTATTATGCTACAAGATAGCCATTAATGATTTATAAGATTTGGCTCCCATTTACTTCAATAGGGTTTGGATTCAGCACCTTAACCTAAGTAAAGTTTGGGACCTTGTGATAACCATGATGACAGATATGGTCACATGATCGTACTACATATATCTAATTAAAAGGAAATTACAAACTTCAAAATAAAATAAAAAAGCTAGGTAAGCTAGCTAGGCTATCGATTGCCACAGTAATGGTTTAGTTGATTGCTAATGGGCTCACATATGCTATCAGCTACACCCCATAAAAATTTAGACAGAATCAGTTTTCGCATGTGCTTTTTTTCACCCTACAAGCTGTTTTCCCAGGTTGACATCTCTGAAATCATATAATGCTGAGTATTGCAACTTTTCACTTGAATAAATGTAATGAATGTAAACATAATCCCTTGTTAGAATCTGTTAGTTTTATATTTGTTTGTTTTGTGTCTGTTTTTCCACTGCAGAAAATTCCACTCACTACTTGTCCCACTGTTACTAGAAATTCTTAAAGACACTCAAAGGGCAATAAAATCATATTTGTTAAAGGAGAACTATGAGGTGAGTGCTTTTCACTCACCTCATAGTTCTAGCCGACCTGTGACATTGAGACTGTCACAGGTCGGCTCAGTAGATCGGGAGGTGAGCGAACACATACCGGCGTTTGCTCACCTCTCGATCCTGTCACGGCTCTCTGCCGTGACAGGGGAGGGGCTGGATTCCCCCCTCCCCGCTCCGATCTGCCAGCGCTGACTGGTGGAACGAACGGGGGAGGGGGCGGGTACAGCTAGCTCTCCCTCTAGATAGGCAGAGCCAGCTGTCAGTCACGCAACTGGGCGGATCTCGGCATAATTGTCGGGATCTGCTTTAGCTGCGGCGTCTCAGTATACCACGAGCTACAGCTGGCGGTATACTGAGCCTAGGGTGACGGGAGGATGCTAGTTTGTGTCCTCCCGTTACCCTAAGGAGAACTATGGGGAAAAGCCTTAACCCCATAGTTCTCCTTTAAGTGAAGGCAAGTTTAAGCCTCTATAAGAGTTTTATTGCTGAGTACAAACCCACTGGGTAGATTTGTCTTTACTCCCTATTCTGACACAATGCCACCCTCTGATACATAGGTTGTCACCAAGACAGGCATAATAGTAAATGCTCTCCACAAGGACCCAGACAATTATATAAACCTAGCAGAGACTCTATTTCTTCCTTACCCAAAACAAAATACAAACTATGTCTGGAGTTGGAATTTATTTGCCATTCATATATGCTAAACAGAATAACAGACACGACAACATTTTTTTTTATCTGCTGCATGCACCTCTAGTAGGCTTATTTTAAAAGAACCTTTACCTAATTTTAACAAAAATTACCTGCCAAAGGTCTGAACAGGACTTATGACATGTTACAGCAGGTCGTCTGGCATTTAGTCATGCCTCTAGTCATTTATAGAAAACAAAATTATAGATTTTTCTCTGTGTATGTGTTAGTTTAAACATACACACTAGGGATCTATTTGGTAAGCACCAACAGTTTTGTATCCATTAACTGAATTGCTGGTAGTACTCTCTAAGGACCTTGAGAGCCATAAACCTTTATTTAATACCCTGATATCTTTAACAAAGTGAAGATTCTATATATTACTCTGTTAACTGCACAAACTTTAATCACTACCTTTTTAGCGGTCGCTGAGCAGGCGATAAGTCTTGTAATTTCATCCAGAGACATTCTTTCCAATGCTAGAACCATTCTGCTGATTAACTGAGCCAATGGTGAGAACTAAATGCATTACCAAATGGTTAAAAGGGATTTACAATGGTTTTGTGCTGTTATGTTAAATACACAACACAGTTTCACTTTATAGGAAACATAATGCTGTAAAATAGAAGAGCAAAGGAAGCCACGAGCAGCTCTGATATTAATATTTCAGGATGTTTCTGAAATTGCTGGTACATTTCAGAATGGGGCACCGCTTACTTGCTTAAAGGGAAACTAAAGTGTATTTCAGTGATTAGAAATTTGAGTTATGACTTGTTAACTTATCCCTACAAGTTACTTTTTGGAAACAAATTTTAGCTGCTTACTGTTCAATGTTTTGATTGTTGTATTTTAAATACAAATTTGTAAGTTCTTCTTCTACTGGTTATTATCTGTATATCAATGAATGTAATTAGTATATTGCCGTCTGGAGACGGCAACCCGCAGATGCAGCAGTGCCGTCCGTCCGTTTTTTTACTACGGGCGGACGGCAAGAGGTTAAAGTGTAAATCATTGTTACATAGTATTTGAGGTTGAATAAAGACATAAGTCCATCAAGTCCTACCTATTGCGTGTATGCATTTATGTTTGAGCTGGTGTGTGCGATTTTGCTCTTAGGAGTACCTGTACCCCTGTATGTTACGGTCTCCAAGGAACTTGTCCAAGAGTTTATTGAATGGTTCCACACTCTTAGCTGAAATCACTTCCTGCAGCAGTGAGTTTCAGACCTTAACCGCTCTAACTGTGAAGAACTGTTGAAATTGTTTTTTCTGCCAATTTTTGGTGGTGCCCTCTGGTCTTTGTTACTGAGCTAACCATAAAGAGTTTGTTAATAATGGTGCTATCACCATTGAACAGTTTATACAAGAAAATCATGCCCCCCCCCCCCCTTTTTTTTTTTTTTTTAAGATTGGGGAAGGATTTGAACATCCATGTTTGCCCTGATGCTAGGTTCTTGTTGGAATGGTTTCCACTTATTCCAGTTGGGGAGGCAGTATAACTATAAAGGTTATGATGAGATGGGGCTATAGGTATTCAAAAAATCAGTGTGTAGTACATCAAAGCCTTCTTAAAACAGAAGACCTTCACATGTCTCAATTCATTATATATGCTAAAAATAAGAGGATTAATCCCCATTTTAAGACAGTGGGAAGAGTCATGCAAATCATTGCTTACCTTCCATCCTGTCTCATTAACCACCATCACAGGAACAGGAAATGATGAGCTCCAGGAGGTTCAGGCTCCATGAATATCATCCTTATGCTTATTTCACTTCTAAATAAGTGACTAGGCTGGAACAAGCCTGCACACACTAAAGTGTCAGGACACCTTATATTCATGTTTTTCCAATCTAGCCTATGACACATTAGTAATGCTGTTGTGAGTGGACACTGGCAACTCACCAGTGACAGAATCACTTCAGAAGAAAAATAAACCACTCTTGGCCTTGTTGGCCAAACAGCTGCAGAACCTCCATCGTTGGCAAGGGAGCACTGCCTAGCCTGTCTGGACAATGAAAAAGCATCAACAGGAACAGGTGAGTGGTTTCTTTGCCTTCTTTAGCGATCATGATGATGGTGATTTATCACAGGGACTGGTGTGCCAAAGGCACAAATAATCACAAGATGAATTCAGAATCTACAGAAGCAGGCTTATCTTCTCTACATGATAAAAAGCTTTGCTATGGCCTTTCATTTTCCTTACTGGAGCTGGAAATTAAGCATTCTCAGTCCTAGTAGGATGTCAGGAGAACTCTGTTGCTGTTTTGACATTTCTGTAGGTGGACACACACATCTGTTTTTATAAGCTTGAACTGCAACAGATAAAAGTCTTTCATTTAAGTTTGCCTATTTCATTTATATCTAATGCAATGACTATAAATTGCCTATTTTACAGGTCAACCTTATAAAATTGAGACTAAAGAAAAAGCCCCCAAAACACTTTAACTGTTGCATCTCAGAGCCCTTTAATCAGTTTCCTACTGTCCAGTTGTTACTCACTTGTATTTGAATACAAACTATACCAGACATGTTTTCAAGGATAAAAACTACTAACTTCGATAAGCCACAATTTAAAACATTTAAAATCAAAATCCTTTGGCTGTATATTGCATTTACCTTTTTAAGTATCACTTTCTTGTTTCCCAGTCCCTGGGAGGGAATTTACATCTAGCCTTTGTGCTAACACAAATGTAGCATTTATAGTGGTCTTTAGCCACTCTCAAACCCATCCCAGTAACGTTTACTGATTTCCCTGATGCAAAAAACAGTAATTTTGAATAGCTGTCTCATGAAACCCTGTACATCTCAAAGGTTAAACTCAATGGACATATGTCTTTTTTTTGCAAGCTGACTAACAATGGAAAAAGGTAACTATCTAAAGGTCTGGCAAGAATGACAAATTAGTCATACAGTTCCTTGTAAGAGCAGTAAACACGGGCATCACCTTTCACTACTGTATAAATGAATCCTAGGCTAATTTACTCAGAAATAAGCAAGTGGGTGACAGGCGTGAAAGCACACCAATGGAAAGAAAACTTAATTCTAGATACAAAAAATAAAATGTCCATCATTATTAGTCTTCCTCTTGATACAAACATGGTTCTCTTAATGCCATGGCAGTTGATGGTATATTATTGTATGTACGGAGGGATGAGTCAAATCCTATCTAAAAGGTAAAATGGCAATGAGAAAAAGTATATTTCAAGGAACAATAGAATCGGGGAACATATTATAAATGCTAACTATATTGGATTGTCCAAATAATATAATAAGAAATGGCAAAACCCTGAATAAATTGAATAACCTAATGTTAATTTTCAGTCACAACTGAAAATTAGGCTTTAAAGTATATGTTAACCAAGTCTGACAGTGCAAACATAATGCTTATGGTGAGAATGGTCTAAAGGAAGCCCTCCAACCAAATCAGTGTGTAACACATTACGCCTTCTAAAAACAGAAGGTATCCAAAAGTCTTCCATTACATATCCCCAAAACATTTTTTAAGACTTTTGGAGGACGGAGTCATGGAAATTATTCCTTTATGTCCCAGTTCTGGGTGTGCATGTGGTCATTGGGGTGTAAGGGCTGGTTCACACCACAAAGTCTGTGTTCCAGAGCATTCGGCCTCTGGAACGCACTGGAACACAAGCCGACTGGCTGCCTGTGTTCAGGGGCGGGAAGGAGCGTGGTGGTGCATTGAAGTCAATGACACCGCAGCCACGCCCCCCGCCTCACATTCAGACAGCACCTGTCAAAATGCTCATTTTGCAGTGGTAGTTTGTCATGTGCGGTCGGGTCAGCGGGCATCAAGACTTTTTTTATTTCAACAAGTTGGCGGCAGCTCCCCATTAAGTGTCTGTGTGTGAATTTTGGGGGGGACCCCACATGTTTTTTCCATTTTTTGGTAGTGGGGTTCACCTTAGCATTCTTACCAGACCCAGGAGGCCTGGAATGACTTTTGGGGGGAACATTGCACACTTCATTTTTTTTTACTTTTTAACTGGGTGTCCCTCCTAACATTCCTACCAGACCTAAAGGGTTTGGTATGGTTTGGGAGGGGGACCCCACGCTGTTTTTTTAATTATTCCTTTTGTTTACTTTTTTTATTCTGTTTGCTACCTCTGAGGTAGCGAACAGAATAACCAAGTTGAATGCTCCATGGCAGCATTTCGCTATTCACTCATGGCTGTTCGGCTCCTAGGAAAATAGGGGCGAACAGCAGTAAAAGAACTGCCGAACGCTCACCTCAGCCGATCCAGATGTTGGATCGGCTGAGTCTTATGTGTTCTTCACTTCAGTTCAGCTGAACAGAAGTAAAGTGAAGGGAGCCAAAGACAGCCAATGTATGGCTGTTTTCAGCCCTACAGAGCCAGTTATTCACTTGGCTGCCTTCGGCAGCTTAGTGAATAGCCCCATAAATGTTATTTGATTAGGGATCACATCTACTTTATGGTGTATAAAGGGAACACAGATTTCTTGCTTAGCAATTTAGTTTTTATCCAGACACTTCTGTACCTACACCAGTCCATCCCAATCCCTTTTATCCATGATCTTGATACCTGCATGCTTCTAAAACTAAAATCATTGCTGCCTTTCACATGCAGACAGTCTAATGTAAAAATGTTGGTGATAAACCAATTCTTACAGTCATTAGTCAGAATCAACCCTGCCTTGGAGTTTGAGTCTGATAGGTGATTTAGCAAACAGAAAGTACCTTTCTCCTGTCCTCCGACTGACCCTGTGAGGTGCTCTGTGTAGTGTGGATTGCGAATAATTCAGATTAGGCAAAATTGATCAAGCTTTCTTACTTTATAACAGCTTTAGCGTAGTGTAATGCATTAGTACCTCACTGATTGGTTTTACTTTTTGTCTGGATTTGCTCTTTAACTGGGCGAAGATGGCATAAGATGTGTCTTGACAATGCAGTATAACACCAGCTGTTTCTTAATAATGTGTTTGCTCCTGTATTGCATAATACAGAAAAAGCAGGGCACCAGCTGAAAGAAAGAGAACTGATTTGGCTTTTGTCTATTATACATGAGACTTCTGCGCTTGTACTTTTTCTTGATGTATGTATTCATTAATGTCAAGAATTACAGCCCATATCACTACACTGTGACATTATATCCCAGCCTTACTATATATATAATCTATGATTGCTAAAAAAAAAAAAAAGCCTAAGGATCTTGTTTAATTCAATCTGAATTTGTAATTTTTGTAAGATTTCCTTTTTTGCTTCTTACAGTTTAAATGCTTAAAACTGAAGTTCAGTCTGCTTATATTTTCTTAATGCCTCCTTTCCTCTCAATATGTTGATTACATTTTTAAATAAAATACGTGTTTTCAATACATACCTAATTTTAGACCCAGGGATATCCTCACTGGGTCCCTGTGCTTCCTTATGCAATGCAGACAAATAATAGCAGGTTGGAGGGGGACTGCAGAGCATGTAAATAGCTTCCTTAAAACATCACAGCACCGTGACTTAGTTCTCTTCAAGAGCTCTCAGCTCTGATGCAAACAGTGGGCTTGGGAAGTGTTATGCAAATATTAAATTGCCTTGATGAGTGGATGTCAGTCTGGAGGATTTGATGTTCCTAGGCAGACTACATTTGAATGCAGAATGCACTAGATAACAAGTACAATTGATGTTGTGCTTCCATGATTGAAAGAACTGAAATCCAGTCAATGAAAGGGGCCAGAGGCAATATAGCTGTAAAGAAAATACCTATTTGATGCTGGATATCCTCCAGCCAGGAAGCAAGGTGGGCTGTATCTGACGTCTGGCAGAATTTAATGCAAATATGAGAATCTCATAATTTACAGCAAAATCAGAGTAAGTAATTTCGGTACACGAGAGACACATATACAACTGTGCTAGAATCAATGTAAGGCTGGATTTCAGCCTTAAAGAAGAACACTATATAGAAGTAACTATATATAATAATCTGTTATATGAACTTGGTGCTTCTTTTTATGATCATGAGCTGTATCAGTGTTTAAATGTATGTATCAAATCACTACAACACAGTGAATGTTACATGAAGTACTCTCTAAAGGTTCAGGTGATCTGATTCCTTGATGATTTTTATAGCTCTTGGGAACGCCAGTGAAAACAAGTGTGTTCTTTACAATGCCAACTTCTCTTACACAACTAAAAAAAAAAAAGGAAAATCTATCAGGAAAGTGGGACCCTCTTGTTGTTCCAGACCTTCTATCTTAAAATCTCATATGGTCTCATAGTATTCAAGTGGTTTACAACCTTGTCAGATGTGAGCCAGCAGAGTCTGGACAGTTAATCTTCATATGGATTTTAGGCATCTACACAAGAGTGATGATACACGATAGACAACATTAATGCACAAAGTCAGTGTATTAGTTTATATTCAATGCTGGATTCTACTGTTACAAAAGTGAATTTCTTTTGGGGTTAAAGCACACCATAAGTCCACAAAATAATCAGCAGATATTGTGAGGTATCTAATGCTACAATGATTTAAGTTTAAATCCAGATGTTGCCTAGGAAAGGGGTTTTCTAGGGGTGATGGGGTAGAGAAACACATATGTGCACAGGCAAGGAGAGGAATTGGCAAATTAAAATTATGGTATGAGAATAACAGTTTCCGATTTTGCAGCCCTTTTTATGAAAAAAACTGTTGTACATCTCCTCTTCCTATTTATTTCTAGAAGAAAATAAACATAAAAATAAAGCACATCCAGAGGCCAAAAAGGAATATATGATCGTTTCAATTATTTTTTAGAAAGACGTGTGAGGTCAGCTTGATGTAAATAACGTTACCAATGTATGTATTAATGTTTTAAGGGCTTCTATGTACAATCCTAAGTCCAAACAAGATGGGATGCTGTGTAAAATTTACACAAAAACAGAATGTAATAATTTACAAATCATAAACCCATATTTTATTCACAATAGAAAATGTTTAAACTGAGAAAATGTACCATTTTAAGAAAAAAATAAGGTATTTTGAAATTGATGGCAGCAACACATCTCCAAAAAGTTGGGGCAGGGCCATGTTTACCATGGGTTAGCATCCCCTTTTCTTTTAAAAACACTCTCTAAAGTGAGGAGATGGAGATGTATGGAGTTTTGGGAGGGGAATGTTGTCCTATTCTTGCCTGATGTAGGATTCTAACTGCTCAACAGTCCTGGGTCTACTTTGTCGTATTTTTTGTTTCAATATCTGCCAAATATTTTTAATTGGTGAAAGGTCTGGTCTGCAGGCATGCCAGTTAAGCACCCAGACTTTTCTACTATGAAGCCATGATGTTGTCATAGATGCAGTATGCGGTTTTCTGAGTCTTTTGATGATATTATGTACTGAAGATGACGATATATTCAAAGTCTTTGCAATTTTACATTTAGAAATATTATTCTGAAATTGTTTGACAATTTTTAGACGCAGCTTTTCACAGATTGGTGAACCCCTCTGCCCATCTTTACTTCTGAGACAGAATGCAAAATGTTCTTCCAGCTCTTCCTTGTTAGTACCACTTACGTTGCAGCTTTTTGTTGTCCTGTCCCAAATGGAGATGTGTTGCTGCCATTAATTTCTAAATTACCATAATTATTTTTTATGTTTTTAATTCATCTTAAAACAGTACATTTTCTCAGTTTAAACATCTGACATGTTTTCTATTGTACATAAAATATACGTTTGAGATTTACAAATTATTGCATTCTTTTTATGTAGATTTTACACAGCATCCCAACTTTTTTGGAATTGGGGTTGTATCATTTATATGTACATATTTGCTTATTACACATGCAGGCTCTGCTTTCTGCTTTGGAGTGCTACATAGTGGTTGGACTTCACTGCTTAACTGCATTTTATGATGGAGGTCTCTAAAGGTGCCCATAAACTGTGCGATTATCACGGGAAATCCCATCATCGTACGATAATCGCAAAGTGTATGGAAGGCGTGCAACTGTTTTTACTGTATGGTCGCACGTCTTTTGTCTAAGGAGCATGTTCGAAAACTAGCTGGTTTGTGGCATGCTCAGGAGACAAATGCCGAACGGGCCTGTGTGCGCACGCGCACACTGCCCGTTCAGCATTGCGGTCATCGGAAGCCCGCACCCTCAGCGGGGCGGGCTTGCGATGATCGCAAGTACGTTCTGCCTGTCCTAGTTGGGCAGATCGTACGTTTTTTAACTTACTTTACAACCATCGCAAGACTAAGGTCTTGCGATGGTTGTAAAGTGTATGGCCACCTTTATTCTGCCAACTAATTAAAAACAGGGTGTGTCTGACACATAATGACAGCAGTTGTTTAGCAGGAAGTTTTACTGAGTCAAATAAAAGCTTCATTTAGTGGTTAATATACAAATCTCTCTAGTTAAACCTAACTGAATATTATTATTTTATTACACAGTTAGGAAGGCTTGAAAGTAATAAGCATTTTTTTTTATATCTTCATGCTTTACTACTGTATGAAACTCTCCTAATCCTGAGCAGTGTTGTTGATTGAAGCACTCTGCAGGATACGTATTGACCTGTGTGAGAGCAGCAGTCTGATCTTCATTGCGCAGAGACTGGCTGTAATACAGGAAGCTCCTTCACAGAAGCAAAGTTTCTTAATAAATTACTGTACAGATTTGGAAAAAATACCCAAAGTTCAGCTGTAAAGTTGAAGTGTAGTATTTGCATATAATACAGTCCCTTGTTCCCCTTTTACCCTGATCAGCATGCAATAAAAACATTTCAACCAAACCATTGTCCATCTTGTATCTATAAAAGTGCCTTTTTATTACTGTTTATATCTGTACTGATGATTACTGGTACTATGAATGCAAATCAAAACGGTCAATACAGACATTTTGAAAAACACACACATAAAAAATCATTCAAATAATTTAGTTTTTTAAGAAATGTCTGTTTTGAGACCCAGTAATGTCATCACTGGATCTGTCTGCTACTCTTTGCTCCAAATTTTATTAGAGGGGCTGGCAGGCTCCTGTAAACGTCACAGCTATATAATTTTAAAGAATTATATGAAAGCACACATCCCCGGGATCCCTTTATATGTGCCTACTTCTCCCTGGTGGGTGCTGCAGACTTTAGCTGTGTGCTAAAACTCAGAAACAAAGTGACTGATGGCAGCCAGGGGAGAGAAGGGATTGATGAACTAATGGATGAATGGAGGTCGTCCAAACAGGAAAAAAAGGTGGGCTCAAGATAAGGGTTATATTGTGGAGATGCAAGTTTGCGGGGAATTGAGAGTAATCTGTTTCAACACAAGACAGGACATGCTACAAAAAAGGGAAGGCTGGAGTTCAGCTTTAAGGTATAATTCAGTTTAACACAGCTGAATTGTGATATCACTACATATTTAAATATTTTGTTATATGCTTTAATTTTCCTAGGTAGTTTTATGTGTTGTAAATATTAATGTGCAATGTGATTTTTTTTTCATCTAGGGGTGTGAATCATTTCTACTGTGTATCTGAGTTCATACAGCAGAAAAGAAGAAATTGCATTGATTATAATGGTCTCGTAATAGAAATCCGCACTTCCAGGGCAGCCATCAGAAATTTTGGGGCCCCTTACACAGCTCCCCAGCAACACTCCATAGGCCCGTCCACTGGCCATCCCACTGGGTCCTTCAGTGCACCCACTGTTTAACACTCTTACAACATAATATATGAGAATGAAACACGTATTCCATTTCATCAGTGCGTCCAATATTTAAGAGGAAGGAATTTTATTATGGCCAAAATCTATACAGCAAAAACTCATTGATTGGAGCCCGTGCCTCCCCCCCCAGGCTGCCCGGGGCCCCTTACATGTGTATTGGCCATACCCCCCTGATGGCGGCCCTGCACACTTCTAAGTCTTAATAACACAGCCACACAAAGAGCATACGAGTAATGCATTTAGCTGTCAACTGTTCAATTTTTCCAAACTTTTTCTTTCTTTTGTTCTACTTTTTCGTAATCTAGCAGTATTGGTATCCTTAGAAACATAAAGATGCTATTACAATATGTTTTTAAAGGTGCCAACCACAGAGAAATCATCCTTACTTCACGATGTGGCCAAGTTAGCAGTCCCAAGTTCATAGACTGTGTAAAGAGGTGATAGGTGCACTTTACATATCTATGTCTGATGACAACAGACTGGATCTAAGGAGATAAATAAGATATATCATGGTAAGGAAGCACAAAACAAGTGTGTGCCACTGCTGACATACAGTATAGTATTCACTAGGGATGAGCTTCAGATTCGAGTCAGGCATGGGTTCACAGTGAATCCAATCCGTTTGTGTACACGCAACCGACTACCAATAATGCACTTCCAGGCCTCTGAGCTTAGGTCAGGTGGCATAGCATGGGCAATAATAGGGGATTTCTTATGTGCCAGCCCCTCACTATGAAAAGACAGGGTTCCCAGCAGCTGTATTGACAATGTGCAAAGATGTGGGGGATAGCACAAGGAGTGCTGCAGATAAAGAGTATAGGACAGGGGGTGTGGTCTGGCCGCGGATGGCCGCTTGATCTGGAGCTGCGCTTCGGGATCCGAATATACCGCTACTCACAGCGCACACTGAAGCCGGACGAACTTTCCTTCTCAGCCGCACAGGTGCCGACATCCCTGCCAGCCATGTCTAAGGGGAAAAATAAGCCCAAGGGTCCCAGGAGGCTCACGGACATCTACCCTTAGCCGATCACCTCAGGCAGACAAAATGGCGCCCCAGCAGCACGTACAGGGGGATCCTCAGACGTCCGCTCCACAGGCAGCACTGAGTCTGATATGGAAGAGAGCACCACTGACATGCTGACACTGCTGAAGGAGATCTCTAAAAGACCAGCTACCTCCCCTTTGAACTCGCCACAATCCAGGGGCCCTGTAAGTAAGAAGCTGTCAGTTACCAATCCTTCTCTATCACAGGCCCCCCCCTGATTCAGTGCCATCCCTCGAAGCTCTCCCTGCATCCTCCAATCCTGCATCTGAAGCATCCATTAAAAATATGCTTCTTACACTGCGCACAGAACTGCAGAGTGATCTTAAAGCCTCCTTACAATCTATACAATCCCAGGTGTCTGACCTAGGCGAACGCACAAATCGGGTTGAAACCTATCTGGGCGACTATGCGTCGGCCTTCAATGACCTGGTTGATGCATATGCTGATCAGCAGCTGTTAATCCACCAGCTCCAGGAAAAAGTTGTGGACCTGTAGGATCGATCCAGACGCAACAACATAAAATTTAGGGGGATCCCTGAATCGATTGGTGCTAATGAGTTGTCTCGATACCTTCAGCGTCTCCTCACCACTTTACTCCCCCATCATCCACCTACTGATCTGATAATAGATAGAGCACATAGACTGTTCAAGCCTAAACACCTTCCAGCATCCACGCCCAGGGATGTGATTGCAAGGATTCATTTTTTTCACATTAAGGAAAAACTGATGTCTTTAACCAAACAAGCAACATCTCTTCCAGAGGCCTACTCTGATCTCTCCCTCTTTGCTGACATCTCTGCTGCCACGGCCCAAAAAAGAAGGTAATATGCCACAGTCACCAGAGCGCTCCGGGACAAAAGGATCCCCTATCGGTGGGGGTTTCCCACTAAACTACTAGTCTCCTATCAAGACAAAGTGGTTCCTATCCTCACCCTAGTCGATGCTGCAAAATCACTGCGAGCCTGGGGTATTGATGTGCCCATTCCCCAACCATCATCCAGACGCAGCCTCCCACAACGTGTTCCCATGGATTGGACAACCCGCTGATTCATCTTACCTATTTCTCAAGTAACCTGTGATGCCTGTCTTACACCGGCTGGTGTTGACCACACAACTTCAGGATCCTGTTCGTGATTATTGTACGGAACTGCTATCTCCCCCAAGTTACTGTGTGCCATGCACACAACGTTGTTTTTTTCTGTTTGGACTGTTCCTTTTTTTTCAGTATTGTGTTTTTATTGTAGGTTTGCCCTACCCCAGGGCAGTTGTTTATATCCAGTTGAGATTCTTGGCCACTATTGCTAATGCACCTGTGTTTGCTCCCTCCATCCAATGTCATAGGGCACTTCTGTCTGATATCCATACTGTAGCTCTTTTTATGCTAACTGGCTCCTCTCAGTGCTGTAGCAACGCCTCCAGGCATCACCCATCAGATTCTCATGCCTCTCAAAATTAGTTCTATTAATGCTAAAGGACTTAACAATCCAAATAAGCGCTCCATGCTTTGTAGGTAAGGGAATGTCCCTTTGATGTGATATATTGTGTGTACAAGAGACGCACTTCCACAAAGATAAACCACCTATCTGTAAGAGACGAGACTTTTCGAAGTATTTTTTTGCTAATGCTGATAAGAAAAACAGGGGAGTGATGATACCTATCAAAAGCTCACTTGCGTTCCAAGAACATGCCCTACAGATTGATCCCCATGGTAGATTCATCATCTTAATGGCAACGGTTGATAATCACCTTATGACGCTGGTCAACCTTTATGCCCCGAATTCCAGCCAGAAGAAGTTTCTCACTTCTCTGCTGCGGAAAATTTCCGCTGTTTGCCAGGGTCACCTAGTTCTATGTGGGGATTACACTGCAATTGTTGTTGCAACCCTAGACACCTCAAACAAACAGAGACGTTGTGATTCCGCCCTCCCCTCTATACTCACCTCCCATGACCTGTATGATGTCTGGAGATGCTTACATAGCACTGAGAGAGACTACACCTTTTTTTCATGCCCCCAGAACTCCTACTCTAGGCTGGATTACTTCCTGGTAGATAAGCACACTCTCCAACAGGTGTCTAAAGCGGAGATCGGACTGATCAGTTGGTCTGATCATGCCCCGGTCTCCATTTGTCTCTTTCCTGACTCGCACCCTGGTGTTACCAATATCTGGAGACTTAACAATAGCTTGCTATCTGCCAAACAGCACAAGGAATATATCCAATCTGAGCTGACTGCCTTTTTTTAAACAAATGCTACCTCTGTGCCTAGTTCTGCCACAGTATGGAACGCTCACAAGGCCTTTATGAGGGGCATTTTTATTAAATTGGGTGCCCATGAGAAAAGGAAACGGAACGGTGCAATTGCATCTCTCCTTGCCCGGCTTCGTATTCTGGAGCATCAAAACAAACAAAATCCTTCCAATGTAACTGCACAGGAATTGCGTCCCCTGCAACATGAGCTTAGTCTTCTTCTTACCAATCAACATGACTTCATGATTAAAAGACTAAAATTAAACTATTATAGTCAAGTCAATAAAGCAGGAGCCTTTATAGCTAAACAATTTAAATGTAGATCTGATTCTCAGAGAATTCCCTACCTCACAGACCCCTCAGGGACGCGCTTTACCAACCCTTTAGATATAGCTCCACCCTGTATAATCTGCAAGACTCCGATACCGCCCCCAATCCCACTTTAGCTGACATTAATAATTTCCTAGACTCGGTGCAACTCCCCTCACTCCCTCCCGATTTTTCAGAGTCTAGGACAGAATCCTTTTCTGTGTCGGAAATCACCAAGGTCATCTTGGATTTGCCTTTACACAAAACACCAGGACCTGATGGTTTCAGTTCAGAATACTACAAATCATTTATCGCGACTTTAGCCCCACATCTCTGCAACCTTGCTAATGAAGCTGCTACATCCGGCCAGTTCCCAAAGGAGTCCCTAGAAGCTCTAATAGTGACCATCCCTAAACCTAATAAACCCTCTGATAATCCCGCTAACTACAGGCCCATTTCACTACTGAATACGCACCTAAAAATGTATGCCAAACTGATTGCCAACAGATTGCTACATATACTCCCATGTCTAGTCCACCCTGATCAAGTAGGGTTTATACATGGTAGGAAAGCACCAGGAGACTTATAGATCTTATTCAATGTGCGGAACATTATGGATCGCCTTCTCTGCTCCAATCTTTAGATGCAGAGAAGGCTTTCAATAGAGTACACTGGAGCTATCTTAAAGCGGTGTTGCAGAAGTTTGGTATCACTAAATTCTTGGGATCTGCTATTGGAGCTCTTTACACTACCCCTAATGCCAGAGTACTGACTTCTGGCCTACTCTCGACTCCCTTTACCATTAGTAATGGCACAAGACAGGGATGCCCCCTATCTCCACTCATCTTTGCCTTGGCAATGGAGCCATTAGCGGCAGCTATACGCCAATCCCCAGACATAACATAAAAGTCGGACACAACACACACAAAATTGGACTCTATGCTGATGATGTTATCATTTTCCTAACCAACCCCCAAAGCTCTCTCCCTGCGGTGCAACAAACACTCTCCTGATTTAGTAATATCTCCATGTATAAAGTCAATCACTCCAAATCCCAAATGTTACTGATTAACGCATCACCTAAACTCAAGCGTGCAATCGCATCTATCTCTCCTTTCTCATGGGCACCCTCTGACTCCTTTACTTACCTAGGTGTGCAAGTGACAATGCCTCGCTTCAAATTGTTTTTTTTTTAAACTACATCCCTCTCTTGCAAACTGTTAAAGAGATCTGCAAAAACTTATGCCATCCCCCTGTCTCTTGGGCGGGAAAGATCAACTTAGTCAAAATGTATGTACTCCCTCATGTTTTGTACCTATTCCGAGCCATGCCAATTCCCATACTACCAGCGTACCTAAAAGAACTACAGAGTGTTATCGACCACTTCATATGGGCTGGCAGGAAAGCCCGAATCCCGAAAAAGTGCCTGTATACCCCTAAATCTTTTTCAGGTCTGGGTGGCCCCGATATCGCCAAATACTATCGGGCTGCCATACTGGACCAAGCCAGGCATTGGTGGTCCTCCGACTCTGATAAATTGTGGAAACACATGGAATTTGACGTAGTCTCTTTTAACTTACAGTTGTTACTCTAGGCTGTGATCCTCAACCATGCACCTCCTAAATTCTTCCTGGACACGGTTAATGCCACTATTAAAGTATGGTCATCCCTAGGCCCTGCTATTTCTTCACACAATGATCAGTTTCTGCATGATATGCCTATATCTACCTTTGACCACGTTCTTACTGATCTTGGTATTTCTACATGGCACACCTATGGTGTTACCCACTTAAGTCATATATTTTTTGGCACTATAATGAATTTCTTCAATGCCATTTGCCAGCAATACCAAGTACCGGTCAAGGACTTCTGCAAATACCTCAGGCTCAGATACTTTCTGTCCTCGGTACGAGTTAGAGACTCCCCACAGATTAAACAGGCCATTTCCTTCTTTTCAAAAACCTGCTCACAACTCCGGTGACTGAAGCAAAACTTTTCTCTATGGAGTGGTGGGTAAGGGAACTGGGTTTCACATTGCCTCTTGAACAATGGTATCGAACAATAGCATGGCCCCTCAAGGCCTCTAGGTGTCTTTTCCATTGGGAATCCATCCAGAAGCTACTATATAACTGATATTACACCCCGTGAAACTGGCTAAGTTCTTCCCCACCACCTCCCCTCTGTGCTGGCGGAATTGTGGTCAGACAGGAACGCTTCCCCACATCTGGTGGCACTGTCACCTGCTTACTCCATTCTGGAAATCCATTTTTGTATTTATTAGTAAGACCACTCACATACAATGTCAACCTAGTCCGCAGTTAGCCTTACTGGGGATTGGCATCCTTGACTGGCCGCTTCCCCTGAGAATAGTTGTAACACATATATTCATAGCAGCTAGACTTGCTGTGGCTAGACTTTGGAAACAAGTGTCCATTCCGACCCTGCCCATGGTAATTGAAATAATCAACACTCACATTTTGAACACCTTTTTGCTAGAGCTCATTGTAAAGAGAGTAGATTCTCAGTGGACTGGGGTTGCTGGCTGACTAACAGTTGTTGCACCTTAGGACTGAGGTAAGGGAGCTACCCGTTGCAATAAACCTTGTGGAAGTATCTTCCTGTTTATACACATGACTATCTCTTACTGTTTTCTACTCTGTATACATCTATCCTTTCTCAGACCGTATGCCTCTAAAGTGACCTAATGGTTTGCCACCGTAACGAACACTCCCTCTATGTGAGGAAGCAATTTGTAGTGCCAAGCTTTGATTCACCCTAATATGCCCTATGTTGTCCCTTTCTCCTTTTGTTATGTTCTATTCTTCCCCTTACCCCTGGTACTCAGAGACAGGCACGAGTACCTGTGACATTCAACTCTGGTTTTTTTTTGCGAATAAGCAAAATGTATAGCAGTGTATTCATATTTAACTGTGTGCCTTACTTCCTAATCTTTGTAACAGAGGTAATTTTAGTATGAGTAGTGACTTTTACTGTAATACGCTGCTTGATTTTCACAAGACTGTTACCATTACCTGTATTTTGTGAAACCCTGAATAAAAATCTATGGTTAAAAAAAAAAAAAGAGGATAGGGACAGATTAGTGTAGGGCTTCACTGAATGTCCTTTAGGTAGCAAGTGCTGCATATTTTGGGTAATTTTGTGGTGGGGTGAGGGAATAATTTTTGCCTCTCGATGCTTCTCCTTCTTTATAGCCTCTCCGTGTGCACTGTCTACAGTCATACCAGGCTGAATGTGATTTTAAATGGGGGGCACTTTTCAGCCAAAAAAATGGGCTGAAAATCTCGGCTTATACTCGAGTATATACGGTAGTTTATATTTTTTGCTGGCTGCATTTTATTAATAGCTTGTCCCTGGGTTTATGTGCATTTCAAGGCAAAGCAGCTGCAGAAGTTGCATGTGTATTTTTACAGGGCATGTTTCTTAATTGTTGCTGGCTGTAATTTTTTTAAAGCTTTTTTTGTAAAAACTGTGATTTTCTTGGGCAATATGCATCAGCACACAAATTTATTATTACCCTTGGGAAGGCATGTGACCGAGTGATTTTCAACCAGCAGAATATGGGAGACAGGGGAAGAGCGTTAAGTGCAAGAACAGTGTGCACCTAAACCACCTCACATGATATCAGTCACATTCACCACACCCACCTATCCTCATAGATGAAATAAAATTTAGGCATACACTGGTTAGGCCTATTTTACTGGATTAAAACTGTCCTACTGCTGGCCAATGTTACACTGCTGTGTTCTCTGTATCTTCGATTTTAAAATTTAGAAACTGTTAATACCATTGCTAGTTAAAACATAGAACAGAACAATACACAAAATTATACAACTATTCATAAAGCATTCACAAAATTGTAAGCTGTTCAGTAGATGCCTAAACACACTTAATGGGCTGCAATGGGCTGCAATGGGCTGCAATGGGCTGCAATGGGCTGCAATGGGCTGCAATGGGCTGCATAAACAGATAAAATGTTTTTTTTCTTTTCCACAACAAAAAAATGGATTTTGCCACAAGCATTAGATTGATAAAACAGCATCTGCTGGTGCATTCTCATTAAACTCTTCATCTTCATCAGGCAAAGGAGTAATAGTCTGCTTTGGCAATCAGAAAATATTAGTGAGCTTTGATCTGCTTGTGATAGCCACAATAAAGTAAACTGGATAGATGACCTTCTACTTTGACATCCCCATTAATCATCTTTAAATCTGGAGTTTCATTTGTTTTGATTGGTATACTGTTTTTTGTTACTGACGCCGAGCCATAGCAAGATTATTCCATCGGTATACAGGTCTGTGGTAGCAGAAAAACAACCTACACCTATCAGTTAAGGTAATCCCTCCTCACTGGGTGCTCTGGTGAAAATCTTATGTGTGTGCTTTGACTTTGCCCCTCTTTCCATTTAAAGGTCACACCCTCTCCAATGTGCACATAACATAGAGGGTCCACTATCAATTCTTTTATGAAAATCTGGTTCTATGTCTGGTCAGTAGGGATGAGTTTCAATTTCAGGTTGACCATGAGTTCCACCCAAACTCTAGCTGTTCACAGTTCAGGAAAATGGCAAACTAATGGGACTACTTGTGTGATGGGAACCATTACCAATCATACACTTTCTGGCCAATGAACTGTAGTCAGGTGGCTTGGAAGGGCCAATCATGGGGGTTTTCTAATGTGATAGCCCCCCTGCTACATAAGTGCAGGTTCCCAAAAGCCTTTGTTTAGTGTGTTTTGGAACAGATGAAGAGTTAGGGAAAGCTCACAGAAGACACGGAAACTTACGGGTCTATTCACTAAGCTGCCGAGGGCATCCGAGTGAACAACCGACCCCAAGTGAAATCAGCCATACATCGGCTTGCTTCACATGGCTTCGGCTCAGCATGTTCGGCCGACCCGAAGGGCAGAAGGAGTTCGACTCAGCCGATACAACATCTGGATCGGCTGTGCTGAACCTCTGGCAGGCTACTCACTGGTGTTCGGCCTATTCTTATAGATGCTGAACAGCAGTGAGTGAATAGCCGAATGCCGCTGAGCAGCATTCGGCTCGGCTGTTCTGCTTGGTCCCTCGCGATAGGGTAAAGGATTTAATAAGATTTGGATAAGCTGTGTCACTGGGAGGTCAATTTGAAGTCCGTTGGGGAGTGGAGGCAGGGTACCCTTTTGAAATTCTGAGTAAGGAATGATGGATCTGAATTGCTCTAGAGATACTGTATGTAAATACGGGGTTTTCACATCTTGAATTTCAATAATAGATTTAAAGCCCCAGTATCCACATACATTTGGCCATATACAGTATTGTATCTTAATCTCATTTGAGGCAATGATAAAATCAGAATAAAAAATTCTAACATGCTCAATTGCCTGCAATGCTGGCCCCTCAATTATCACACAACCAGGTAAATACTGCAGTGCTATCTGTCTGTATTGAACATCTTTTGGGCAGCCTTTTGTTCCAAACTTCTGTCTGTGAAGCAAAGTTGTTTGTAAAGTGATGGGGCTTTGAACATTATTTTAGCTTTGCCACGTGTTTAATCAAACGCAACACATTGCCCGTCACTATAAAACTGTAGTTTAAATGATGTAATATAATTGTACTTGTCAATATGTTGGATGTATGATTCAGTTTCAAAGATAAAGGTTCTGAGCTTTGTAATGCAGTGTGTTAGCAGAGGGAATGATTGATTTTATAAACACTGTGTACTGTGAAATGGCTAAAAGTATAGTAAGGTTAAAATTGATGTGGTTAATAATGATCCCATTGGGAATTATAGGTTAATTACATTGCTATGAAGGGGTCACAAAAGATAAGAAAAGAGAATTATTCACTTAACTTGTTAAGCTAACTAAAGAAAGAAAATAATAATTACATCCTACCAGTTCAATTCTATAGAATGAGTTGGGTTGGCTTTCTCAAAATGTATTACTGATAATGATAAAAAAAAGAACCCTTGCATATGTGCATCACTGTTGATTTGCTCCTTTGAATCCCTGAATATATTTAATGCATAATTAAGAAGAATTTCAGCGAAAATTACAATTTTCTAGCACATTTACATGTACGATTATAAGCAGTTGAAATGTATTTTTTAGTTGTGAGCTGCAGCAGTACCCTTGCCTAGAAAAAAGGGCACTTTCAGATGAGAAATTAAAATTGCCCTGTTGACTTGACTGTTGATGCAAAAAACATAATAGAATGAAATATTGAAAACTCAACAGCGCTAATTTTAAACAAACAATAAATGTACATAAGGCTGATTTTCACATATACCAAACGTGCTGCAAAATCAATCATAAATGACAAAAATTCCTTTTCGTGAACATAAGTTGATCCTGTGTGAATCAAAGTGAATAAATAAATGTTTAATTCTAGTGTTTCATGAAAAACTGTAAGTGAAGTGACTTTGTAAAAGTATATAAATAAATTAATGAAAATGGTATAGTTTCTGTGGATTAATTGTAAAAAATCCCAATAAAGAAAGTCTTTTGAAACAAACAAAAAGTCTCTGTGCTAATTCAATCCGATCTAAGTGAAAAGATGTGTGTAGCGACTTATTTTCAGTATTCGGTAATACACTTTATTCTGAGGAGTGTATTGAGGTCAATACATATCCCCTAAGAGTGAGTACTCACCACTGGTTTCCGACTGTAACAGACAGCCCCACACGTTGTATTTGACCGAAGTAGATTGGTCCGGTGTTAATTACCGCCACCTTCTCTGCCGTCGGTTCTCCAGATACAAAGCACCAGTTTCTCTCATGCAAGGAAAGAAAAAATCCTTCATAGTGTAGTCATTCCAAAGGTAGTTTATTCATAATTTAAAATAGTAATTTTAAAATCCAAAAGCAGTAAAACAAGTCCGACCGGTCCGGCAAATATCAGGTTTTGGTATGAAAAAGGGGCGGACTTGTTTTACTGCTTTTGGATTTTAAAATTACTATTTTAAATTATGAATAAACTACCTTTGGAATGACTACACTATGAAGGATTTTTTTAATTCACTGCATCCAAACCAAAATGCAGAGGTGTGTCCATCTTTAATAGGTGTTAGCACTTTGCTCAACTTTTGTTTTTCTACAAGTCTATAATTACACAAAGCATCTCTTTCAACACATGCACCAGATGCCTCGTTTTCCTGACAATTGGTAATACTGATTCAGTACCTAAATCCAGCAATGGTGTGCATTTTCATTATAAGGAATCAGAGATCTTGCTGCACTCCTTACAGCAGTGGTTCTCAACCTTCCTAGGGCCGGGACCCCTTGGTAACATTTGCCAAGTTGTGGTGACCCCCAACGGTAAAATTTAGGGATGACGCGGCTTCTGCAGCGACATCTGGTGGTGTGGCAGGAGAACTGACACTGCTGCGCTAGGAGAGGGCTGAGGAGGACTCCCACCTAGCACAGCAGAAATCACACAGTAACCCACAAGTTGAGAACCACTGTTCTACTTGCTTTTTGAAGCTGAAATACCCTTCCTAGAACAACAACAGTAGACTCCTGACATTACCTGCATAAAGAGTAGAAAGCACAATCTTTTTGGTAGCTGCTCTGTGGATATAAACGCGTTATGTACGCCATCAGAATAAAAATTAAAAAAAAAACACCATAGGACCTGATGGAGAACTACAGGTCCCCCTCCGTTAATTGGCGGCCTGCGGCTCAGATGTCAGAAACAAAAAGACAATCGCAGGGAAAGGTTTACTCTGCTTGATCGAGCAGAGTAAACCTTTCCGGGAGAAAGTGTTTCTCTCCTGGGTGTCCGGGAGCCGCTGGACGGCCGGGAGCCGCTGGGCGACCCCTGGCAAATCGTCATTCGACCCCCAATGGGGTCGCGACCCACAGGTTGAGAATCGCTGCCTTACAGGAAAATCAAGTGACACGTGAAGACGGGTGGGTGCTTGTAGTGACCACGGATGGCACCGTGAGAAACTCAAATGAAGAAATAACGTCACCAGCACTCCAAATGATGATTTAGCAATAGTCCATTTATTGACACATTGCCGTTCAATGCAAGCGCTTTCGGGGCCTCAAGGGGTCCCCTTCATCATGCTCAGAAGGACTATTGCTAAATTATCATTTGGAGGGATGGTGACGTTATTTCTTCATTCATGTTCATTATATGTTCCGGAAAAACTCACGTAGCTCTGGAGGTGTCATTCATTCTTAATGGCATTCATAAACAAGCAATTTGTAAATTTTTTGCATGCAACAACGCGCAAAATATGCATGGGTGATAAAAATGCTTAAAGCTCAAAGAGGTCCATGAAATTCTTTGTCATGTTTGAAACGTGAAGAGCAACGATAAAATGAAATGAGCAGGCTGCCCATGCAAAACATGTGACAAATGTGCAAAAATACGCAAAACGTGATAAGCAATGTCACGCTACACAAGTGTTAATGGGGATTAAAGTCTAACTCCAGAACCATAATTGCCACTACAAATAAGAACAATATATTTCTATTCAGATATGTTGCAAGGTAATGGACTTTTTAGAGGGAAATGGAGCAGATAGTAGCAGATTAGGAAATTTCTGTTTCTACTTTAATTAAACCCTCTGTGTCCTTTTGTATTTACTGATGTATAATATGTTATGTTTCCATTTAAACCCCAAACACACTGAACAAACATAGCATACTTTCACATACAGGCACTCAGTAATAGCTCTCATTAATAATAGATGGGAATATGAATGTACCATTTTTTAACTTCGCCACCTAATCCTACCAGCTGCTATTTCATCCTAATAGTATTCATATGTTGTTGTTCCCAATACATGGTGATGAATTATGAGTAAATTGTTGGGAATCGAAATCATATTATCATTACACAATTATGTAGACCTATGTAGGTTTTTCAAAGAGAATTTGAATATGATTAATTTGAGCCTTCTGTTCAATTAGCATCAGAATGTAAGATTGTAAATACAATCTACCTAATGTAAATGGCCAGTGCAAAATTCAGCATTAGTCATTTGGTAAATGAGATGATTAATGAGAAAAAAGCAATCATAGGAGAATGTAGAACATATTGGTTAGTGTTATTGTCTTCCAACTATTCTTACTCCTAGTAAGTATGCATTTGGAGCTAGTGTTTTAGAAATTATACAAGATTAGTTTTCCTTTAATTGTTATTTTACCACTAAGCCATATTTTTCTTATTATATGTCTTAAAAATGTTTTAGTCACTCCCTCCATTTGCTATTTTTAGATGCGTTAGATAGTATGCATTAGTAGAATGCGTTAGTTAGATTCGTTAGTTAGTATGCTCAATGACTACTGCAGGAGTATACCTTTGACAAGTAATAGGCCAAGGTATCTTGGCCGTGTTTGTGGGAGGAGTTGCGCCGGCTCTCCTCCCCTTAAGAAGGGGGACAGGAAACTCCTCGTCACGTCACGGCGAAGTCGCGTCTCACTGTGACGTCACTTCCGGTCCGGAATACTGGGCTGCTTGCTGGGCTTCTTTCGGTTGGCAGATCGGCGCTGCGGCCAACAAAGAATTCGCTGCTACAGGTACCAGTTCTGTCCGCTGGTCGGGTGGCCTTGGGGTCTTCGTCGGGGGGTCCGTTTTTTGGCCTGGCGTGGGGGGGGGAGGGGGTGCGGTCATGGGTAGCTGTCAGCAGGTGCTGTGTGCTGGGACGTTGTGGGTGCTGGCTCGTTTCCAGGAGTATTGTAAGTGTTTCTCTTTCTCTGCTGTAACTCTGTTGTGGATTCTGCTATAGGTTCGGTGCATCCTGGTCGGCGGTGTGTTGAGGTAAGGAGGTAAGTTGTGTTTTTTGTCCACTTTCTGTACTGGTCGATTGTGCATAGGTGGGGTTCACTGCATGGGTAGGGTGGGGTTGCGTGGCACTTTGGGTCGGGTCACTGACCTTTTCATCGGGGGTCACTTATGCTCCATACGCTTGGTTGCTTATGTTGTCCAGGCCGCTGGACTTGGTGGGGTCTTGCGTTACTGCCGCAGGTTTGGTTCAGGCCGCTGGACCGTCATGCCGGGTCAGTTAGTGTAGTAATCGGTTAGTATAGTTGGCACGTTTGGTTCAGGCCGCTGGACTGTCACGTCAGGTTGGTTAGAGTAGTTAACAGTAGGTGTAGTTGGCACGTTTGGTTCAGGCCGCTGGACTGTCACGTCAGGTCGGTTAGTATAGGTACCGGTTAGTGTAGTGGGCACGTTTGGTTCAGGCCGCTGGACTGTCACGTCAGGTCAGTTGGTATAGGTACCGGTTAGTGTAGTGGGCACGTTTGGTTCAGGCCGCTGGACTGTCACGTCAGGTCGGTTAGTGTAGTTGAGGGTTGGGGTAGTTGGCACGTTTGGTTCAGGTCGCATAGGGGTGGTGACATGGGTGGTACCAGGCCGCTGGGCCATCGATCGCTGTCCCACTTCCTTTGTCAGGGTGTGTTTGGTTCAGGCCGCTGGACTCTCGTGGGGGTGGTCGTTGTTCGTAGGGGGTGGTGAGCGGGGGGGAGGGGGTGTCACTGATTGCAGGGGCGCACTTACCGTGCCATATTTCACGTTCTCAGTGGGTTGGTACAGTTGCACTTTCGCTTGCAGTGGCGTGGTTGGTTGGGGGACGCAGTCCTGTTACGGTCATTTTCGTGTCTTTACAGTGACCGTCAGTATGTCTCATACGTCTGACATCGAGGACTATGTCTCGCTGCCGGCAACTTCGGAGAAGGGTACTCTACGGCGAGGGGGACTCCAGCTGGGGACACTCCGGCCAGGGGTTTGGAGCAGGGTAGCCCGCCGTCCCTCCGGGCTTGGACTATACCGAAGATTGTCGCGGAGCTGCAGCTCAGGGGGATTCCTTACTCGGCCACTGCCAGGAAGGCCGAGCTGTTCAGACTATTGTTCCCGCCTCCGGCAGCAGGTGACGGTGCTACGCAGGTGGCGTTACGTACGATCACGGCATCGTTGACGCTGTTGCCCTGGAGAGGCAGGCCGTGCCTGCCCCAGTGGGCGGGGACCTGGTCATGGGTAGCGCCCCACTGGTGGTTGCGGGTACGTCCGGGAAGGTGGCAGTGGCAGATCCAGGTATGAGCTTCTTCCCTCCCGTTGCTACTCCGGCTCATTTTGTCCCGGCACACTTTAAGAAGGACATCTTGGAGGGCAAGGATGTCAACCTGGCGTCGCTGTTGATTGCGGCCCATGACGTGGCGGATAACAAGTCTTACTCTTGTGGGGAGGTGTCGGTGGTGTTGAAGGCTAGGGATGCCCGGTTAAATAGGAAGCTGTCGATTCCGGAGTTTGTCTTGGCATTCGGCATCTTCCGGGACGTGATTTGCACGGTTAGCCCGCATAGGAGGGAGGAGCTGGATTCGTACTTGCACGCAGTGGTAGATCTGGGCTACAAGTACGGTGGGTTTTCGTTTTATGACTACCACAGGGCGGTATCTGCAAAGGCGGCGGCCGCATTGTCCCAATTCCAGTTTGTCACTAATTGGAGTCGAGTGGACACGGAGCTGTTTTGCAGACATTTCGCTGGGCTCAAGTCCCCCGTCTGCACGTTGTGCCAGTCGTCGGCACACACGGCTCCACGGTGGCAGTTGTGCAAGCGGTGCAGGCCCCTTCTGCCTCTACCTCGGCTCAGGTTGACAAATTTGGGAGGCCTATACAGTGTCTGGGCAAATCGCAGATTTGCAATAACTTCAACTACAAGGCGTGCAATTTTCCACACTGCAGGTTGCTGCACGTTTGTTCGCTCTGTTTTAGGGCCCACCCCAGGGTCGCTTGTACCATTAGGTCTGGGCAGCCCCTATGACTAGGTGTGGTCAATGTGGAGGCGTTATCGGGTTGCCTGGGGGGGCATCCTGATCCGAATCTGGCATTGTTCCTGGCTGAGGGGTTTTCTTTGGGGTTTCACATGGGTTTTGTTTCTCTGCCGCAATCCTCGCATGAGTGTGAGAATTCCGGCATGTGCGGGTGCTCCTGGCCCAACTTGGAGTAAACACCAAGCATTACTCAAGTCACTCGTTCCGGATTGGCGCAGCGTCAGCCGCGTCTCGGCACGGTGTTCCGGCCCACGTAATTAAATGTTTGGGTAGGTGGAACTCCAATTGTTTCAGTAAGTATGTTCCCAGTCCTAGATCGGAGATGGCTGAGGCCTTCCGCAAACTGGCTTGTTGATTAGGATAAATAAAGGCATTACCCTACTCGCTTGTTTTTGCCCACTTATTTGGCACGCTGACCACAAAATCATGGCACACATCAGGTTGGTATCAGTAGGGGTCATGAAGATTCGGAAACCGAAGTAACTCTGACCACAAGTAATAGGCCAAGGTATCTTGGCCGTGTTTGTGGGAGGAGTTGCGCCGGCTCTCCTCCCCATAAGAAGGGAGACAGGGAGCTACTCGTCACGGTGAAGTCGCGTCTGACCCTCCCGCCCTTCCCCAGGTTCTATCATTTCACTAGAGCGTGCCCACTTATTTGGCACGCTGACCACAAAATCATGGCACACATCAGGTTGGTATCAGTAGGGGTCATGAAGATTCGGAAACCGAAGTAACTCTGACCACAATCATGGTTCTGGTTTAGAAAACTGGGGCAAAAAAGTTATGTTCCTTACAAAAAAAGATCTATTTTATTTTCCCAGAAAATGTTAGTTAAAACCTGACAGTCTGCCATGATGAGCAACTCAAACATTACTCTTCGTTAAATGGAATTCAAGCTTTAGAAAAAAATAATACACAGTCCAGCACTTTAAAAAAAACTGCCCTTTTCTTTAAAATCAAACAGTTTTCTCTGCAATTATCAACTTAATGTTAGTGCTGTCCCTTGCATAAAGTCCTCTCTGCCATTAGATGTCCCCAGTTCTTAGGGCTGAATGACAACCAGCGTTTTTCAACTCATTTCCTCTAGCCCTGAGCTGAGATAGGCATAGCAATATGTCCAATTTCAATGAAACTCCCATTCACTGAAACCTGACTACAAAGAGTCAGTGACAACATGTACTTTGCCACTAAACAATGAAGTTTGTACTAGAAAATCTTCGGATTGCTTTTTACATCTAGAATTTGAGCTGATCCATTACCTTAAATGCCAGAAACTCTCATTTTGCAATGTGCTGCATAACTTGTAACAGGTTCTCAGTATTCAGGAATTGATGCGACATAGATAACAGTAGCATTTTAGAAGTTAAAGCCAGTATGCCTGATTTACTAAAATGGAATACGGGAGAGAAAGTGCCTTTATCCTAAAAAAAAAATCAGACCAAATTTAATGTGACAAGCATTATGTTTACTCACTAAGGTATAAAAAGTCCTGCCTTCTTTATGGGCCCTCAATTACTACTTGCCATTCTGCACCCTCTTTATCTCCTTCTGCCTGTTCAGGATCAACTTCCACTCCTCCTCTATTCACCTACTCCATCAACACCTGTCATGCCATGCACATATGTGAACTTACTTATTTTTGTGCAGATATCGTTGTTATTCATATGCCTTAATTAGACAGCTCAGTTCTGTTAGATTTAAGGAGTACACTGGTGTCCTCTTCCCATCTCACTCACTGGAATCTCAGAATCTCATTGTTTTCACTCATTCTGCCTTCCTCTTTTATTTAATACTATTACAGGCATTTATATAACACCGACAGCTTACATTTCACTTTACATATTATAAATTCACAGCAATCCTTTACTTGCAATCTGAGGGCACTATCACACATGCATACCTACACGTACACACATACTATTGCCAATTTAGACTGGAGTTAATTAACATGCCAGTATGTCTTTGGAATGTGGGAGGAAACCAGAGTTTGAAATTTATTTAAAATATAGAAATCCACAGAGCATGCAGGTTTCATATTGTCTGGACCCTTCCCAAGATCACACCTCCATATAAATGTTTAATAGCTTGGGAACCTGAGGGCATTCATGTGTCGTTTGTGCTAGTAGGTAGTAAACTGATCTGATTCCTAATAATAATCAGTATTAGACTTTTCAGAACATATAAAACTGTGTGTGTTTTGCATCATTCTGAATGGTCAACCATTTTAACCTCAATCTCTTTTTCTGTGTCCCCTGTTATCAATGAACAGGAATCCTCTATGAGTGTTCCTGATCATTGATAACATGAGAACTTTGTTTGTTTACTATAACTACAATTATGAATGAATGGGGGTGATGTAGATCACGCCCATTCATTCATAATTGAGGATATAATAAACATACCATATCCTCAATTATGTACAAACACTCAGCGATCACTGATCGCTGAGTGTGTGTACCTTGCTCTTCTCTCTGACACGCTGTCACAGGAGGCTGATCGAGCGGTGTGTGGAGGAAAGCCCAGCCTCCTGTGACAGCGCTGTCTCCGCCCCCACACCGCTCTGCGGGACTGTGATAGGCAGCAGAGCGGTGTGGGAGGAGACAACGGCCGCTCACAGTGCTCTCCACCGCAGCGCTCGGCCGCCTGTCACTTTCTCTTCTCCCCGTGGGGACATAGAGCAGCGCCCAGCTGGGAGGAAATAAATCAGGGATGCGCCGATGTATCGGTAGGCAAATGGCACTTTCTTCTTTATGCCAAAAGTGCCATTTTCGGCAGATATGTTTCGGCGGCCGATATATCGGTGCATCCCTAATTATTTATTATATTATAAATTATGATTTCGTGTTTAAAACTTTATCATACCCGGGATGTCTACTGGACTCTTGTTTGGACAGATTTAGGTGAGTTATTCCTAAGATTTACTAAGAATTACAGGCCTACAATATAATACAAAAAACATTGCCATGAAAAACAATGTACTGCTTTGGCATGCTAAAATCCTGCATAATCATACCGCCAGGGAGGTTAATGAGCTTTTACAGCACAAATCAGAAGACTCCAACACTGGAATCCCACTACTAAGTGCAGAAGGAGTTAGACTCCAACATCTGGATCGGCTGAGCCGAACCTCCGGCAGGCTACTCGCTGCTTTCGGCCTATTCTCATAGATGCCGAACAGCAGTGAGTGAATAGCCGAATGCCGCTGAGCGGCATTCGGCTCGGCTGTTCTGCTCGGTCCCTCAGAGGGACCAAGCAGAACATAAAAATAGTTTAAAAAGTTTAAAAAAAGTAAATAGAAAACGATGACAGCAATGACAGCTAGCTTCGCCCAACAGTTTTCTATTGGCCGGTGGCTCTGCTGCCGTCAGAAAAAAAACTCTCCTGGGCGCTCTGGGAGTCTCCCGCTCCTGGCCGCCATGGAGAGAAACCCTTTTTTTTCCCCTCTTCTTTATTCTGACACGAAGTTGTGTCAGAATAGAAAAAAAAAATAAAACATTTTTGCCCATAGGAATGCATTGCTAGATTCCTATTAGCTATTTCAATTTGCAATAGTCAATAGTAAACTAGCATTGCACCCGTCCTCCGCTGATGGACCTGATGGAGAACTGCAGCAGAGGGCAGGTGCAATGCTAGTTTACTATTGGCTATTGCAAATTGAAATAGCCAATAGGAATCTAGCAATGCATTCCTATGGGCAAACATTTATAATTTTTTTTCTATTCTGACACGGCTCCGTGTCAGAATAGAGAAGAGAAGAAAAAAAACGTGTTTCTCTCCTGGGTGGCCGGGAGCGGGAGACTCCCGGAGCGCCCGGGAGAGTTTGCCGTCTGGAGATCAGTGTCCCTGGGTAGCTAGTAACCAGGGACGCTGATCCCTCTGCAAGTGGCCAGAGCCAGCCGTAAGATTACGGCTGGCTCTGCCCAGCTGTCAGAAACAGGCTGTCGGCTGGCCAATGGCCAGCCGCTCGGCCAGCTTCGGCTTTCAGCGCGGCTCAGCCAAGCCGAGGCATATGCCTTCGGCTCGACTGAGCCGATCGGCTAAGTACGGGAGCTGTACGGGCTATTGTGAATAGCCTGTACAGCAGCCCTTCAGTTCTACTGAACCGAAGGGGTCCTAGGCCAAAGCTAGCCGAAGGATCGGATCGGACCACAAGTTTAAAGCAATTTTTCTGCAACTTTTCTTCAATGTTGATGATTTCAAGTGTCTGCATTGCTCTAAATCACCAAGAAATAATGATCCAGTTCCACAATCAAAGTAGCAGTCAGATTTTTTTAGGGCACTTAGATTGAAACACAGAAACAGTACAAGGTGTCCTGGCTGATGGCCATTACTCGGTCTCTGTGTGTGCTTTCTAAAGTTGGCCAGGATAACTTGTTCTGTTCTGATTATGTCAGTGTAACAATAACATTTTGAGACTGCTATGTAAAATGTGGTACTGCAGCTTTCTTCACAATTTGTTGTGATGGACTGCAGCACAAGTTTGGTCACCAATGGGTAAGCAGGTCTTCTGCCGGAATGCTGGCAATAAGTGAATGACACTACCATTGAACTGGTAAAAAGCAAGCCATGTGTTACTCTGTACCGCTGATTAAGGGAGAGTGAATGTGCCTGAATTGGATTCACGGAGGGTTCGTTGAATCTTATGTGAAGTTCAAGAAATGCATAACTTAAAATTGACCCTTATTGAAGTCTATGGGGGTTAATCTTGATAATCAATTCTAGACATTTTCAAAGCAAAGGATTGTTAAAAAAAAAAGGGACAAGGGGTGCTGTAAAACACTGTAAAGTGCAGAGAGGGTTCTCCTTTTAAATTCAATTTTGTGGCTAACATAGGAAAAACACCATTTTTTTTATATTAAATGTTTGGGAGATGCATTTAAGATGTTTGTGGTGTTATACCATAGTACAATTTTCACAGATAGTGTCAGTGACACCATTTTCTATCAAATATTTTGTGTGTATAATTTTTAAACATTTACAGGGTTATTCACAAAAGTGTGAAGAGTTTGGAGAGGGCAGGAGAAGTGAACAATCTAGGCCTAAAATAGCTGATTTGAAAAAACTCTACAATTTAGCTCACTTTCCAGTTCAGCTATTTTGTCCTACATTGTTCACTCCTTCTCCAAACTCTTCTCCCTTTTGTGAATAACCCTATTACTGTTTTAGGTAGTTTTGGCTGTTTTTTTTATCCAGCAGTAATAGCCCTCAATTGAATGGTTGAAGAAGCAGCCACTACAGATCTAAAAGTTGTAGGAAAGTTTACTTTTAAGCACAATAAAGTTAAAATCCTCAACTTTGTGGATATTAGCCAGTGGCACAACAGTTTAATAATATACTTTGTTGTGAGCTTCTTTTTTTGCATTACCACACTGCTTTGCCTTAAAAGTGTAATAGAATGTAAAAACAGGGTGCCCCAAAACACTTTAAAGCATCCACAACCACAAATACCCTTCCATTCCCATATTCCTAAATTTTTCCCAAAAATTCAAAAAAATAGATTTCAGGTATGAGTTTAGTAGAAATTGGCTAGCTTCAGTATAGCATGCAAGCACCTAAATAGGCAGCAAACAGAAAGTGTTTTTCTATGTTTGTTTTCATATGTATTTATAATGTAACTTTTTTCTGTATTTTTTTTTATTGTTCCTGTTGTGTGGCTGCAGGGGGAAAACCTAAGGCTATTAACTGCAAGCCTTTTAACAACATGGAGGCAGGCAGCAGCAAATTAAGCAGCATATAATTCTTTAGCCATAGTCTGCCCACCCACCCAAAAAAAATGAAAAAATGAAAGGCAGGCTTAAAAGAAGAGGTGGAGGTGCTCATGTGCCATTTTACTCCTCCTCCATCACCGCCATCTCCTCCTTTACCTCCACCAGCATCTCCTCCTTTATTTCCTCCAACCCCACTTTATATCAGGCAAGTGGAAGTCTTCTTTTACTTATAAAAAACAATTAGACAAAGAAAACTTAGAATATAGGTATCCATAAAAATACATAAAAACAACAAATACCACAGATCCAAGCATACAAGCCACATCTATGGTCCAACAAAGTCCAAATACAGTCAAATATTGTTGAAAATGTATTCCTCTTTGGATCATTTCCATAAATATTTTTCTATCTTCCTATTTACTATACTCCTGTGGCCCGGCTGTAGGAAGACAATGTTCAAGACGTTTCACTTCACTTTGTTACAAAAGTGCTGGATGTTTTTTGCCTTGATGCAGAGAATGTATTTGGGCAAAAAATACCCAGCCTTTAATACTACTTCAAACAGGGTTTTAATTTGTGCATCTACAGTATCTAGTTTCCCATTGTAGTAGATATTTATCAAATGTTGTCCCCTCTAAGGTCCTCTCATATATGATCTAACACATAAAATGTTATAGGAGATGTATCAAAGTCGTGATATAGTCCCATATAGCGACCAACAGATGTAGTCATTTTGCCATTCATAAAAAGATATACATGGTCATAGGTACATTTCCAAAATCCTTGCTTTGTCTTCCTTTCATAAAAAGCACCACATTCACATTGTAAACATTGCATCAGAGAAGTTACAGCTGTAGTTTGGCAGTTAACCCTATTTCTAGTCCATAACTCTTCATTTGGTAACCTGCATTGTTTACCCTCCAATATCCACGGACAATGACTAAAACCTCTGCATTTATAAGTTCCATGTTTACTAGTCAAAATCAGCTATTGGCAGCAAATGTATATTGTCTTTCACAAATGAGGGGAGAGACACATAGCATGATGTCGCAAAGGGTTTAATAATGATATTACTATTCTTTTCTAGATTTCTTAATGCCTGAAGTTGGTATTTCATAAAGTTTTGTTGTCCCTTCATTTTTGGAGATAATCGTTTAATCCCTTTAGTTATTTGGTTTGGTTGTTGTAAAAATGTCCAAATAACCAGATGGGCCTGTAACAAAGGACATTTTTTAGATTTGTTTGTTATACGATCTAATAGTCTCAAAGGGTTGTTCCTTAGTTGCATTTATAGCCCTTGGGGACTCCTTTTTATCTCCTGGGGATTGTAAATCTTGTTCTGGTTCATTGCTCTCCTCCCATAGTTGCATCAGAACATCATTAACTGTGTATCATTCCAATGGTCTCTATCTTGATCACTACTCCTAGTTGGATCTGATTTCTGATCATATAGAACCTTGAACATGAGGTTCAAGGCAAATAAGTTCAAATCTTTCATGGGCAAAAACATAAGCCTAGTAGGAGGACGTGTGTCTCTGTCATTAAAGTAGACCTTTATCCCCTCTGACTAAAAATCACATCAGCATCCAGCTCTGCATGTTGATATGAAATCTTTTTACATTTATTAGCTAAACAAACGTAGTTTTATTTTACTTACAATTTATTTTCTTCTACTTCCTGGCCCACTTTGGCACATATGATGTAATCGTGCCTAAGCATTGCATTCTCGGAAGGTTACATCAGCAGAGCATTGCTGGGAAATTGGGCACTGTCAAAAGACTGGAGAGGATAGGTAAAATAATTATATCGCAAGTGAGTTGCGCTCGGTCTCGACAAATATAAATAAAATAAAATATGTGTACTCTATAGGACGTGAAGAAGTTACTAAGTTCAGATTCTACTGTGAAAAAATTATAAATCTCGGTAGTCACTACCTCGGTAATAATTGTGTAATACAACAATCAGGTGTGGGAAAAGGGTTTTCAATCACCAGCCGGTGTATTGATTAGGTGTTTCTGTGTACTAAGTGTACATGGTTTGTCCAAACAAACCTCTTAATGATGTGACAATCTATTCAAAGACACCAATCCAAATATAAATGACTCGGTGTCACAGATTGGTCGTGTATAAGAAAAACAAAAACAAATTCTAAAATCCCAATCTCTAAATCGTGACGAATTTTAAATATAGTACGAACACTTAAATAATAAAAATTAAACAGTATGAAAAATGATCACATATACAGTGCTACTCCGTGCACTCTGATTCCTCTCAAAGACAAAGATTAAATGCGGGGTTAATTTAACTAAAATACCGGCATCGATCTTAGTGAGCAGTCAGTTCAGAGTGGTCAGTTCAAAACGTCTCAAACCAGGGATAATTCATAGAATCCGGAAAGTCCTATGGTTTCTTGTGATCCGTCCTCCTTTCTCAAAAGATCTGGTCTGCTTTTTTCCTCCCTCTGGCAGGCTCCCTCACCTCTCGCTGGGGACGGAAACCTATTAAGATCTTCCAGGGGGAAAAAAGACGAAGAAAAGGCGGCGGAATCCTCTGAGTGCAGTAATTCAAAAAATATTTATTTCTTTAAAATACATAGATGCACTTACAAGACAGACGAGTTGTTCGAGCATAAAATCAGTGGCAGAGTGTTAGCTGTGAGCGGTGAAGACAGATCCTCCTTGACGCGTTTCGTGCTTTCACTTTTTCAAAAGGGGGAATCATGATTGCACAATTATTACCGAGGTAGTGACTACCGAGATTTATAATTTTTTCACAGTAGAATCTGAACTTAGTAACTTCTTCACGTCCTATAGAGTACACATATTTTATTTATATTTGTCGAGACCGAGCGCAACTCACTTGCGATATAATAAGTTCACTCACACACATAGTTGCGGCTGGTCGAACTAATTTTTTAGTTTTTTTAGTTATTTAGTTTTCACCTCTAGCGCAGTGATTCTTGAATTACTGATAGGTAAAATAAGGTATGCAAGGAATAAAAAGCCTACAATTATCTAGAAGTATTTGTTTGTAGATTGCCATTACTAAACATACACAGTGAATTGGAAGTGATGACGTGAGGATCCTTAGACTGCTGCAGCAGAGGGAGCGTAACAACAAGCCTGTTTGGAGGATTCGGTGAGTATAATTTTTTTTACTCACTAGCCCCACCTCAAGGGTTAATAATAATAATAATGTTACCCGGAGTTCTTCTTTAACCTCTTGCCGTCCGCCCGTAGTAAAAAAACGGACGGACGGCACTGCAGCATCTGCGGGTTGCCGTCTCCAGACGGCAATTTTTTTCTGCTCGCGCGCGCCCCCTAGCGGGCACGCACGGGCAGAAAAGACC